>NC_083572.1:114737766-115062766 GCF_027579695.1 Neoarius graeffei
ACCTTTACGTCACTCACACTGAACGTTTCCTCCTCATTTCATTCCCTCTAACAGCACACTGAGAACTGATCCTGATTTTAAAACGCAGCACTCGTGATTAGCCATCAGCTCCGATACGACTCTTCACTCCCAGTCATTTCTGAACCCTTCATCCATCCTTCAGGTGTTCCCTCTGAGGGAATCTTAAAACTTCAGCGTACGGAATGTGCACACACTGTCAGCGAGGGCTGCATGAAAACTAAACGCCTTCACGAGCGTACAAGCTCGCACACCCTGCAGGTTCTTGTGGACAAGTGCTCCTGCAGGTGGCGCTGTTACAATTTCATTACAATTTCAGAACAATTTACACAACTACAGGAAGAAGACTGATTGCTTCAAAAATGCCAAAAGGATAAAGTGTCGAGCCACAGGAGCTCATAAACAAATAACAGATACGCAATCTCTCAGAAAAGCTCACTGTCACATAACTGATCACTGTATCGATATTCTACCATCGTATCGCCCCGCCCAATGATGGGCGTATACATCTGAGTGAACACTGAATAACAATTATACTATTTTATATTTTTAATTATAAACAATTTCTTCCACACTAAAGCTTTTACACAATTCTAAGAAAATGATAAATAAATATTTATTTACAAATAAATAAATATCCTGAGTGATGGTGTTGAAGATTATTTAAAAGATTTATGACTCTCAGTAACACACCTGCACCACCGCATTTCCCAAACAAAGGTCCACGATGAATCATATTCACATCATAATTTCTTCTTCGTCAATTAATTAAACAAGCATTAAAAGCATTTTATTTGTCTGAAGTTAAATAAATAAATAAGTAACGTAAACCTGTGACTAGATTATGAATAATTATAATGAGCACTGAACAGATGTGGAGGAGGAGCTTTCTGGGTGTTAGATGAAGATTGGCGCCCCCTATGGTGGAAATGTAAACTCCCCTCCCCCTCCACACACAGTACTGAACTATAAAATATCTCATCCCATCTCATCTCATTATCTGTAGCCGCTTTATCCTGTTCTACAGGGTCGCAGGCGAGCTGGAGCCTATCCCAGCTGACTACGGGCGAAAGGCGGGGTTCACCCTGGACAAGTCGCCAGGTCATCACAGGGCTGACACATAGACACAGACAACCATTCACACTCACATTCACACCTATGCTCAATTTAGAGTCACCAGTTAACCTAACCTGCATGTCTTTGGACTGTGGGGGAAACCGGAGCACCCGGAGGAAACCCACGCGGACACGCCGGCCACGGGGCTCGAACCCAGGACCTTCTTGCTGTGAGGCGACAGCGCTAACCAATACACCACCGTGCCGCCCCCACTATAAAATATTTGTGTAAATATTTATCTTAAAGGAACCGAAAAGCTAAAATCTAAAATGTAACTGTTGCTACACCTGATGCCTTGCGTCTGACAGCGATGCTTCCGCGTGCTCTGGAGCGAGATTCCTGGCATGAATAGTGCGGAAACCCCTCACTCCTGATTAAGCATCTTGGAAGTGGATGTGATATTTGTAAAATGATAAAGGTTAGGGTGGATATTTGCATGGGAGGGGCATGAGGGGAGGGCGGTGCTCACTAGATATCAATATGTTCATTCAGGGAAGAAGGATAGCTAGCTACTGCTAATAAGCACACACTGTTCTGTCAGTAAATTATTACGATGGAGTGAATGGATTACTCAAGCGACAGGAATGACGGAACGGATGCGAATCTTCTGGGTCACTGTAACAGAGTGACATCTGGCTGTAAATGTTCAAACCAGAACACCCAGAAGAGGAAGTGCAGCAGGCAGGACAGCAACAGGATGTTAGCAACAATACAAGCAGCTATCATAATGCTAGCTAGCAATGCTAAAAGAGATTTCCTACCTGGTTGGAGAACGACGTGGTTACGCTGCTGAACGAGCTGCTCGGTTCGAATCCGACTGTGGGATCGACTGAGGGTTTAGGAATCGGACTGATGTTCGCTAAAAAGTTACCTGTGTATTATTCAGGATTAGCACTAAACGACAGGGAGCGCTAACTTTCTGGAAGATTAACTCTGGAAGATTCTGGTGGTTTAGAGAGAAGCTGACGGCGTCCTGTCCTGGTCTTGTGATAGTCCCAACATTGCTGTTTTTAGGCATGTTAAAGTTTGTTTGAGAGTTTCGAAGGAAACTTTAGCGATGGTGTTCCAATGAAAGCTGAGCTGCTGCCCAAACAGGAGCGATAAACTCTTCTGTAAGCTGACGTTAGATCACTAAAGGTCCAGTCGTGTCCTCAGTGTGAGTGTGATTGGTGTAGAGACGCATCGTTTGATAAAGTTAACAGAATTATTCCTCCAAACTGCCTGGATTAGAAATGGGTCCAGGTGAAGAGTGAACACAACGTTCACACACACTGTTCCAGAACTATAGTCCCGCCCAAGGGACATGTATACACGCCCCCTTATGGGCAGGGCTACACTTATAGCCGCACTTCATGGGTTATGGTTAGGGTTAGAGGCGGGGCTACACTTGCCCCACCTCGTTCTCCAGGCAGCAGTCAAGACCTTCTCACTATGCTTCCTGGAAAGTATGTCAAATGGAGATGTTGGAGTCACATGATTCACTCAGAGGTCCTGATTGGTTGATCATACTACGCTTGAATTGCATATTACATATTCAACTCTAGTTCTATGGCGTAATTTCCCTGTAACTTTTTCCTCTGATGTATCCATTTATCAAAATTATTTATTGTACCATAATTATTTAAATTCATCACGTGATTGTTTTACTTTTTTTTATAAAATAAAATAACATTTTGTTCATAAATAGGCTTCATGACCCTCTCTCAGTGCGTGTGCGTGTGTGTGTGTATAACAATAAACCAATTTGCCAAACAGTAGAAACATTTTTAGAATATTCCGGAAATTCCGTTCGCGTTCTGGAATTCCGTGTGACCACGAACACTTCAGCTCCAAATCTACATGATTTTCTGCTTATAAATCAGAACGCTGTACGAAGCTCAAAGACAGACAATATAATATCGTCTAAAATTAAAAATCAATTCCGTTCCACCTGAAACTGATGTTTAAGACACAACTGGGTTTTTCCCCCCAAGACTAAAATCAAAAAGTGAATTTACACTGAAGCTGAAATTCAGATTAAAATGTTATTCAGTATAAAAGATCATTATTCATTATTAAAATCTCAGTTTCTGTTTTGTGCTCTATTGAGGATGTGAATTTGATAAACTGTATGATAGTACGTGTGTTGGTTTTATTCCACAGATCTCACTGTGCTCATGTTGTTGAGTTTATAAAAGTAAACGATGAGGTTTTAACAGTAAAAACTGCAGCACCGTGTGTTTGATCAGTTTATTAATCCTGCACACAGACTCGGGGATAAAACAAGCTCCATAAAGATCTCTTTGTGTTTTCTGATGCCGTGTTTATTTATTTTTATTCATGTATTTCGGTGCAGGACCACCAGGTTCTGTAACAGCTTTTCCCCCCAGGTCACCAGACCGCTGAACTCCAAATCCAAACTCGAAACTTCTATTTATAACTTGAACGTTCCTAATTCCACAGGTCACTTTATACTATTGCACTTTATAATATTTTTGCTGCTGCATAATTTAATTTAATACACTTCGTATTTATTTCTGTGTTGAGCAAAATTGCAATGAAATTTCGTTCGGTGTCCACTTGTTGCAGACTGAATGACAATAAAGGCTGTCTGAAGTCTAAGCATTTGATTTATATGGTGCCTTTTTGAACAAACACATGAACATAACACACATTTATTGAAAAAAAGCTTTAAAAGTAGAATTCTAAATATTATGATGTATTTACATGTTGCTGTGAATAATTATTAATTTTCTAAATACAAGTCAAGTCAGGATTGTTGTAAAGCGTGCACACACACACACACACACACACACACAAACACACAAACGCAAACAAACGCACACACACACACACACAAACACACACAAACGCAAACACACAAACGCACAAACAAACACACACACAAACGCAAACACACACAAACGCAAACACACACACAAACGCACAAACACACACACACACACACAAACACACACACACAAACACACACACACACACACACACAAACGCAAACACACACACAAACACACACACAAACACAAAGACACACACAAACGCAAACACACACACAAACACACACACAAACACACAAACACACACACACACAAACACACACACAAACGCAAACACACACACAAACACACACACAAACACAAAGACACACACAAACGCAAACACACACACAAACACACACACAAACACACACACACACACGCAAACACACACACAAACGCAAACACACACACAAACACACACACAAACGCAAAGACACACACAAACGCAAACACACACACAAACACACACACACAAACACGCACGCAAACACACAAACACACACACAAACACACACACACACACACAAACAAACGCAAACACACACACAAACGCACACACACACAAACACACACACACACAAACACACACACACATACACAAACGCAAACACACACACAAACGCACACACACACAAACACACACACACACAAACACGCACGCAAACACACAAACACACAAACACACACACACACAAACACAAACGCACACACACACAAACGCAAACACACACACAAACGCACACACACACAAACACGCACGCAAACACACACACACAAACACACACACAAACACACACAAACGCAAACACACACACAAACGCACACACACACAAACACACACACACAAACACGCACGCAAACACACAAACACACACACAAACACACACACAAACACACACAAACGCAAACACACACACAAACGCAAACACACACACAAACGCACACACACACAAACACACGCACACACAAACACACACACATACACACACACACACACAAACGCAAACACACACACAAACGCACACACACACAAACACACACACACACAAACAAACACACACACACACACGCACGCAAACACACACAAACACACACGCACGCAAACACACACAAACACACAAACACACACACGATACAGAGGAGGTGATTATGCAGAAATCAGGTTTAAAACCTTTTCCGTGAACGTTAGTGAAATGTTTCCTCGTTGATAAACTCTGCCGGATGTCGTGGTGTTTTCACAGTGACACAGTAAAGTGTTTAACTTCAACACACACAGGAACATCAAGCTCTGTTTTTAATTTCACAAACAATCTGATTTTTTTTATTTAGTGAGAAAACAAAGCCTCGTTAGTGAAAATAATTACATCTCAGTACATAAGAATATCTCAAATATCAACAAAGCCAAGTAATATTTCACTTTAATAAATTGTTTTCACACAAATATAAAGGTATTAAGTCTATTTGTTGATAATTTGACTCATTTCAAGTATTTATTACTTTAGAACAAAGCAAATTTATTATCTGCTAACAGAATAAATAAAACACCTTTAGATTTGGGGTTTAATTAAACATGTCCAGAAAAAGGTTTTATGCTTTAATGAGAAATATTACATCGTTTTAGTTTTAAGACATTTTCACTTGTGAAGGTATAACTTTTTTGCAATCTGAGCAAATTTTGGAGAATATTTACTAAAGAATAACAGCGTGTTTGGGTCACATGACACACGCGGCTCAAAGTCTCTCGGTTTTCTGTCTCTAAATCTACAGCAAAGACAAACAGCGACCTCATCACCAGCGTTACACTCATCTTTATTTCATCTTTTCTCAACCTGATGGAAATTTTAACGGTTGAAAATGTCTTCCAGCTGAAAGTTATGAAATTCTTCTAGATTAGATTAGATTAGATTAGATTAGATTAGATTAGATAAAACTTTATTGATCCCTTTGGGAGGGTTCCCTCAGGGAAATTAAGATTCCAGCAGCATCATTACACATAAACAGAGAAAAGAAATAGAGAAAACTTCTAGATAAATTAAAATAAATTAAGTATTTACATATACAAATATAAAAAGTGGAAAACAGGACGACCAGAGCAATCTGATCACTGGTTCTGTTTTATTAATCGTGTTCATTCGTGTGATAGGAGAGCCTCCTCCCACAGTGATGTGTACACGCCCCCATCAACGACTGATCCAGGGAAACAAACTCTTTCCTTCATGACCACCCAAATCTGGGGAAAGACCCTCAGGACATCAAATTGTCAGACAACTTTTCCTTTTCTAAAAAAAGTTAAATTTTATCTTTTAGAAGAAGAAATTAAAAAACTAAATCTTCATTATTTAAAATGAACTTTGCAGAAATTTAAAAGTCTGGCTTTTTTTAAAATCATTTAGTTTCCTTTTCACCATATAACAGTTATTTTTGTTAATAAAAGTTAACTGGGGTTTAACTCAATAACTTTCAGTTTCAGAGGCACAAAACATCAAAATATTTTTTTTAATCATTGGATGTTTTTATAACTCCACTGTAAACTGTGTTTCTTTTCTGTTTCTTCCAATGTGCACAGATTCGATCTGATACGAGTTAAAACATTTTTGGACACGCAAGATTGAATATATATTATTCACTGATTTTAAAACATAATAATACAAAACAAAAATAACAAGAGTCATCAGGAGAGGACGTATAACACCCCCCCCCATGAAACCCCACTCCAAATTTTGCCAAGTTGAATTGGTTGCCATGGAAATACGGAAATAAAAATCCAATAAATAAATCACAGAAATCCCAAAATGTCAAAAGGCACAACTCCTCTAGTCACTGAACATAACTGTCAGGAATTTTTTCATGAAACCGGATAGTTTATGAGTTACGCTCCCGAAACTAAAATATTTACAGACGGACAGACAGACGGAGTGATAGCTATATCCCCCCACATTATATACCGGGGGATAATAAAGTAAATACAATTTTTTTTAAATTAAATCTGCATCACTGATGATGATGGCGCTAATCAAGACAGAAATCTAGGCTCGTTAGTTTTCTGATACTAGCTTCAACTAATAATAGTGTTGTCATGGTTACAGTGTGTATCTCATCAACCTTTATTTTAATATCACGACCAAAAAAATTAAAAATGCTCCAGCCAACAATGTCACTGTTAAAACCGTACACAAAGGCTGATTTTATATTCCCAAAAAACATAATTTCAGTATATCCTTAAAAAATGATGCACAATTTAAAGAAAACACATTTCACACTTTCTTCCGTCTGTTATAAACGTCACAGTGCCGTGTCAGAGAATTCCTGGGAAACGATCGCGAAGCTGAGACTGAAAAACACTGAAACCTGTTTGAGTGCCAATAAAACCTGGAAAAATATCAATCAGTGTTTAGTTATTAAAAAAAAATCCTTTAACAGAATGACATTACATCACTTATTAAAACTGTAAAGAACACGATACGGGCGGCACGGTGGTGTAGTGGTTAGCGCTGTCGCCTCACAGCAAGAAGGTCCGGGTTCGAGCCCCGTGGCCGGCGAGGGCCTTTCTGTGTGGAGTTTGCATGTTCTCCCCGTGTCCGCGTGGGTTTCCTCCGGGTGCTCCGGTTTCCTCCACAGTCCAAAGACATGCAGGTTAGGTTAACTGGTGACTCTAAATTGAGCGTAGGTGTGAATGTGAGTGTGAATGGTTGTCTGTGTCTATGTGTCAGCCCTGTGATGACCTGGCGACTTGTCCAGGGTGTACCCCGCCTTTCGCCCGTAGTCAGCTGGGATAGGCTCCAGCTTGCCTGCGACCCTGTAGAACAGGATAAAGCGGCTACAGATAATGAGATGAGATGAGAACACGATACGAGTGTGACTCTGAGAATCATCCAAGAGGACAAAGAGAACAGGATGCTCCCACCACCGTGCTTCACTGCTTCACAATAAGGATCCAAACCCAAACTTCAACTCAGCTCCAGTTTTTAATACACTTATACACACCTGGGAAGAACCCTCTCATCCACCTGGTTAGTTTAGTCGAGTCGAGTTTAGTTAGTTAGTCAGTCATAACCTACCAGTTTGAGCAAATGGTGAAAAGAGGAAAAAAACTTGCAGCTTTCAAAATCTGCCTTTCAGATTTTTCAAGTGTAAGTCATAAAAAGAATTTTCCCAACACCCAATTTTTTGTTTAGTGACCAAAAGCTACTGAAATCGAATCACAGACTTCCAATTTCATTAATTTTTTTTTAATAGAACAATTAATGAATTTATCTCCACATGGCCCTAAATTCTCCGCTATTTTTTCCTGCTTCACCATGACCCAATACAAGATGCTACGTCATGCATCACATGGTGGGCTTTCCCCGTTCACGCAAGGCATTGTGGGATACAAATTTGAAACAGGAGAGAAAAATGGAGGACGTGAGTGTGCGAATGAAACGTGAAAGAGCGACTACAGTAACGGAAAGAAAGCGAGAAGAAAAGACGTTATGTTCTATATGAAGGAAAAGAAACGCAGGACCAAACTAATAAATATGGGCGCTCAGCGAGCACCTCGGTGTGATCAGCTGTTCGTTTAGCGACAGAATGATGGAACTGTCAGTGCACGCTCAAAGGGAAACCTGTAGATGGCAGTAATGCGACACTGTGGATGCCAGCTGCCGTAAAACCCAAAAGAAGAAGAAGTTAAACCTGCGCATGCGCACACGGACTTCCTCTGTCTGCTTGACTGCGCCAAGCGAGCGATTTCATGCACATTATTTGCTTTAATCCCCTCAAATTAAATAACTTCCCAGCCACAGAATGGCCTGATATTTTGTGAGATATTACAGAAATAAACAGATATCACAATCACCACATTTCAGACGGAACTAAATTTCACTGAATTTATGAAATCGAAAGGCCGTACAGCTTTAAATATTCAAATTGCTGAATACGTTTTGCTTGAAAATCCCTGTTAATGAAGACATGATTTTTTTTCCTCACCACATCTGATTAAACCTAAAGTCCCGCCCATCATCATCATTATCATCAACAACATCCTGAAGTATCCAAAGCGAAACAGGAAGAGTTAATATGTCACTCACTTTCTTGTTCAAATAGAAGGGGTCCAAGTCCTCCAGAGGCTCGGCCACCATATTTGAAGGAACGTCCCCATAGATGAAGGGCAGGCTCTTCCCTGCCTCCAGGTCGCTGTTGGGCTTCGGCCCGTCGGCGTTATCATCATCACGATGACTGCTGTCGGATCGCGGTTTGACGGGTTTCTTCTTCTTCTCCTCAGCGATGCGCTTCTCGATGTTGGCCAAAGTCTCCCGAGTGAACCTCTTGAAGCTATCGGGGCCTGGGGGTGAGAGCAGCTGCGCGGCCATATTGTCATCCTGCAGCAGAGCCCTCTTTATTTAGAATCCATCCAGGACAGCTGGTTCTGAAGGACAGGACACAACACGCAAATGTCAACATGGTGCAATTAGACCTTGAATAAAGTTGCTATGAACAATCTTTAATTCTAATTTAACAAAAACATTCAGAAATTATATATTTTACACTGTGAGCTCCTGCACCAAGCCATTACTGAGAAAACACAAAGAAGAAGAAGAAGAAGTGTAAACTCCTCCTCTGCCCTGAAGATCTCAGAAAACTTCTGGAGAAGTTCCAGCTTCACCTCTGACTGTTACAGAGCGCTGACACTGGAGACTCCTTCCATCAGCGTTACACAAACACATCTCTCCTCACAAAATATCAATAATTACACAATTTTTAAATCTGTTTATTAACAGTGTCGTGTCTGCTGGACACGCCCCTGTGAATGAGCTGTTGCTATGGAAACCATAACATATCAGAATGAGAGCATGAATATAAACCTGTCAGAGCTGCTGTTATAGAGAATTAATCAACACTTTCCCCTCTGACCAATCAGAGTCCAGAACTCAGCAGTGTCGTGGCGAAATCAAAAGCATTTCAGCGTAAAATCTGACACTGTGCCCAAAGAGCTGAAGCTGAACTCAACGTTTACTTCATCATGAAATTTTACACAAAAAAATGTTTTTCTACAACAAATTTGCACTAAAATGTAACGATATAAATAAAGCTGCTATCTTCTGTAGTTACATCGTCATACTGCATAAATATAAAATCATAGCAGTTAAAACCTTTCTTGTTAGGTTAGCTACATTATGTGGTCAAAAGTATGTGCACCCCAACCATCACACCTGTATGTCCTTGTCGAACATCTCGTTCTAGATTTATTCTTCTTTCCTGTTATAATGAGCTCCACTCTCCTGGGAAGGCTCTCCATTAGATTTTGGGGCGTGGCTGTGGGGATTTGTTTTCATTAGTGAGATCAGGGACTGATGTTGGGATGTTGAGGCTCCAGTTCCAGTTCATCTCAAAGGTGTTCAGTGGGGTTGAGTTCAGTCAGGGCTCTGTGCAGGACACTCAAGTTCTTCACTCCAACCTTCACACACCACGTCTTCATAGAGCTCCTGCGCTTTGTGTACAGAAGCATCATCATCATCATCATCCTGCTGGAACAGGTTTGGGTTCCTCAGTAATTACCCAGTGAAGGGAAACTGGAATGTTACGGCAAACAGAGACGTTCTACACAACTGCGTACTTCAGACTTTGTGGAAGTAACACATATGGGTGCACATACTTTTGCCTGTACAGTGTAGTAAACACCGCTGAAGGTTATGCTGCATTCAACTTCAGCCAGAATTGAAGAAATTTCAAGCTTTATGCTATAAATTGGAGGGAAAATGGACACTTCCATGTTAGCAACAAGCTATCCGGTTCACATCCGGTGTTTATCACGTATTTATTTTCTCAAAACAGTGAACTGTTCTAGATTTAACCAACTAACGTGTCTATGATGATTGGTGTAAAGTAAATACAGTACAACTATAAACTCATTTAAAAGTCAGAGTGATATTTTATTTATTTGTTTAAGTGGCCATTTTGACATGACATGACATTCTTGCTCTGAAGGAAACTTTCCCAGTATGGTCGTTATTTGTTTTTCCTGCTCAGCAGGCAGAAACGCAGAATTACAAACAGCATTTTCATGAATGTTAGAACGCTAAATCACTAAATTAGCGCACTAGCTCTTTAGCAGTGTGGCTAAAGTTACTGACTGCAAAGTCATCTGAAATTTTTTTATTTTTTATTGTGCATGGCATTTTCCTCTGTCTCATAAGAGCAATATCATGTGGATGAATGGGATGTGATCATTTTGATGTCCTGAGGGTCACTTTTCTCCATTTGGGGACCGTTGTCCTCCCTCCTGAGCTAAACAGTATGGCCCTACGCAAACAGGAAACAGCTGAACGTGAGGGAGGAGCTTTAACTAATTAGCATAACTATAGAACTACAACCCCGATTCCAAAAAAGTTGGGACAAAGTACAAATTGTAAATAAAAACAGAATGCAATGATGTGGAAGTTTCAAAATTCCATATTTTGTTCAGAATAGAACATAGATGACATATCAAATGTTTAAACTGAGAAAATGTATCATTTAAAGAGAAAAATTAGGTGATTTTAAATTTCATGACAACAACACATCTCAAAAAAGTTGGGACAAGGCCATGTTTCCCACTGTGAGACATCCCCTTTTCTCTTTACAACAGTCTGTAAACGTCTGGGGACTGAGGAGACAAGTTGCTCAAGTTTAGGGATAGGAATGTTAACCCATTCTTGTCTAATGTAGGATTCTAGTTGCTCAACTGTCTTAGGTCTTTTTTGTCGTATCTTCCGTTTTATGATGCACCAAATGTTTTCTATGGGTGAAAGATCTGGACTGCAGGCTGGCCAGTTCAGTACCCGGACCCTTCTTCTACGCAGCCATGATGCTGTAATTGATGCAGTATGTGGTTTGGCATTGTCATGTTGGAAAATGCAAGGTCTTCCCTGAAAGAGACGTCGTCTGGATGGGAGCATATGTTGCTCTAGAACCTGGATATACCTTTCAGCATTGATGGTGTCTTTCCAGATGTGTAAGCTGCCCATGCCACACGCACTAATGCAACCTCATACCATCAGAGATGCAGGCTTCTGAACTGAGCGCTGATAACAACTTGGGTCGTCCTTCTCCTCTTTAGTTCAAATGACACAGCGTCCCTGATTTCCATAAAGAACTTCAAATTTTGATTCGTCTGACCACAGAACAGTTTTCCACTTTGCCACAGTCCATTTTAAATGAGCCTTGGCCCAGAGAAGACGTCTGCGCTTCTGGATCATGTTTAGATACGGCTTCTTCTTTGAACTATAGAGTTTTAGCTGGCAACGGCGGATGGCACGGTGAATTGTGTTCACAGATAATGTTCTCTGGAAATATTCCTGAGCCCATTTTGTGATTTCCAATACAGAAGCATGCCTGTATGTGATGCAGTGCCGTCTAAGGGCCCGAAGATCACGGGCACCCAGTATGGTTTTCCGGCCTCGACCCTTACGCACAGAGATTCTTCCAGATTCTCTGAATCTTTTGATGATATTATGCACTGTAGATGATGATATGTTCAAACTCTTTGCAATTTTACACTGTCGAACTCCTTTCTGATATTGCTCCACTATTTGTCGGCGCAGAATTAGGGGGATTGGTGATCCTCTTCCCATCTTTACTTCTGAGAGCTGCTGCCACTCCAAGATGCTCTTTTTATACCCAGTCATGTTAATGACCTATTGACAATTGGCCTAATGAGTTGCAATTTGGTCCTCCAGCTGTTCCTTTTTTGTACCTTTAACTTTTCCAGCCTCTTATTGCCCGTCCCAACTTTTTTGAGATGTGTTGCTGTCATGAAATTTCAAATGAGCCAATATTTGGCATGAAATTTCAAAATGTCTCACTTTCGACATTTGATATGTTGTCTATGTTCTATTGTGAATACAATATCAGTTTTTGAGATTTGTAAATTATTGCATTCCATTTTTATTTACAATTTGTACTTTGTCCCAACTTTTTTGGAATCGGGGTTGTAGGTCACACCAAGATGGCGACGCCACCAAGAAAACACCGTGACTCTGGAGAGTTTTGAGTCACAGGGATTTGTGTAATTTGTGGTTGACATTCGCGAATAGATCCATGAAACAAATATATAGATGAATACTTACTTATATCTTTTCTCTGTTACTACTTTTGTGCTCTCGTTTCTTTCTCTGTAAGATCAAAACAATAGGCGTGTAACTCCATACCCGTGACTGTGGAGCCGAGCCCATGCACTCTAAGGCTAAGATAGCTAAGCGCTAGCTAGAATGATTTAGTTATCTGTCCAGAAATATGACACGTCATCTAACCTTGCTCTATCTTGCAGTTGCACTCACTAGGCAGCTTTCCTTTTCTTTTCCGCTGGAGGGAGAGCCGAGTCCGGAGTCTCTCAATTTCTCCAGATTCTCTGAATCTTTTAATGATATTATGGACCATAGATGATGTGATCCACAAATTCTTTGCAATTTTACATTGAGGAACGTTATTCTTAAATTGTTGCATTGTTTGCCCACGCAGTCTTTCACAGAGCGGTGAACACCGCCCCATCTTTACTTCTGAGAGACTCCGCCTCTCTGGGATGCTCTTTTTATACCCGATCATGTTACTGACCTGTTGCCAATTAAACAAATTTGTGGGGGGTTTTAGCATTACACAATTTTTTCAGTCTTTTGTTGCCCTGTCCCAACTTTTTTGAAATGTGTTGTTGACCTCAAATTCAAAATGAACACATTTTTCAATAAACAATAAAAATTTCTCAGTTTCAACATTTCATATGTTGTCTTTGTACTATTTTCAATGAAATATAGAGCTTCCATGATTTGCAAATCTTCGCATTCTGTTTTTATTTATGTTTTACACAGCGTCCCAACTTTTTTGGAATTGGGGTTGTAGAATATTCTACCCAGAATTCAACTTTGCACTCAGAACCTTTAATATCTGTTGGGGATATTTACTCAGACGTGATGTGATGTTATTTTTAAAGATCTGAAGGACTTTAAAGTATTTCAGTGATTCAGAACATTATACTGAATCGAGTCACTGAATCGTAAATAAATGAATCAAACCAATTCATCATGGATTTGCTGCCAGACCAAAGATTCATAAAAACATGCTTTTGATTGGTGTTAGATTAGTGCACTGATATCACCCCATGTTAGTCTTAATCTCACAAATCACACGATTGCTAATTGCTAGCCATCTGAACGCCATTCCAACGGAAACTGAAATGATTTCTATTTTATTGATTCAGTACTGTTTATTTAATATTTCACTGCTTAGTGATAAGCACAGCTACGCAGAGTGTGTTTGGGTGAATGTGATTGACGTTAGCGTTAAAACCAAGAAACTGAGGAAAGTCTGCGATAAAACTGTCGTGCAGGATGGAAACTGTACGTTATAGTGTGTGTATATATGTGTGTGTGTGTCGTATAAAGAATATCACAATCCTTTATTCACACTAAAGAGCAACGACGAGGAACAAGTTCAGATTTGATCAACTCGACAGAAATGAGTTATGATGCTCTAATACAATCATCTCGAATGATTCCTTGGACTAATCCCATGGTGTCTGGGGTCCGCAGTTTCTTCAGTTCCCCCTTAACTTTAGTTCATGCAAAAATGTTTCCATCGTGTTGTGTCATATATGACTTCCTGTTACATGTGTGTAGAGAAATTATGATGAAAAATAAAGCTTGGAAGGAAGTAGATGGTCACACACACACACACACACACACACACACACACACACACGAACATTGGTGTCTTGGGTGAATATATGTAGCTAGTCCAGTTAGCTAGTTTTGCTAAATCTAATCTAAAAACAAAGCCGAAGGTGTAACGCATCAAGCACGCAGGAGTTTCTTCACTAACTAGTTTGCTGTAGATATAAAACCGGTGGACAGGCCACACCCAAAAACAACAATAACAATCACGACATGATCTCAGGAAACAAACACGCAGCGATGGGAGAGGATTCTCCTCGCTAATGTGAACAGAACAGAATCTCCCCAATCTGAGATTCTTAAACAGAACCCTACAACGATGAGTTTCTCATTTCCAAGAGCCTTAATTACACAAATTTTTCACATGTTAACAAGGAAAACTTTTCCCACCGTGATCTCAAATAACAAACGTAAAAGCAAACCTCTGTGCAAGTGCCGTGTTTCAGAAAGCCAAGTGATCCGATCTCTCGCCTGAACCGCTTCACTACTTCAGCTCCAATGTTCTCAGTAGATCAGACTAACGTCGGATGGCGGTGTGTATGAAACGATCCGGCGGTCACTCGGCCTGTCGGTGGTGGTGACGCCCTGCAGATGAGCTGAAGTGCAGCGATACGACGCATTCCCTGACTGAGACATAGCCAATACTTCAATTACACATACAGCAGCTTTACACACTGCTTAGCGTCTGCTCTTAGAGTTTACTGCAGGAAACAACACGCGCACGCACACACACACAGCGCAGCTTTCCTGGAGTGTTCTTAATGCATCATTTCTAATTCCTGACCACCTTAATCACGATGTATTAATAAAATAAACCTTTAAACAAATCCATTTCACACACAGACGAGCAGGACAATGTGATCCATCGCCCTCATCCTCAAACACTGCTCACAAACAAATCACTGCTTTACTTTTTTTTTAATTTGATTTGATTTATTTGGCAATAATACAGTACATAAAAATGATAAACGTATACAAAAAATGATCCAAAATAAACGAATATTTAAAAAAAAACATAAAATACATAATACTGTAGATATTGCTAGGGATAACACAAAAAAGTTAAAAACTTATTTCCATTGTGGTCCCCATAATATGTGACATAAAAGAGAGATATAAACCTAATACTAATAAAAATATACAAAAATTAATAAAAAAATAAAATCATTATTCTCAAAAGAAGTCATAACACATAAATAAATGTGATAAAATAATAACATTAAAGTTTAATATTTCGAGGCATGATAACGTTTCAGTGATTCAGTGAACTGAATCATTCTTGATTCACAAAAAAATATCTAATCGATTCTCTTTCAGTCTGAAGAGTCACAAAAATTGCTTTTGATTCAAAACAAAATTCAAAGAATCATAAATTGAAGTAATTCTCTCAGGCCATTGATTCTTTTTTTTTTTTTAAATCACTTTTGGTTCAAAATGAATCTGAATCCTGAATCGAATTAACTCATTTTCAGCTTAAAGGATTCACCAAAAAAAAATCACATTTGGTTCAAAATAAAAATCACATCAATGAAAGACAAACTGAATTGATTCACTGTCAGAAGAAAGATTCACAAAAGAAAAATCACTTTCAGTTCAAAACAAAACTCACTGAATCATTAACTGAATCAATTCACTGTCTGTCCAAATATTAACAAAAAAAAAAAAATCAGTGAACATGAAGATGAATCAATTCGCTGTTAGATCAATGATTTTTTTAAAGTGCTTTCAGTTAGAATAAAAAAAATAGTCAATCATGAATCAAATCAATTTTCTTTTAGGCCAAAGATTCATACTGAGAGAGGAAAAGAATCACGAGACTCAAATGACTTGTTTAATTAATAAGTGCGGGACGCATGAAGGTTGACACTGGACAGATGTGATTGGCTGAAAGGCAGAGGTTTACGATGTGGACTGCTGTGTTGTGCAGTAACACACGACTATAAGCAGGAGAGTAACACACACACCAGATTTTTAGAAAATTTCTATTCATTAATCTATGAAGTCGTATCCTTCTCTTAAAGGTGCAGTCTATCATGTTACACGTTAACCGACGCCCCTGTTGTTAACGATCCCTCCAAAGCCACACCCTCTAAAAAACAAAGGACTGTTAGCACAGGAGGCGGAGCTTTATGAATTGACTTGCAAGTAGAGACGCCTCTGTGTCCTGATTGGTTGGATGTTAGCGAGCCGTGTGTGTGTGTGTGTGTGTGTGTGTGTGTTTTGTTTCTCCTCAGTTGGGCCTCTGATGATCAGAAAGAGTCACAAAAAGAGTTTTTGGTTCAAACTGAAAAACAGTAAAATAGAAAAAGAATCAGTTTAAAAGAAAATCTTTAATTGAATCAATTTGTCGTCAGGACAAAGATTCAGAAACAAATCTTTTTTGATCTAATGAGTGATATATTTTATTAATGTGAGAAAGAACTTTAACACACACACACACACACACACACACACACGCACACAGAGTGTCCTAGATTTACTGATAGCAGATTTAAATCAGTGTTTTGAAAATGTATATAACTCTAATGATAATAAAATACTTCCTGTGCAAGATATTTGAGGTAATGGATTATTACACACGACAGAAAATCATCGAGGATTAACGTTCACCACATCATCATCATCATCCCTGAGCTACCTGAACCATCTTCATGCCCTACTTGTGCACGCCACACTCCGGTATTCCTCACACCCTTAAAGGTCAGAGGCAATGGTTGGAGGTGAAACGTAGAATATCAACTTTATTGTCTAGAAGAACGACCCAAAAAGCAATTTCAATCTTCCGAGTGTTTAATTTGCACCCTAAAATTGAATAAAACGGTTAAAATATACTGTTTTGCCCAATTTCCGAAGGTTTCTTTACATCTCACTGATGCGCACTTTCACCCCCAGGGGACCGTCGTCATGACATCATTTAAGCCAAACAGACCAGGAGCAGCTCTGTGTTTACCTGCGAACCGAGCACACGTGTACGGACTTTGGTCGTGAGAGGTTGTGTAAAATGTCTGAAAGCGAGAGCGATTTTGAAGTAGGAACTCTCCAAATTAAATATCGAGAGGTGAAAATCTGTATGACCCTATGGCCGTTGTGAAGCAATCGGTGAATGTGGCTCACTGGTTTGACCGTGCAGCCTCGGAATCGGACAGCGACTCGGCCGACTCTGATCGCGGCGACCCCGGACCTCAACAAGACTCGCGCCCAAACGATTTATCCTGGTAGTTATGATAAATTCCTACTTTCATCGTAATACTAAATAAGAGCCCTTTTGAAGAATAATTAAACCGCCCTCCCTAGTGGATATAAGGAACGATTACTGGACAGTGCGCCGGTAGCCCACATTAGCCTGCCATCCGCGGCATTATACTATTTATAGCCGACTCTAAGTGAGGAAATATCCCTTTGTCTCATTTCCACAGCGATTGTACAGGATCCCTCAGGATTCTTGACTTGTCAATTGTAAGCAAAAGTAAAAATGTTTACCTCCAATCTTCTCCTTTTTGCTTGAGCGTTGCTGCTCCGTTTCTTCTTTGACTGATTGATTTTGTTTCACATGCACAATCCACTCTCTCCGCCTCTTCTCCTCTTCCGGAAAAAGCCAATCCACTCTCTCCGCCTCTTCTCCTCTTCCGGAAAAAGCCAACCCTCTTTGCCTCTTCTCCTTTTTCAGAAAAAGCCAACCCTCTCGCTCCGCCTCTTCTCTTCTTTCGGAAAAAGCCAACCCTCTCGCTCCGCCTCTTCTCCTCTCTCAGTAAAAGGTAAAAGCTTCTTCCTGAACGGGTCCCGTTGTTACAGTTCACTGCACAACAATAAGGCATGGGGGTTTTCTTTGGAAATTCCTGAACGCACGTCTGCACTCAAGCTGAACGGCAATGTGAGTAAACGGAAGTGGACTCAACTCAAGCGGTTTGTTTGTCTTGAATGACGTTACGCGCCGAGTGGTCACGAAAATCGCCGAACAGAAATTCGCTGCGATCTGCGCTAACTTATTTTAATTATTACTTATAAACAATACTTCTTGGGACCAGAAGAAAATTACAGAGGATTTTTTAACATATAAAATTTCAAATGTGCATAAAATTAAAACCGTTGCCTATGAGCTTTCAACCCTGACTCTCTTGAGGCGCACTTGGTATCACTGAGGGATGCGACGATACCATACCAGTTCTGTGATAAATTACATCACAATCCACTTCTCCAATATATTGGGTATATTATTATCACGACATTTCCACACTATGGATGCAGCTGATGATGTTTCTCATTTAACTGAATTTGTTTTGCTGGCCACACACTCCCTCCATGTGATCTTGTGGACAGTGTGATAATGTTGTGGTCCAGCTGTAGCTCTGGGGGAGGGGGGTAAGTGAATTCTGGGGGAGTAAGTGGCCTCTGGGGGAGGGGCATAAGTGAGCTCTGTGGGAGGGGGGGGGTAAGTGAGCTCTGGGGGAGGGGGGGTAAGTGAGCTCTGGGGGAGGGAGGGTAAGTGAGCTCTGGGGGAGAGGGCATAAGTGAGCTCTGGGGGAGGGGGCATAAGTGAGCTCTGGGGGAGGGGGCATAAGTGAGCTCTGGGGGAGGGGGGGTGAGTGAGCTCTGGGAGAGTGAGCTCTGGGGGAGGGGGCATAAGTGAGCTCTGGGGAGGGGGGTAAGTGAGCTCTGGGGGAGGGGGCATAAGTGAGCTCTGGGGGAGGGGGGTAAGTGAGCTCTGGGGGAGGGGGGTATAAGTGAGCTCTGGGGGAGGGGGGTAAGTGAGTTCTGGGGGAGGGGGGTAAGTGAGCTCTGGGGGAGGGGGGTAAGTGAGCTCTGGGGGAGGGGGCATAAGTGAGCTCTGGGGGAGGGGGCATAAGTGAGCTCTGGGGGAGGGGGCATAAGTGAGCTCTGGGGGAGGGGGGTGAGTGAGCTCTGGGAGAGTAAGTGAGCTCTGGGGGAGGGGGCATAAGTGAGCTCTGGGGGAGGGGCATAAGTGAGCTCTGGGGGAGGGGGCATAAGTGAGCTCTGGGGGAGGGGGCATAAGTGAGCTCTGGGGGAGGGGGCATAAGTGAGCTCTGGGGGAGGGGGCATAAGTGAGCTCTGGGGGAGGGGGGTGAGTGAGCTCTGGGAGAGTAAGTGAGCTCTGGGGGAGGGGGCATAAGTGAGCTCTGGGGGAGGGGGCATAAGTGAGCTCTGGGGGAGGGGGCATAAGTGAGCTCTGGGGGAGGGGGCATAAGTGAGCTCTGGGGGAGGGGGCATAAGTGAGCTCTGGGGGAGGGGGCATAAGTGAGCTCTGGGGGAGGGGGGTAAGTGAGCTCTGGGGGAGGGGGGTGAGTGAGCTCTGGGAGAGGGGGGTGAGTGAGCTCTGGGAGAGTAAGTGAGCTCTGGGGGAGGGGGCATAAGTGAGCTCTGGGGGAGGGGGCATAAGTGAGCTCTGGGGGAGGGGGTAAGTAGGCTCTGGGGGGGTAAGTGAGCTCTGGGGGAGGGGGGGTAAGTGAGCTCTGGGGGAGGGGGGGTAAGTGAGCTCTGGGGGAGGGGGGGTAAGTGAGCTCTGGGGGAGGGGGCGTAAGTGAGCTCTGGGGGAGGGGGCGTAAGTGAGCTCTGGGGGAGGGGGCGTAAGTGAGCTCTGGGGGAGGGGGCATAAGTGAGCTCTGGGGGAGGGGGCATAAGTGAGCTCTGGGGGAGGGGGCGTAAGTGAGCTCTGGGGGAGGGGGCGTAAGTGAGCTCTGGGGGAGGGGGTGTAAGTGAGCTCTGGGGGAGGGGGGTAAGTGAGCTCTGGGGAGGGGGCGTAAGTGAGCTCTGGGGAGGGGGCGTAAGTGAGCTCTGTGGGAGGGGCATAAGTGAGCTCTGTGGGAGGGGCATAAGTGAGCTCTAGGGGAGGGGGGTAAGTGAGCTCTGGGGGAGGGGCATAAGTGAGCTCTGGGGGAGGGGGGTAAGTGAGCTCTGGGGAGGGGGTAAGTGAGCTCTGGGGGAGGGGGGTAAGTGAGCTCTGGGGAGGGGGTAAGTGAGCTCTGGGGGAGGGGGGTAAGTGAGCTCTGGGGGAGGGGGGTAAGTGAGCTCTGGGGGAGGGGGGTAAGTGAGCTCTGGGGGAGGGGGGTAAGTGAGCTCTGGGGGGGGCAGTGAGGCAGGTTGAGGATGAAGCAGGAGGAGGAAGAGGAGGCTGACATCCTCCCCAACCTCCAAACCAAGCAGCAGGCTGTAGTCAGAACAGGACAAAAATAAAACAGCAGCACAGCTCGAGCATGCTGATGAGAGGTTCTGGGGCAGGTGATGATCACGTGATGGGCTGAAGGCCTTTCTAACATTCCGGAAGTGCAGAGTGTACAGCGGCAGGGTCGGGTTACAAAACGCGAAGCCAACCTCTAAATCTCCTTCCTCAGGGTACAGTAACGGTACACACACACAAACGGATTTGTTTAAAGGAGCCGCCACTCAAGGTGATCCAGAAACCTTATGATACCCCACACACACACAGAGCATGATACACACAAGCCTTAATTTAGACTGGTAAATCTGTCACATGTAGAATTACTCTGCCTTTTATTTCTATTTACAGCAAGCGCATTGCGTGCATGTGCATCTCATCCATCCATCCATCCATCCATCCATCCTCCTTTAGCTGTTAAACCAAAGTGATGAAACAGATGTTTGGGAATAAGCGTGGTGCGGTAAGTTACTACTCACGTGCATGCGCCTGGATGTTTTAACGGTGCCGGGTGCACGAGCCTGCTGAAAATAATCCAGGAAAAGAAAACCAGGGGGATAAAAATATATATATTCCCAAAGTCTATCTGAAAATCCTCTAAGAGCTGTGAGTTTTATTGGAACACAGAGGAAGGAGCTGATGGAGAAGGGGTTTCTCACAGCTGCAGTGTTCCTGTTCCGCTCTGCATTTGTCCTCTATGAGACTGGAAAGCATGGCACACACACACACACACACACACAGAGAGAGAGAGAGAGAGAGAGTCTGACAGCCTGCTGCATGCATCCGAGTCTGAGTGCGCAAAGAAAAGTGCATGAAGGATGAAGAGAGAAGAAAAGAGAGAAAGAGGGATCGATGAGGAAGCAGCACCACTGCTGAGTGAGGAGGACATCATGAGGAGAAACTTCTCTCCACATCACCTTCTCCATCACTTCACCTTTACACCCCACAAACAGATTTGTGTAGTTTTTGCTTTCAGTGCAGCGAAAATAAAAGAGAATAATATGTGCGTCCTGCACGCACACACACATACATATATATATATATATATATATATATATATATGTGTATGTGTGTGTGTGCGATATATATATATATATATATATATATATATATATATATATATATATATATATATACCGTATATATAGACATAAGATGAGATGCACTGTTTCAAGATGCAAGAGCTCCTTGGGCTTGAACTCCAGTGTGTGTGTGTGCGCGCTCTCAAACACAAGGTTCCGCCAGTCTCTAGACTAAAATACTGCAGTGAAGCATCAAACTGATTCACACACACAGACTCCAAACCCTCTGCTCTCCTCACTGCGTGCTTTTCCTCCTTCAGTGTCCTGTTCATGAGGATTATTATTATTACTATTATTAAACACTCCAGGACCTGTGTGAGAGTCCTGTGCACTCCAGTACCACACCTTTCCCCTGCTCTCCTCCTGGAGGGTGAGTGAGTGGGTGTCGGGTGGCGCCCCGGATTCTACCGGCAATAAAAGTCGGGGGGGCAGTGAGCACATGACGCTTTTTGGTGCTGTTTCATTGCATAACGGTGCCATGAATCAGATGTAATGGGGTGAAGTGATGAGCCTTAAACCTCACGCGCCCTGCACCGGGTTCGTTCTTCCTCCGGAAGTGTGTGTTCTCATGTTTTCACGCGCCAAACTTTAGGTCCCGCACCAGCCTCTGCGTCTCTTCCACTGCCATTAATAAATACATTTATACAGAACATCTACACCAGGGGTGCACCCTCCTCATCCTCACACACACACACACACACACCTCCAGAGCCGCAGCGGGATGCAGTGTGTGTGTGTGTGTGTGTTCTGTTCTATCCGCGTCTCTGCGCGCAAACCCGCCGCATGACAACACACACACACACACACACACACACAGAGAGAGAGAGAGAGAGAGACTGCTCTGCGGCAGAGGCGTCCGGGCAACGCGTGCACGCACACACACACACACACCTACATGCATGCAGACACACACTCCAATCCCGTGACACACAAACACACACTCGCTGTGTGCTGAACAGCGCGCGCACTCACCTCTCTCTCTCCCGCAGATGCGCTCAGGTGTGTTGGTGCTAAAGCTGCCCAGAGAACCCGGGAGGAACTGCGGATGTCGCCATATTGGTGGTGCTGCTCTCCTCCTCCTCCTCCCCAGTGCGCGCGGACAACCTGCATAATTGATGACTCTCAGCAAAATTCTTAGGGATCGTCTGCAAATGACCACACACACTTCCACACGGACCCTCCTGCTCCCTCAGCTTCTCCCAGAGGTTCTGTAGAGAGCTCTTCTGGTTCTCCAGCACCTCTGTTAAGTCTGAAGCACCACAGGCTGGAGCCAGGACCCAGGTCTGACTGAGGGTCTGCACTGCAGAAATGTCTCATCACCGATCGGTTTTAACCTCCAGCATGTTCATGTTCTTCTTACCTTCTTCATGAAACTGCTCTGAAATTTATGAATATTAATGAACATTGGATTTCAGCCTCCAAAACATGTCTTATAATAACATAGTAATACCTTAGACAGGACCACTTCTGAACATTTCGGGGGGTTAGTAGCTCCACCCACTCATTCACCTGATTAATCAGATTCATGCATATGTCATAATGAACAGAATTAGTGCTTCATCATCACCAGGTTACTGTTTATCAAAGCTACTAGTAACAACTTTAACATGTGTTAGCTGAATTCCGCACTCAGAACTCGGGAAAAACACGACGTCTGAAAGCAGGGAAGTGCAACAGAACATTCCTTCATCTCCAGATCAGAACTGCAGGTCAGGAACTCGATCAGAACCCAACTTGACCTGAAGTCACGAGAACGTAGCGGTGCTCAGGCAGTCAGCGGTAAACACAATTTCCGCTGTATCATTTTCTGCTTGATGAAACTGGATTTGTTTTCTTTTCTGTTGCGAGAAGGTGTTTCAGCAACTTCGTAAGTTTACACTTGTAACATAATTCTGTTCGTTTCAGACCAAATTTACTCAAACTTAGATCAGACCATTGGAACAGAGTTTTATGAGCAAACATGAACACAACATTGTACACTGTTTCTCATCACTAATCACAAGTAATTCACATAAATGTTCATATGTTTATGTAAATAACTCTATAACCTGATCTGTGCATCCAAGTGTGGCAGCAGGGGCGTGGCCAAGTGTCAGTTTGTGAATGGAGGGCGGGGTCAGGGAAGGTGAGTGGCAAAGTCAGTACACCTGTTGTTGTCAATTAACATTGTGTCTGTGTGTTTTGCAGTGAGGATGGAAGGTAGAAAAGGAGGGAGAGAGCGACGAGGGAGGATCTCTCCCAACCAGAACACATGTGTGTGCACGCATGTGTCTCTGTGTGTGAGCAGCAAGCAAGTTTAGTGAAGCTGAAAAGCAACAAAATACAAAAAAAAAAGCTGTGCATGAACATCATCTCCCGTCTGCCACACTTCAGTATTCCACCCACATCAGGGACTTACTACAGTGGTGCCCAAACCCAGGATACTGAAGGAACCACACATGGAATCCTTCCCATTTAAGGACCTGATCCATGCCCTCGCTACCGCCCAACAGAACCAGCACCAAGCGCTGACCACCCTCCAAAAGGAGCAGGAACAACACTTCGAAGCCTTGCTGCTGGCCCAGCAGGAAGATCGCCAGGCATTCCGGCACCTGCTCGCATCGGCAGGATCCTCGACCGCCACTGCAGCAGACCCTCCCAACGTCACCCTCACTAAGATGGGATCACACAACAATCCAATCCGGAAGCCTTTATAGCACTCTTCAAGCAAGTATCCGAAGCATGGGGGTGGCCAGTCGAGCAGCACGCGGTGCGCCTACTACTGCTACTGACTGGAGAAGTGCAGCTCGCCACGCAGCAGCTCCCTGCCAACCGCCGGCTTGTCTATGCAGACCTGAAATGAGCCATCCTGCAGCATGTTGGCCGCTCCCCAGAACAACATCGCCAGAACTTCCAGACACTGACATTGGAGGAGGTCGGCTGGCTGTTTGCATTCGGCCAACAGCTCTGGGACACCTGCCGGTGGTGACTGAGGATGGGCGACCGCAACGCCGAGGGGATCATCGACCTAGTGACACTGGAGCAGTTTATCGCGCAACTTCCAGAAGAAACGGCAGAGTGGGTCCAGTGTCACCACCTGGCATCACTGGATCAAGCCATTGAGTTGGCGGAGGACCATTTGGCGGCGGTTCTGGTGGCAGGCACATATGCTGCTTCTTCTCTCTTTCTCTCTCCTTCTCCTCCCCCCCGCCTCTTCCCGTCCCTGCCCCATTCTTCCATCGTGGAGGCAGGGGCTGGCTCCCCCCTTCTGTGTCTGTGTCTTCTCCCCCCGAGGTGAGTGACGCCCATAACGCCAGTGCAGAGGTGAAGCCTGGGCCAGTATGCTGGTGCTGTGGGGAGCCCAGGTATCTCCAGAGTCAGTGTTCTGCGATGGAGGTGGGAGCTATGGTCTGGATCACTTATGCACCAGAGACCGCCCTCGATCGGGCTGGAGCATATCGTACACCAGTGAGTGTCCAAAGGGATACATATCGCATGTTGGTGGATTCTGGCTGTAATCAAATCTCAATCCACCAAAGCCTGGTGCAAGGTGAGGCACTGGGGAGAGCACAAGTGGTGAAGGTTGTGTGTGTGCATGGGGATGTTCACAAATTCTCCATTAGTGTCCATCCACATTCTATTTCAGGGAGAAAAGCATAGCATAAAGGTGGCAGTTAACCTGCGTCTCATCCACCCACTGATTCCGGGGACTGATTGGCAGGGGTTTAGAGGCTTAATGGAGCAGATAGTAGGGGGTGGGTCCTGCGATAATATGTCACAGGGGGATCCTGGTGTGGCATTGACTGGGGGAGCTGTCACAGAGCCACCTATGTCAGCACCATGTCAGGGTACTATGAGGAGTGAGGAGCAGCTCGCCCCTCCTCCTCTCGGGGATTCCCTTGAGGATTTCCCGTTAGAGCAGTCATGAGACGAAACTCTACATCATGTGTTTGACCAAGTGAGAGTAATCGATGGTCAATCTCTCCAGCCAAATGTGACACCCTCCTTCCCGTACTTCGCTATTATTAAGGATAGGCTATACTGAGTTACACAGGACACTCAAACCAGCAAACAGTTAACCCAATTGTTAATCCCAAAGAGCCACAGGGAACTCATATTCCACGCAGCTCACTTTAATCCGATGGCTGGACATTTAGGACAAGATAAAACACTAGCCCGAATAATGGCCCAGTTCTATTGGTCAAGGATTCGCGGGGATATCCATTGGTGGTGTGCAGCATGCCGTGAATGCCAACTAATAAATCCTGCGACCACCCCAAAAGCACCTTTGCACCCTCTCCCTCGAATCGAGACCCCCTTTGAAAGAATTGGCATGGATCTCATTGGACCATTAGATCGGTCAGCATGGGGATATTGCTTTATTTTAGTTCTGGTGGACTATGCAACGCAATATCCAGAAGTGGTGCCTCTCCACAATGTTTCAGCACGCAGTATTGCAGAGACCCTCTTCCGTGTTATCTCCCGAGTCGGGATTCCCAAAGAAATCCTGACTGACCAAGGCACTACATTTATGTCACATACACAGTGCGAACTGTATGGGTTATTAGGAATTAAATCCATCCGCACCACTGTTTATCACCCACAAACAGATGGCTTAGTGGTACAATTCAATCAAACACTTAAAAATTTAATTCAAAAGTTTGTAAGCAAGGATGCACGTAATTGGGACAAATGGCTCGAGCCCCTGTTATTTGCAGTATGAGAGGTCCCGCAAGCCTCCACGGGATTTTCACCATTTGAATTAATATATGGGAATAAGCCTCGTGGCATTTTGGATGTGCTGTGGGAAAATTAGGAGGAGGGACCTTCAATGAGTAAAAACAAAGTTCAGTATGTTCTCAATCTGCGTGCAAAGCTCCACACCTGGGAGGTAAAGTGTTCATATTATTGCCCACTTCGAGCTCCAAATTAATTGCCAAGTGGCAAGGGCCCTTTGAGGTCACACGGTGAATCGGGGAAGTCGACTATGAGTTGAAGCAGGGGAGGGGCACTGCAAATATACCACCTCAACCTGCAAAAACACTGGAACGAGGGGGTCCCTGTGGCATTGGTATTGATAGTTTTGGAGAAGGCAAAGCTGGGGCCAGAGGTAAAAAAAGTAACTATTCAAACCGCTCTGGTCCCCTGTGGAGACCACTTCTCACCGGCCCAACTCACAAAGGTTGCCAGGTTGCAAAAGGAATTTTCCGACATGTTCTCACCCCTTCCGGGCCACACCCACCTCATAGAACATCGCAATGAAATGCCCCCGGAGTGGTGGTGCATAGCCACCCCTACCGCTTGCCCGAACACAACAAAACAGTGGGTCAAGACGAACTCAAGGCCATGCTCGAAACGGGCATAATCGAGGAGTCCCACAGTGACTGGAGCAGCCCGGTGGTCCTGGTTCCCAAGACCGACAGGTCGGTCCGGTTCTGTGTGGACTACAGAAAAGTCAACGCGGTGTCTAAATTTGACGTGTACCCAATGCCTCGCATTGATGAGTTGCCCGATCGATGAGGTGCTGCTCACTTTTATTCGACACTGGATTTCACAAAGGGATATTGGCAGATCCCCTTGACTCCTCTATCCCAAGAGAAAATGGCCTTTTCCCACACTGTTTGGCTTACACCAATTTGTCACGCTTCCTTTTGGGTTATTTGGAGCTCCCACCACCTTCCAGCAGCTCATGGACAAGATCCTCCGCCCCCACGCTGCCTATGCGGTGGACTACCTTGACGACATCATCATATATAGCAATGATTGGCCATGGCAGCTAGAACACCTTAGAGCCATCCTAGAGTTGCTGAGGAGTGCGGGTCTCACAGCTAACCTGAAAAAGTGTGTGATTGGGTGGGTGGAAGTATGGTATCTGGGTTTCCACTTGGGTCACAGGCAGGTGCATCCCCAAATTGACAAGACTGCAGTGATTGCGGCCTGCGCAAGACCAAAACAGGGGTGAGACAGTTCCTGGGGCTGGCTGGCTATGATCGCAGGTTCATACCTATTATTTGGACGTCACCAGCCCGCTGACAGATCTCACTAAAAAGGGAGCACCAGATCCGGTCCAGTGGACAGAGCAGTGCCAACAGGCCTTCACTAAGGTAAAAACTGCACTGTGTGGGGCCCACTCTTACACTCCCCTGACTTCTCTCTCCCTTTTATTTTACGGACGGATGCATCAGACAGAGGGCTGGGGGCCGTTCTGTCCCAGAAGGTGGAGGGTGAGGAACGTCCAGTGCAGTACATCAGTCGCAAGCTCTCGATGCGTGAAAGTAAGTACAGCACCATCAAGAAGGAGTGCCTGGCCATCAAGTGGGCAGTCCTCACCCTCCAATACTACCTGCTGGGGCAGCCTTTCACCCTCTGTTCAGACTACACGCCCCTCCAGTGGCTCCACCGCATGAAGGATGCCAATGCATGGATCACCTGTTGGTATCTCACCCTCCAGCTGTTTAAATTCGAGATGGTCCACAGGCCGGGGGCGCAGATGGTGGTGGCGGACTTCCTGTCCCATCGGGGGGAGGGAGTCCACTGCAGGCTGGATGGCTCCCCGGCCTGAGTCAGGCGGTGGGGGTATGTGGCAGCAGGGACGTGGCTAAGCGTTGGTTTGTGAATGGAGGGCGGGTCAGGAAAGGTGAGTAGCAAAGTCAGTACACCCGTTGTTGTCAATTAATGTTGTGTCTGTGTGTTTTGCAGTGAGGATGGAAGGTAGAAAAGGAGGGAGAGAGCGACGAGAGAGGATCTCTCCCAACCAGAACACGTGTGTGTGTGTGTGTGTGTGTGTGTGTGTGTGTGTGTGTGTGTGTGTGAGCAACAAACAAGTTTAGTGAAGCTGAAAAGCGGCAAAATACAAAAAAATTAAGCTGTGCGTGAACATCATCTCCCGCCTGCCGTGCTGCAGTATTCCACCCACATCAGGGACTTACTACACCGAGTTTTTCCAACCTGAAGCTCTTTTAGATCAGAACGCTGGAAAATTGACTGGAAATTGTGTGACTTGTAAAGTAATGACTTACAGCATAAAACTTCATATGTTCAATACTAATAAGATAGCTAGTTAGCCACTAACTTTTTTACCATTTCAATAAGTGAGAATAAGAAAGCAGACAAATTGAGTCAATCCAATTCATTAGCATTAATTTATTACTTGTATTTTGGAGTTGGTTCTTCTCTGAAATTTTTCCACCTCAGGTTTCATTGTTGCTGTGTCTTTGGGATGTTTGCTAATTTACTTACGCAAATTGTACTTTCTGTTCTGTTGACACTACACAGGGGCGCCCTGAACTGCCTGAGACCTAAAACATTTTGCCACATGATAGAAAAGTGTGTTTTTAATTTGCGCTAGCAGCGCTGGTGGAAACTGTTACTCTCACTCATGATCTTTCTACTTTTATTATTATTATTATTATTATTATTATTATTATTATTATTATACTATTATTATTCAGTCTTCAACCAATCATCACCAAATTTCACATGAAGAATACCTCTGGGCTGAATTACGTTGCTATGATTTTTGGTGCTGATCCAGATCACAGAACAAGAATGATCCATAAAAAATAGGCTTTTTTTTTTAAAACACTTACAACTCTGTCAAATTTCATGATTTTTTTTTCAGATTTTTTAATTTTTTCAGCAAAAATGACCTTCACCTCGACCTTCAATTGATAAAGGTCAGCTAGCGCAAATTACTGTGACTTTAGTCACTGTATCTTTTACACATCAGTTTTTAAAAATCATGGCGCCCCCTGATGGTCTGGAGGCCCTAATCGACAGCTTATAGCAAGAAACTGCTCTGGTCTGAGAGCTTTTTCTGAAGTTTTATATTAAAACAAAACACAGAACACAAGGTTCGTTGAAAGAATAAATCATTATTACTGTTTTGTACAGAACGGTTCTGAAACTGTCACTGAACTGATTTCACATGAAAGAACAACAGAGTCGAGCTCTTACAATGAACACATCGCTGAGTTTAACATGATTGTAAATGAGAGAAAGTTGATTTAACTCATCAAATTTTAACACATAAATGGTGTTAAGCAGGAGAACAGGGCGGGGGGGGGGGGGGGGGGGGGGTCTCCAAAGAGTTCTCCAGGGGGTTCTCCAGGAATCTGTTCCTTTAGGATGTAATTTCCATTGACTTTAAATTTTCCTGTAGGTATTTTGATTTCAGAAACAGTTCCAAACTTTAAGAAAGTTTTAACCTTTATCACTGATGAACCTTTCTGAGTACAGCCTGGATTAGAACACTGTAACCGTTCACTAGGCATGGGTGGAGCACAGAGGACGGCAGGACAGAGATCAGAGTTTATTTGCAAAAGGCTTTATTGCCATACTTTTCAGTGAACAATTTTGTATTGGCTAGACACACACACACAGCCAGCGTCTAGTCCGGAGATGAGATCCCCTGCTCTCCGCTCTCCTTCCCTAAATAGGGCACGGTCACTGGGAAGACACACACAAACACAGGTTAATTGCCGTCAGGTGTAGTGATTCTGCCACTTACCTTCCCTGACTCCGCCCTCCTGTCACAGACCCGGCGCTTGACCACGCCCCCGCTGCCACATACCCCCACCGCCCGACTCAGGCCAGGCGGTCGTCCGGCCTGCAGCCAACTCCCCCCCCCCCCCCCCCCCCCCCCCCCCCCCGATGGGAGAGGAAGTCCGCCATGACCATCTGCGCCCCCGGCCTGTGGATCACCTTAAAATTGAAGGGTTGGAGTGCCAGATACTAACGGGTGATCCGCGCGTTGGCATCCTTCATGCGGTGGAGCCACTGGAGGGGCGTGTGTGGTCCGAACAGAGGGTGAAAGGGCGCCCCAGCAGGTAGTACCGGAGGGCGAGGACCGCCCACTTGATCGCCAGACACACTTTCTCGATAGTGCTGTAGCACCCCTCACGCACTGACAGCTTCCTGCTAATGTACAGGACGGGGCGGTCCTCCCCCTCCACCTCCTGGGACAAAACCGCCCCCAGCCCTCTGTCCGACGCATCGGTCTGCAACACAAAGGGAGAGAAAAGTCAGGGGAGTGTAAAAGTGGCCCCCCACACAGTGCAGCTTCACTTCAGAAAAAGCCGCTGGCATTGCTCCGTCCACTGGACCGGATCTGGTGCCCCCTTTTTAGTGAGATCAGTCAGCAGGCTGGTGACGTCCGAATAATTAGGTATAAATCTACGGTAATAGCCAGCCAGCCCCAGGAACTGTCTCACCCCCTTTTTGGTCTTGGGCCTCGGGCAGGCCGCAATCGCTGCTGTCTTATTAATTTGGTGACGCACCTGCCTGTTGCTCAAGTGGAAGCCCAGATACCGTACTTCACCCGCCCAATCGCACACTTCTTTGGGTTGGCTGTGAGCCCCGCTCGTCTCAGCGACCTAAGGACGGCCCTTAGATGTTCGAGGTGCCTCTGCCAGTCATTACTATAAATGATGATGTCATCTAGATAGGCGGCCGCGTAAGTGGCGTGAGGGTGGAGGACTCTGTCCATCAGCCGCTGAAACGTAGCGGGCGCCCCAAACAGCCCAAACAGAAGGGTGACGAATTGGTGTAAACCAAACGGTGTGGAAAAGGCCGTTTTTTCTCGGGATAGTGGAGTCAAGGGGATCTGCCAATATCCCTTCGTCAAATCCAGCGTCAAATAAAAGCGAGCAGTGCCGAGTCGATCGAGCAGCTCATCAATACGAGGCATCGGGTACGCATCAAATTTAGACACCGCGTTGACTTTTCTATAGTCCACACAGAACCGGACCGACCCGTCGGCCTTGGGTACCAAGACCACCGGGCTGCTCCAGTCATTGTGGGACTCCTCGACGATGCCCATTTCGAGCATGGTCTCAAGTTCTTCCCGAACCACTTTTTTTTGTGTTCGGGTAGCCTGTACAGGCGGCTACGCACTACTACCCCTGGGGGCGTCTCTATGTGGTGCTCTATGAGGTTCGTGTGACTGGGCAGGGGCGAGAACACATCCGAAAAACTCGGTCTGCAACTGGGCGACCTCCGTGAGTTGGGTCGGGGAGAGGTGGTCTCCACAGGGGACCGGAGAGGTGCGTGATGCCAATGCCCCCTTTTGAACCTCCGGCCCCAGCTCCGCCTTCTCCAGAACCACCGACACCAACGCCACGGGGACCTCCTCATTCCAGAGTTTAAGTAGGTTGAGGTGGTAAATTTGTAGTGCCCCACCCCTGTCCGTTCGCCTCACCTCATAGTCGATGTCCCCGACTCGCCGTGTGACCTCAAAGGGCCCTTGCCACTTGGCGATCAATTTGGAGCTCGATGTGGGCAACAGTACGACTACTTTATCTCCCGGTGTGAACTCCCTAAGGCGCGTACCCTTGTTGTACAGGCGGGCTTGCCGTTCTTGGGCCTGCCGCAAATTCTCCTGGGTTAGGTGGGTGAGCATGTGGAGTTTTGCGCGCAGGTCCATAACGTACTGAATTTTGTTCTTACTGTGTGAAGGTCCCTCCTCCCAATTTTCCTGCAGCACGTCTAGGATGCTGCGCGGCTTACGCCCATATAATAATTCGAACGGGGAGAACCCCGTGGAGGCTTGGGGGACCTCTCGCACTGAGAACAACAAGGGTTCGAGCCACTGATCCCAATTACGTGCGTCCTCACTTACGAATTTTTTAATTATATTTTTGAGGGTGCGATTGAACCGTTCCACTAAACCGTCCGTTTGTAGGTGATACACACTGGTGTGGATCGGCTTAATCCCCAATAACCCATACAGTTCGCACAGTGTCCGTGACATAAATGTAGTGCCTTGATCAGTCAGAATCTCTTTCGGGATTCCAACTTGGGAGATAACGCGGAAGAGTGCCTCTGCAATACTGCGTGCTGAGATATTGCGCAGAGGCACTGCTTCCGGGTATCGCATTGCATAGTCCACCAGAACTAATATAAAGAGGTACCCTCGTGCTGACCGATCTAATGGCCCGATGAGATCCATCCCAATTCTCTCAAACGGGGTCTCGATTAATGGGAGGGGGCGCAAAGGTGCTTTTGGAATGGCCGCCGGATTTACTAACTGGCATTCGCAGCATGCCGTACACCACCTACGAACATCGCTGCGAATCCCCGGCCAATAGAATCGGGCCATTATTCGGGCTAGTGTCTTATCCTGCCCTAAGTGTCCAGCCATGGGATTAAAGTGAGCCGCCTGGAATACCAATTCCCGGTGGCTCTTTGGAATTAAAAGCTGCGTGACTCGCTCTTTAGTCTGAGTGTCCTGCGTCACTCGGTATAACCTATCCTTCATAATCACGAAGTAGGGGAAGGACGGGGTGGCGTTTGGCTGGAGCGTTTGACCATCGATTACTCTCACTTGGTCAAACACATGTCGCAGAGTCTCGTCTCGCGACTGCTTTAATGGGAAATCAGCGAGGGATTCCCCAAGAGAGAGAGGAGGGGCTGGTGGCTCCTCACTCTGACGCGGAGATGACGTAGACGGCTCTGCGACAGCTGCTCCCGCCAAAGCGACACCGGGACCTCCCCCCGTTAAATGGCAGGACCCACTCTTGACTGTGTTATCAAATCCCGAAATCCCGGCCAATCAGTCCCCAAAATTAAAGAGTGGGTAAGGCGAGGATTAACCGCCGCCTTCACTATAACTTTTTCCCCTCTGAAAAAAATGTGGACTGACACCAAAGGGTAGCGGTGAACATCCCCATGCACACACAACACCTTCACCCCCTGTGCTCCCCCCAATGCCTCGTTTTGAACCAGGCTTTGGTGAACTGAGGTCTGATTACAACCAGAATCCACCAACGCCTGATATGTAGCCCCTTGGATACTCACCGGTATGCGATACGCTCCGGCCCGATCGAGGGCAGCCTCTGGCGCGTCGGGGATCCGAACCACCGTGCCCACTTCCATTGCCATGCACTGCTGTTGAAGGTGGCCCGGCTCCCCGCAGCGCCAGCAAACTGGCCCGGGCTTTCCCTCTGCACCGGTGTTCTGGGGCTCACTCACCTGAGGGGGGGAGAGACATACACAGAAGGGAGAAACGGGAGGGCACCGCGGGTGCGGCGGGCCGGCTGGGGTGGTGCCGGCCCCCGTCTCCGCGGTGGGGGAATGGGGTGAGGATGGGACACAGAAGGAGGGGGAGAGAGAGAAGAGGAGAGAAGAGAAGAGACTGTCTGTTGTCCTGCCGCCGGAACAGCCGCCAAATGATCCTCCGCCAGCTCGACTGCCTGATCCAGCGACGCTGGGCGGTGGCACTGGACCCAGTCCGCGGTTCCTGCTGGTAAGCGAGCGATGAATTGTTCCAGCACCACCTGGTCGATGATCCCCTCGGCGTCGCGGTTGTCGGTCCTCAACCACCGCCAGCAGGCGTCCCGGAACTGCTGGCCAAACGCGAACGGCCGGCCGACTTCCTCCAAGCGCAAAGCGCGGAAGTGCTGGCGCTGTTGCTCTGGAGTGCGCCCCACGCGCTGGAGGACAGCCCGGCGGAGGTCCGCGTAGGCCAGCCGGCGGTCGGCGGGGAGCTGTAGCGCGGCCAGCTGCGCCTCTCCCGTTAGGAGGGGGAGAAGGCGCGCTGCGCGCTGCTCCATCGGCCACCCAGAGGCTTCTGCGACTTGTTCGAATAGCGTGATGAAAGCCTCAGGGTCGTCCTGCGGACACATCTTGGTGACGGTGAGGGGAGACGGGCCCGCAGCCGGAGCACTGGTGGACCCCGCCGACGCGAGGAGGTGCCGGAATGCCTAGCGGTCTTCCTGCTGGGCCAGCACCAGGGCTTCGAAGCATCGCTCTTGTTCCTTCCGGAGGGTGACGAGCACCTGGTGCTGGCTTTGCTGGGCCGTGGCGAGGGCGTGGACCAGGTCGGCGAACGGGGAGGACTCCATGGGGCTGATCGGCTGGTGCTCCACTCTGAATCCCGGGTTTCGGCACCACTGTAACCGTTCACTAGGCGTGGGTGGAGCACAGAGGACGGCAGGACAGAGATCAGGTTTGCAAAAGGCTTTATTGCCACACTTTTCAGTGAACAATTTTGTATTGGCTAGACACACACACACAGCCAGCGTCTAGTCCGGAGATGAGATCCCCTGCTCTCCGCTCTCCTTCCCTAAATAGGGCACGGTCACTGGGAAGACGCACACAAACACAGGTTAATTGCCGTCAGGTGTAGTGATTCTGCCACTTACCTTCCCTGACTCCGCCCTCCTATCACAGACCGGCGCTTGACCACGCCCCCGCTGCCACAAACACGATTAGATTAATGTAATCAGAGTTAACTGAACTGCAAAGACCTCATGAGAGCCCAGGGAAAGGTTCCTGTGAAAGGAAAATAAACTACTCCAAAAGAAACATGAACTTTCTGGAGAGTTAAAGGTTCTTAGAGCCGTAATTACTCTACATGGATCTTTTTGATCCACTTCACTGGTTCTTTAAGAGTTTATTGGATAAGATTTCTATCACCTTCAAAAAGACTTGTAGTGGAAATCCTTCTAAGGGAAATACACTGATATAGGGTTCTACATAGAACCTTTCAGTGTTCTAGCTTCAGTTTATTTGCCGAGGAGTGTACAAACACCACACACAAAACCTCTAAGAATCAACTGATAAAGATTATCTCGAACCCTTAACCATTCCTCTGAAGGAACCCTGAAAGGTTTTGTGTTGATTCCTACATCACACTGATAACCCCGGAGGAAATGGGTTCTGTATACAGTCACAGTTAAGAGCTCTGAGCTTCATATAAAGGTTCTGATCGGAACACTGTGGGAACACAAAAGGTTCATGAGGTAATTAATGGTTCTATTGGAAATCTTTTTGATAGAGAACATCTCTCTCTCTCTCTCTCTCTCTCTCTCATGTATTTACATGATTACCTGACGTAGCTAATTACACGTACATCATATTTAAAGCTCTAATTAAAGCTACTTCCATTTTTATTGTCAGTAAGAGGAGTTTGATAAACCTGGTCTTTATCCTACTTCATCAAATTAATTTACACTTTAAAAAACAACATCCAGTAGCTTCATTTTTGCTGATTTTTCACAGGGATTCCTGTTACAGAAATACATGTTATGTTATGTGTGTGTTCTAGAACATATTGGTGTCACACACACTAAATATAAACACAAGTTAAAACTTGTTTAATTTTTATTTCTTAAAATAATAAGAGCTGGAGCTCAGCAGCGATATAAAACTGTAGTTTGGCTCCATCTAGTGGTTACGAACAGAACTACATGATGAAGTGTTTCGCTTTAAGTGGCCTCTCTCTTTCTCTCTCTCTCCAAAACAGTGGGAAATTATTTTTTATCTATTTTGATAAAACTATTTTGTTTATATTATTTAGTAGAAGAATTATTTGTATATCTTATTGTTTCACCTCATTCATGTAGTCAGGAATCTATTCCCATTTAAACGCCTCCATCATGAGCAGCTCATGAGCCTGTCTCTGAGCACAGTGATCAGTAAAAACTCCTCACTGCATAATACCACTAAAACATTCATTTATTATCACCTTAGAATTAAATTTAGTGCAGAGTTTTATCACCGTGTTTGTGAGCTTGATAAATGAGGCCCAGTGTGAGGAGGAAGTGAAACACTGTGGCCGTGTTTTGAGCGCCCTCTGCTGGTTCTGATGTGTAACACAACGAGTCCACAGTCTCCAGAGCTTCACTTTTCATTTCTCTAAGGTTCTAGATCTAGCACATCATCTGGGTTCTAACAGTGCTCTACATCTCACTGAGTTTCCACACTGCGAACACTTCTTTTAAACTTCAGAAATTCTGCAAAAATTCATAAATCTGGTCCACTGTGGACATGCCTGTTCTTACAGCCGGAAGGGACCTTTTGTTTAAAAAAAAGCAGCAATAAATTTACACAAAGAACTTAATTGTTGACTAACTGTGTGTGTAAATCAGAACAGGTCAAAGTCTTTCTGTAAATTGCTGAGTAATAATAAAAACTGTACATTTAAAGGGGCGGCTCACTTTTCCCAGAAGCCCCTGCGTCAGGTCGCAAGTCGCCATTTTCGCATCTGTGAATATTCCACTGACTGAAAAACCATCCGCAACAATCTGGTGGCGTTCTAAGCCATTGATCATACTGTGAAACTGAAGATATTTTTGTCAAAGTAGTTCTTTTTTTAATTCTTTCGACTGATCCATTCTGTTTTCGTACCATTATTCTGCTGAAATGGAGAACCGGCCGCCATCATCTCACTGCTGGCCACAAAGGAAAGAAAACATCGATCAGACTGTGTTCAAATCTTCCACGTGTTACACAGAGATGAAGAAAAGGTTGAAGATGGATTTTGAAGGGATCATTAACAGTGAATAATAGTCACATGATTTCAAAATAAAAACAATGAACTGGATTGTGGGAAGGATGAGTTGCCCCTTTGCACACACACACATACACATTATATATATATATATATATATATATATATATATATATACACACAGTACCAGTCAAAAGTTTGGAAACACCTTCAAATTCGATGTTTTTATTTTTTTTATTTTTTTTCTTACATTGTAAATGAATACTGAAGTCATCCAGACTATGCAGCAACACGTAAGGAATCATTTAGTAAACTTTAAAATGTTAATCAAACCAAAATATCTCATCTCATTATCTCTAGCTGCTTTATCCTGTTCTACAGGGTCGCAGGCGAGCTGGATCCTATCCCAGCTGACTACGGGCGAAAGGCGGGGTTCACCCTGGACAAGTCGCCAGGTCATCACAGGGCTGACACATAGACACAGACAACCATTCACACTCACATTCACACCTACGCTCAATTTAGAGTCACCAGTTAACCTAACCTGCATGTCTTTGGACTGTGGGGGAAACCGGAGCACCCGGAGGAAACCCACGCGGACACGGGGAGAACATGCAAACTCCACACAGAAAGGCCCTCGCCGGCCCCGGGGCTCGAACCCGGACCTTCTTGCTGTGAGGTGACAGCGCTAACCACTACACCACCGTGCCGCCCCCAAACCAAAATATGTTTTAGATTTTAGATTCTTAAAGTCGGCACCTTTTGCTTTGATTACAGCTTTGCACACTCTTGACATTCTCTCAGTCAGCTTCATGAGGTCATCACTCGAAATGGTTTTCCAACAGTCTTGAAGGAGTTCCCAGAGGTGCTGAGCACTCGTCGGCTGCTTTGCCTTCACTCTGCCGTCCAACTCATCCCAAACTTTTTCGGACTGACTGACCTTCATTTCTTAAAGTAATGATGGACTGTCGTTTTTCTTTACTTAGTTGAGTAGTTCTTGGCATAATATGGATTAGAGCAGGACTCAAATAGGGCCATTCACTGTATACCAACTCTACCTCTTCACAACACAACTGATGGTCTCAAACACATTCAGAGGTCAAGAAATTAAAGAAATTAACTCTTGACAAGGCACAGCTGTAAACTGAAAGCCATTCCAGGTGACTACCTCGTAAAGCTGACTAAGAAAATGCCAAGATGTGCAAAGCTGTCATCTAAGCAAAAGGTGCCACTTTGAAGAATCTAAAATATAAAACATATTCTGGTTTGATTAACACTTTTTTGTTTACCAAATAATTCCATATATCTCATCTCATCTCATTATCTGTAGCTGCTTTATCCTGTTCTACAGGGTCGCAGGCGAGCTGGAGCCTATCCCAGCTGACTACGGGCGAAAGGCGGGGTTCACCCTGGACAAGTCGTCAGGTCATCACAGGGCTGACACATAGACACAGACAACCATTCACACTCACATTCACACCTATGCTCAATTTAGAGTCACCAGTTAACCTAACCTGCATGTCTTTGGACTGTGGGGGAAACCGGAGCACCCGGAGGAAACCCACGCGGACACGGGGAGAACATGCAAACTCCGCACAGAAAGGCCCTCGCCGGCCACGGGGCTCGAACCCGGACCTTCTTGCTGTGAGGTGACAGCGCTAACCACTACACCACCGTGCTGCCTCAGATTATATTATATTATATTATATTATATTATATTATATTATATTATATTATATTATACTGTCCAGCTGAAGGAGGGAAAACATTATACTGTACGTATTAAAGAAATGAATTATTTAACTAAAAATTACAATATGAAGATTTTTATATCTGTATTTATCATTTAACCTTTATGAAATGAAGGAGTTTCCTCTGTTTTATCTGGTTCAGGATCATGCTAGCTGAATGGGATGGATCTGATAACCACTCAGCTCAGATTGTTGAAGGCTCTCACTGCAGTGCACGCGCCCGCTGAGGGGCGGGGTTTATTTGGGGTTGTGGAAGTTGATGTGCCGGAAGCAGGAAGAATGGGCAGGTGTAAAAGGATCTGAGCGACTCCAAAGTGCCACGTGGTGTGGGGTGTTCCCGGTGTGCAGTGCTCAGGACCTACTGGACCAAAAGTGGGCTGAGGAAGGAGAACCGGTGGCAGGGTCATGGGAGTCGAACGCTCGCCCATGTGGTCCAATCCCACAGAAGCACAAACTGCTGAAAACGTTCATACTGGCTGAAACAGAAAGGAGTCCGACCCCCATGCTGACCTCTGACCTCCGCTGAGAGCGCCTACAATGAGTGTGCACGTGAGCATCAAGAACGTGGCTGGATGACCAGAATGAGCAGGTGTTCCTAATAAAGTGGCCACTGGGAGTGCCGCTCCCGGATGAACAGGGCTCAGTGGGGGCGGGGTTTCACTCTCACAGGGTGTTTTCACACTTGGTCCCTTTCAGCCATCTAACAGAACTCAGATCGATGACTCAGCATTTTTTGCGCATATGTGAACACTCCAACCGTACCCAGACCCCTTTAAAGCGAACCGAACTGAGACCACCTCAGGAGGTGGTCTCAGTACGGTTCGCTAAAAATCAATGGTATGGTTCGCCTAATCTGTGCATTGTGAACAAAAAGCGCACCGGGTTCACTTCGCCTTTTTCACTGGAGTTTAACCTTCTTCGTTTGCCGTAGTTGGTCATGTGACTGTAGCAGGGAAACTCAACTTTCTTTTGTAACTTACCACAGCCGCTTTACAGTTCTCTGAACTTACTGACTGACGAGTCGGCCACAATAATATAACTATATTATATATATAGATATATAAATAATTTATTTTCCTTAATCCGCACTATTTTGATCAAAGAATACAGCAGGGCAAGCATGGCAGCAGACATTTTGATTCAAGAGAAAATTACCCAGAATTCCGTGCACTGGGGGTCTGAGGGCTCTAGAGGACCTGGTGTGAACAGAAAGAGGACTGAGGCCCCATCAAAGCTTAACTGGACCAGAAAGAGAACCCAGTCCTCTTTTGGCCCTTTTCCACTACCCTTTTTCAGCTCGCTTCAGCTCACTTCAGCCCGACACGGCTCGCGTTTCGACTATCTAAGAACAGCACGACTCAGCTCGCTTCAGCCCTGCTCAGCCCCCAAAACTCGCACGGTTTTGGAGTGGGGCTGAAGCGAGCCAAACCGAGCTGAGTGAGGCTGGGGGCGTGAGCAGACACTCCCCTGTGCACTGATTGGTGAGGAGGAGTGTCCTCACATGCCCACACACGCCCCGCGAGCATGCTGGGATCTGTAAACACCGTAAACCCGGAAGAAGGAGAATTATGAATTACGAGAATTTCTGAAGCCTTATGCGCCTCACCTCATCTATACGCTCTTGCCAGTATCTGTTGGCGTTGTCGGTGACAACAAGCCACAGCACCAAGACCAGCAACACTAACGACTCCATGTCCTCCATGTTTATTGTTTACTATCCGGGTCGTGAGACTACCGCTTAAAAGATCACTGATGTCACTGTTTGCGCTGCTTAACGACATCACGTGACGTCCACCCACTTTCACCAACTCCACCCAATGTGTCCACCCACTTCCAGCCAGCACGGTTCAGCGCGGTTGTAGTCGAAATGCAACTCCAACAGCCCCACTCAGCTCGACTCAGCCCGACTCAGCACCGCACGGCTCAGCCCGACTCAGCCGCGTTTGTAGTGGAAAAGCGGCATTTGTAATAAATTGACAGTGTGAACACAAAGAACTGAGTTCTTTTTCTGTTGGTCCACTTTTTGGTCCACTTAAAGAGGACTGGGTCTGGTTCCTTTAAAGGGGACTAGGTGTGAAAACACCCCCAGACACGGGAGCGAGCGGGGAACAAGCGTGACTAGTCAGTGACGTCACTCACACTTCAGCCAATCACAGGCCGCGTTTCTGCGCCGAACCTGAATATTTAGAGCTCACGTGTCCCGTGTCCTCGCGTGCACTTTGGAGTTGGGTGGGTGTTTATCCCCCTGGCCCCGCCCCCTGGCCTCGCCCCCGGTTTCTGTTCCTCCCCGAGTGCTGGGCTGTGCGCGCGGGCTGTGCGGTCGCAGCTCAGACGGAAGCGCAGCGGAAAGCGGCAGCCGGACTCGCGGAGACTCCTGAAGTCGCGTCGCTTCTCCCCGCAGACAGACAGACAGACAGACTCCCGCACGCACAGACAGACAGGCAGGCTCCAACATGGCGCTGTTGCTGCGCGCGTGCAGGCTGCTGGTGCAGCTGGTGTCGCTCCCGCTGGTGCTGGCGGAGGCGCTCGGACTCTACGCGCACTACAAGCGCTTCTTCCCGCTGCTCATGTACAGGATGTCCGCGAGCTACAACAAGAAGATGGAGGAGCAGAAGCGCGAGCTGTTCCGCAGCATGACCCGGTTCGGCCCCTCGCGCGGGCCCCTGCGCGTGCTGGAGATCGGCTGCGGGAGCGGAGCCAACTTCGAGCACTACCCCGCGGGCTGCAGGGTCACGTGCACCGACCAGAACCCGCACTTCGATAAGTACCTGCAGAAGAGCATGCAGCGCAACGCGCACGTGCAGTACGAGAAGTTCGTGGTGGCTCCTGCTGAGGATCTGCGGCAGGTTCAGGACGGGGCCGTGGACGTGGTGGTGTGCACACTGTTACTGTGTTCCGTTACAGACCCGGCCCGGGTTCTGCAGGAGGCCAAGAGGGTCCTCAGAGAGGTAACCACCATCACCACCATCATCATCACCACCACCACCATCACCATCACCACCATTGTTACAATTAAGACTATAATTACAGACATGGGGCGGCACGGTGGTGTAGTGGTTAGCGCTGTCGCCTCACAGCAAGAAGGTCCTGGGTTCGAGCCCCGTGGCCGGCGAGGGCCTTTCTGTGTGGAGTTTGCATGTTCTCCCCGTGTCCGCGTGGGTTTCCTCCGGGTGCTCCGGTTTCCCCCACAGTCCAAAGACATGCAGGTTAGGTTAACTGGTGACTCTAAATTGAGCGTAGGTGTGAATGTGAGTGTGAATGGTTGTCTGTGTCTATGTGTCAGCCCTGTGATGACCTGGCGACTTGTCCAGGGTGAACCCCGCCTTTCACCCGTAGTCAGCTGGGATAGGCTCCAGCTCGCCTGCGACCCTGTAGAACAGGATAAAGCGGCTAGAGATGATGAGATGAGATTACAGACATGCTCTCAAGAAAAAGCAAGTTTGGGGTCCAGAGGAGAACAGGCTGAGTTTTATCATCTCCTCAGATGATGAGAGGGACAACCAGAAAGAGAACATTAATTTATTATATTTTATCCAGGTGGGGGTTCGGCGCCTTACTCAAGGGCACTTCAGCCATTCCTGCTAGTCCAGGAAATCAAACCGGCAACCTTTTGGTCCCAAAGCTGCTTCTCTAACCTTTCAGCTGTAGCTTTCCTGAAGCAGAGCTCATAGCGTTTTGTATTCACAGGTGAAATAATGTGGAGTTTGATTCCTGTCTTTAGTCAGGAGCACGGTCTTTCAGTTAGAGAGCAGCGTTTGTTCCTTTCACATTCATGTTCTGAAATGTTCTCTCTTCTTTCTCTCTCTAAAATCTCCTACTGGCTCGCAGACTGTTTTTGGGCACTTGTGAATCTTCTGCTCACAGATTTCTGTGCTCTCTCTGTCTCGGATTTTGGTGGCGAAACGACCCTATTAAATTCACCAACCAATAGAATTGAGGGTGTGGTGTTGTATAATGAACTCGTCACTGTGTCCTTGGGTGCTTTTGCTTTACTTCCAGGTGGGTTACTGTTTAACAAGGTTCATCCATCCAGGGCTTTATTACAGTAGTGAAGTACAGTTAGGTCCATAAATATTTGGACAGAGGCAACATTTTTCTAATTTTGGTTCTGTACATTACCACAATGAATTTTGAACAAAACAATTCAGATGCAGTTGAAGTTCAGACTTTCAGCTTTAATTCAGTGGGTTGAACAAAATGATTGCATACAAATGTGAGGAACTAAAGCATTTTTTAAACACAATCCCTTCATTTCAGGGGCTCAAAAGTAATTGGACAAATTAAATAATTGTAAATAAAATGTTCATTTCTAATACTTGGTTGAAAACCCTTTGTTGGCAATGACTGCCTGAAGTCTTGAACTCATGGACATCACCAGACGCTGTGTTTCCTCCTTTTTAATGCTCTGCTAGGCCTTTACTGCAGCGGTTTTCAGTTGCTGTTTGTTTGTGGGCCTTTCTGTCTGAAGTTTAGTCTTTAACAAGTGAAATGCTGCTCAATTGGGTTGAGATCAGGTGACTGACTTGGCCATTCAAGAATATTCCACTTCTTTGCTTTAATAAACTCCTGGGTTGCTTTGGCTTTATGTTTTGGGTCATTGTCCATCTGTATGGACAATGTGGGTTTCCTCCGGGTGCTCCGGTTTCCCCCACAATCCAAAGACATGCAGTTAGGTTAACGTGGGGCGGCCTTGGGCTGAGGTGCCCTTGAGCGAGGTACCGAACCCCTGACTGCTCCCCGGGCGCTCTGGTGTGGCTGCCCACTGCTCTGAGTGTGTGTGCATGTGTTCACTGCTTCAGATGGGTTAAATGCAGAGGATGAATTTCACTGTAAAGTGACGAATAAAGGTTTCTTCTTCTTTCTTCTTCTGTATTATGAAACGCCGACCAATCAGTTTGGCTGCATTTGGCTGGATTTGAGCACACAGTATGTCTCTGAATACCTCAGAATTCATCCGGCTGCTTCTGTCCTGTGTCACATCATCAATAAACACTAATGACCCAGTGCCACTGGCAGCCATGCATGCCCAAGCCATCACACTGCCTCCGCTGTGTTTTACAGATGATGTGGTATGCTTTGGATCATGAGCTGTACCACGCCTTCGCCATACTTTTTTCTTTCCATCATTCTGGTAGAGGTTGATCTTGGTTTCATCTGTCCAAAGAATGTTCTTCCAGAACTGTGCTGGCTTTTTTAGATGTTTTTTTTTAGCAAAGTCCAATCTAGCCTTTTTATTCTTGAGGCTTATGAGTGGCTTGCACCGTGCAGTGAACCCTCTGTATTCACTTTCATGCAGTCTTCTCTTTATGGTAGATTTGGATATTGATACGCCTACCTCCTGGAGAGTGTTGTTCACTTGGTTGGCTGTTGTGAAGGGGTTTCTCTTCACCATGGAAATTATTCTGCGATCATCCACCACTGTTGTCTTCTGTGGGCGTCCAGGTCTTTTTGCATTGATGAGTTCACCAGTGCTTTCTTTCTTTCTCAGGATGTACCAAACTGTAGAGTTTGCCACTCCTAATATTGTAGCAATTTCTCGGATGGGTTTTTTCTGTTTTCGCAGCTTAAGGATGGCTTGTTTCACCTGCATGGAGAGCTCCTTTGACTGCATGTTTTCTTCACAGCAAAATGTTCCAAATGCAAGCACCACACCTCAAATCAACTCCAGGCCTTTTATCTGCTTAATTGAGAATGACATAACGAAGGAATTGCCCACACCTGCCCATGAAATGGCCTTTGAGTCAATTGTCCAATTACTTTTGGTCCCTTTAAAAACAGGGTGGCACATGTTAAGGAGCTGACACTCCTAAACCCTTCATCCAGTTTTAATGTGGATCCCCTCAAATGAAAGCTGAAAGTCTGGACTTTATGTCCATGTCCATTATATAACTATAACATGTTTCAGTAAACAGGTAAAAAAAGAAAATTTGTCAGTGTCCAAATATATATGGACCTAACTGTACATGTGTGTACACACACACACACACACACACACACACCTCATGAGTTCTCCTGCTGGACTTTTGGAGTTAATACATGTGCATTTGTAGATAAGAACAGTATCACAGTCTATTGGCTTCTGGTTAAACACTAACCTGAACACACACACATTAGAAACAGATATTACTCACTTTATTAATGCACATAATCTAACCGCGTGTTCAAAGACGTGGTTAGGTTAATATAGGACGGCCTTGAGCTCAGGTGCCCTTGAGTGAGACACCAAACTCCCTGCTCCCTGGGCGTAACGCTCGAAAAACCTCCTGTCTGATCGTCCCAGACAACTAAAGTCTGTGCCAGGACGACTAAAACTTTAATGGTAATCGTCCGATCGGACAACAAAAGTTTGTCCTGGCAACCTAAACAACAGGCACGCAGGCGCTGAGAGAGCAGGGAACCAGTCTAAAGTAGCTCGTCTCATTTCACAGGAAATGCATTCAGAGGTTTTATTCAACAACACAATAGTACAAAAATATTTTGAGGAAGCCATTTAAATTTCCGGGGCGGCACGGTGGTGTAGTGGTTAGCGCTGTCGCCTCACAGCAAGAAGGTCTTGGGTTCGAGCCCCGGGGCCGGCGAGGGCCTTTCTGTGTGGAGTTTGCATGTTCTCCCCGTGTCCGCGTGGGTTTCCTCCGGGTGCTCCGGTTTCCCCCACAGTCCAAAGACATGCAGGTTAGGTTAACTGGTGACTCTAAATTGAGCGTAGGTGTGAATGGTTGTCTGTGTCTATGTGTCAGCCCTGTGATGACCTGGCGACTTGTCCAGGGTGAACCCCGCCTTTCGCCCGTAGTCAGCTGGGATAGGCTCCAGCTCGCCTGCGACCCTGTAGAACAGGATAAAGCGGCTACAGATAATGAGATGAGATTTAAATTTCCTTGTTTTTGGTTATAATTCACTGAAGTATGCGTGTGTTCGAGTGTACTGGAAAAGCTTGGCTCAGAGGGGTCCACGTAATGATAGGGTATTAGGCAGAAAAAGAAATTTACCAGTCAAAAATAATATTTTATATAATCCTGATAAGCGCCGCAGGTGCGAAGATGAGCGCCGCAGGCGCGAAGTCCCTCTAGGGGGGTCTGGGGGCATGCCCCCCCATAAAATTTTTGAAATTTAGACTTCATTTCCTGCATTCTAGGACATTTTCAGGGTGAAATGGCGTGTAATTTTTGATCAGAAATATTGCATATTTTTACTTTGTATTTTTTTCAGTTTCACTCCTGAATGTATCAGATGTATGTATGGTGTTTGATTTGGTAACAAAAGTGAAAAGAAAATAAACAACAATGAATTGTATATAATCTTTTGATCTAGTTACAGTATTTAATAAAAAAAAAAAACCAACAGTATTCTATTTTACCATACCCCAATGAACCCCCCTTGTTAATCAATGTATCACACATACCTTTTCTGTCTTTTTGTGGAAAAACGAATCAGTTTTTGTCACATTCAATTTGGGGCGTTTGTTGGGATTCATCTTGATCCAGAAGAGTGAGTCAGCAAAAAAAAATGCGGTTCTCCCGCCAAGAAAGAGGAAACTACAACGCAGGGTGTTTGGCAATTTTCGACCAATCAGAATTCGCGATTTATTCAGTCCGCATGTTACAAGATTCAGTGCGGGCCAAAATGGCGGAAACGATGAAATATTCTGATTTTTCATTTCAAGTTTTCAGTATTTTTCGTATTAAACTGTGTTTCTTACGATTTGTAAATGATGGCGGAACCACACACGGACTGGCCATCGGGAGTAGCGGGAGTTTTCCCAGTGGGCCGGTGGTTCAGTGTGGGCCAGCGGAGAAAAAAAAAAAAAAAACAGTTGCGCGCTGGCCTTTAATATGATAAGCAATGTTAACAGTTTCTTTAACAAACTGTTAACATTGCTTATCATATTAAAGGCCAGCGCGCAACTGTAATAAGCAATGTTAACAGTTTGTTAAAGAAACTGTTAACATTGCTTATCATATTAAAGGCCAGCGCGCAACTGTTTTTTTTTTTTTTTTCTCCGCCGGCCCACGCTGAACCACCAGCCCACCGGGAAAACTCCCGCTACTCCCGATGGCCAGTCCGTGTGTGGGCGGAACATAACTGGATTTATCGGATGACATGTGGGAGTATTCATGTGCGAAAATTTTCGGCATTATCGTCCGTTTCAGTATCCGTCTGTGTGTATACTTGCCCGTTGAAATCGGCAATTGCCCGTCAAATTTACGGGTGGACGGGTCTCTGCCTAATACCTTACGTAATGATGTAATTACACCGATTGGCTAAGGGTGATGAGGGTCAAGGACATCGCGTGCCAGCAGCGCGGTTGAAGCGGGCAGGCGTCAAACTTGGAACTTTTATATTATGATTGGAGTTAATAATGTTCCTTACCTCTAACCAGTATATATATATTACCATTGTTAAATTGTTTTTGATGGTTTCATATATTTCGCAATGAAATCATTTTTATTTTCTAAATATTTATCAACATACCACCATTGTGTCACGGGAACCTGTGATTGGTGGACAGCTGACAAAGGGTGTCTCCCATTGGTTGTAAATCATGACATAAAAATCGTAAACACATCCGGGACTCTCTAATTGGCTGTTCACATACTGAAACCAAGTGGAGATGTCGGGCGTCTGTTGCTGTTGTCTGAAGAAAACTACAGCTAAAAAAGCTCTACTACCGGATTACTTAGACAATCTTGGTCAGAAAGAAGTGAAGGATAGATATACATGGAAATTAGTTTATTAGCGGTTATGATCTGTACAAAATTCCTCAAAACAACTGGAGTGACGGTGCAGATTTGTGGCCTAGCCTTAGCATTAGCTACATGTTGTAATATACATTCTTTTTCCCAAAGAGTCCTGACACGGAAGAACAGTTTAAAAAAAAAAAAAAACCACAGAAGCAAGAAAACAATATTAATATCAATTGCAAACCATAAGTTTGAAAAATATTTACAAATGTACAAATAAAAATCTTGTTACTCTATAAAAATATAATAATTAAAAAAATCGAATCCTATAAATCATTATCCCATATCCTAACACAGCTAGGTACAAAGCTACTTTGAAATCGGTTAGTCCTGCACTTGATCGTCTGATAGTTGCGAGGGTTCCGGAGATGGTATGAATTTTTTTTTTTTTTTGTATCTGATAGCAGATCCCTCAGTTTGTTAGATTCTTGAAGAATGACTTCTTTATAGAGTCTTTGGCATTGAGCCAGTCTTCGTTGGCTGAGGGTGGATAACTTGGTATGGTAGAGAGCATCATTGTAAGATAAGCTTGGTAGAGCGATCTTTAGTGCTCGACGTTGAATGGATTCTAGTTCTTCAGCAAGGAATTGCGGCAGAGCAAAGTGTAAACCTTTGTGTAAATAATTTTTCCCCGACATCAGCTTTTGGGAACAGAATGTTGTGAAAGCCAAAGCGTTTACTCTCAAAGGGCTTTGACTTGAACTGTGGGCTAGAGCTTATTCCCTCCCCTCCATGTCTCAGCAACCCCAAGGACATGGAGTTACACAGCTGTCTGCACTCTGTCATTGATACAGTGATGCTTATTATTGTTAAAACAATATCTGAAGTGTTATTTGTAAAATAATATCTTGCTCCAGACTTTCAAACAATATTGTAAGATTTTATTTTAATTTTATCTAATAGTGGTCGGTACAGTAATTACAAATGCTAACAATCAGCACATTCCAGTTGTAGCTGTAGTCATACAGTAACTATAATGTCAATAAACAGTTAGTGTTCAGTTCCCTTTTCATTTATTCTTGATTCAAAGGCACAGCTGAGTCACACAGGTTGATCAGTGTGTAACGGACAGTAACTATTTTATCCAAAATAGTTTTTCCTGCCTGAGTCGATTTATTTCTGTTTCACATGCGTGCAGCTGTTGTAAAGTTCAGAGAGAGAGTGTGTGTGTGTGTGTGTGTGTGTGTGTAGAACTCTCTTGAACTGTAGGTTCATTTCTACACTCTGGTTCCACGGTGACATTTTGCACAGGACTCTGTTCTTCTGATAACTATTATACTCATTCAAAACTCTCCACTGCTTAATATACCCTAAATTATTCATTCCTCTGCTACTAGAACTTCTTTCTGAACGTGTCTGCATCTATTGGTGTTATGGTTTTGTGGATTTATCATAATTATGTTTCACCTATAAAAAATTTAATAATTTTGGCAAGTGGAATTGTTTTTCGGGCGAGTATGTTTTGGGTGCTGCTCGCCCATTGGGCAGGGGAGACTGGGAGATTTTTTTCGAGGACTGGGGCGCTGTTCGCATGGCTGCCCACTGCTCTGTGCGCGTTCACTGCTTCAGATGGGTTAAATGCAGAGAGGAATTTCACAAGCATGTGATGAATAAAGTTGTTGTTCTACACTAATCAGGGTTTGTTTTTTAAACAGGGTGGAGCGTTTTTCTTCCTGGAGCATGTGGTGGCTGAGGAATCAAGCTGGACCTACTTTTTTCAGCATGTTTTACAGCCCTTCTGGTATTAAACACACACACACACACACAGGTGCCAATATTTTTAGCACAAGTTCAAATTTCAGTACTGATGTATGGAAGCAACGCGCTCCTGAGCCGTACGACTCTCCCGTGTGTTCCAGGTACTACTTCGGTGACAGCTGTGAGACGACCCGCGCGACCTGGCAGTACGTGGAACAGGCGGGGTTCTCCGAGGTGCAGCTCCGCCACATCCAGGCTCCGCTGTTTTTCCTCATTAAACCACACATCATTGGTTACGCTGTGAAATAAACACACACACAGTAAAACTGCAGTGTGGTGTTTAAAGGTGCCACAGGATTCATTTATTCAGTCATTTAAATTTGTCCTCTGATGTCTGTAGAAGGTGTGTGACTCTCATCGGAGTGAAAAACGCCCAGATGTGGTTTTACACGCCCGTTTAACACCCGAAGATTTCGCCCCAGGATGTAACAAGCTGTATTTTCTTTTTTGGCAGGCTCATTAATATGCTAATGAGCTCTACTCTGATTGGCTGGTTTGCAGCACAATGGTCAGAGTTGCCAGATATTTTCTAATATCTCAATCAAATAGAGCGGCAGCTACAATTATCGACAGTCCATAATTATTGACACCTTTTCAGATTTACCAATAAACAATTTTACAAAGGTGCGTTTGTTAAATAGTTATTATTGGTTAATCAAATCAACTGGAAGACCCCCACCGTCCTTTGATGTTGTCGTCTGATGACACAGCTCGTTACCAGAGATGGAATTTTTTCAGAAAACCCAGACGTTCTGATCGCAGGTGAGCGTGGTGGAAAGATCATGGCCATGTTTTTACTGATCAAATTCACCGATATTTCATGATCTCCTCGTCAAAACCTACTTTGTTTCTTTCTCTTTCATTTGATAGACGCCATTTTGTATCTAAACGCACGTTTGAGAAGTCACGTGAGGTGTCGATAATAGTGATCACTTTCACCGGTGTCCACCATTATCGACACCCTGTGGGATTAAGGGACGTTTACAACTGTTATGGATCGTTCTGTGTGTAACGGTGCTGAAGTCGATGAAGTACTTTAAAAAATAAAAGTGCTGTGATTTATAATAATTTTTTTTTCTGATTCATAACAACAAGGTACCTACAGTTTGGGTTCGAGGAATGACGTACGACCTTTGACCTGGATTTCCACGTGGTTACAATCTCAGCAGCCTGTTGCCATGTATTGATAAACTACAAAACTAGGAATTAATACAAACAACGGATGATTAACAAAATGTGATCTACGAAAGTACTTCAAGTGGAACAAAAAGATTTAGCAGGTTAAACATTATCAGATCGTTTGTTTACAAACATGTAAATAAGGAAGTAATTCTAAACACTGACATCCATGTTTTTATATAAAATATATTTTGTACTAAATGCAAATCTATGTAAAACAATGTTAAATAAGAACCGTTTTGTTAGATTAATCCCACCTACCGATTTGTTTTTTAAAAACGTGGGTGTCGATAATTGTGGAACGGTGTCACATGACCTGATACGCTAAGTAATCGGGCATCAACTTTTTTTTTCCCCAGTGGAAGTTTGAGTAATTATTCATGCACAATTTACGTATTGAAAGTCTTTTCTACTTTTGCAACGGCCAAAAGACTGTTAAGGTGTCGATAATTGTAGCCGCCGCTCTAGTGATTTAAATGTTCAGCATAAAGCGATCTTAAAATGGTCAGTTTCCAACAAACTCAAGGTTAAAAAGGAAATTTCCACACTTTAAAGGGATCCCAGCGGATTAATTCTCAAACTTATTTTCAGCAAAAGTAGTTCCAGATTTTAAAAATCAAACTTTCATTTCTGGAGACCAAATAGTGTTCGAGAAAAATGAATTTTCTTTAAAATGTCAGATGAGCTTCCTGCGGTGATGACGTATGCAATGACAACATGAAGCAGTTGCTTGGAGCAACTCAGCTGTTTATATTCTCTGTCGTAGTTTTACAAGTATTTTACTGTATTTATCAGATAAATGCCACAACGATGCTAAAAAGAAAGCACAAGCTGGAACAAGACTGACCACTACATGCCATCATTGCATACGTCACCACCGCAGGAACCCCATCTGACATTTTAAAGAAAATTTTTTTTTTTTTTTTTAACACTATTTGGTCTCTGAAAATGAAAGTTTGATTTTTGAAATCTGCAACTACTTTTACTTAATCAGTTTGAGAATAAATCTGCTGGAGGATCCCTTTAATATCATCAATCTGGCAACCCTGGTGATGGTTCACACAGAAGCAAAACATTGAAATGGTGAGTTCGAGTGGACCTTTCTCGAAATGACTGACCCAGGGTGAGTTTCCCGAAAGCATCGTAGCACAAAGATCATCGTTAAATGGTAGAGCGAGCATCACAATGACCGCTCTCTCTCCTAGTCAAGATGCTCTTAGCGTTAAGAGGCTTTTGGGAAACCCAGCCCTGGTTAGTTCCTGAGTTCTGTCTTGTTGATGAACTATAAGTTAGAGAGTGACTTGATGAAGGGACTGACAGTGATGCAGCTGATACCGTAGATTTATATGAAAAACGCAGGATGTTTCTTTGTCTGGCGTCAACAGTCAAAAAGTGGATAAAATCACAGCAGGGTGATGGCTACAGGTTCCGGTTGTGGTGATCAAGTTGGAGCAGCTTTCTTTTCAGTGTCGAACACGGAGTGAAGCCTGCTCGATATCATCCGAGGTTTGAGGAACAGTCCGGAGTGAAACCACCTTCTGATGGTTCAGTTCTGGTTTGGGCATTTCTGTTTACTTGATCTTTATCATTGTAATGCTCAGTTTGGTTATAATGTGGATCGTTCTTCTAGTTGGGAGAAACTGTTTAACATCAGGTGAAGTTGTGAATAAGAAGGTTTGGTTTTTTTTTTTTTTTAGTGATTTCAGTAGCATCCTGAAAAGTGAGAGAGAGCACAAGCAGCTCCATGGATCACCATGCTGGTTAGAAGGAGATGAAGGCAGTAGCGGCGGTGTCCGTGGACAGTGCGCCAGCGTGTAGGCCAGGTTACAAACTTCTCCACACAGACCTTCCTTGCCAGATGTTTTCCTAACAAATGTCCAGTCACTCAATAGCCAGATGGATGAAGAAAGGCTGTGGCTCAGCCTACGGTGATCTCGGAGGGACTGCTGTGTGACGGTTACAGAAATGTTGCTCAGTGTGCTGGTTCCTGATGTGGCTGTGGAGCTAACGAAATGAACAAAGGGCTCCAGTAAAAGCAGGAGTCCAGCTGATACTCCAGTATCAGTAATAACTGGTACACCAAGCACACAATCTCTCAGTCCTTGTTTCATTCTTCATAAATACCTGCAGGTTCAGCCGTACAGGTCCACGGTAAAGTCCTGAACATGGGCTGGTGTATGCAAATTTTGGGGGTGTAAATATTAATGAGTCTGGACTGTTGGGAAACATGCCAGGATTTGGAACTGGCCCGTTTTACTGCCCTCTTTTGCGTATGCAGGATTTACATCTGAAAGCGTAGACAGGTGTTTGAGCTTCACGTCCCCGCTCCATGAACTCTGTGGTGGTGTTTTTTTTTTTTTCCCCCAGCTCTCCCCAGATAAACCCAGATTTTCATTCTGTGGCACCTTTAAAACTATACGTCAAATCATTTTAAATTTACTTTAAAAACTATGAACCACAATATGATTAGCGTTAGCTTCTCGGCTTGATTTACCTGACCTCAGGCTCCACCCATTTTGCTGATGTTGGATCAGAGCGGGTGGGTTCTGTTCCAATAGTTATGAAGTAGCACTAATTCTGATTTTTGTTGATCTAACCTGCACCTTCCAACTCACTTTAATATGAATAATAAATATTTTACACATTTTCCTAACACTAGTGTTTGTTATACAGGACTGCCTATTACTAACAAGTGACACGTTAACATTTCCAAAGTTACCTTTTGTGAAAATGTTTAACAGAAGTTTAGCTCTTGTATAAAATTTCATATGAAGATAGAAAATTGCTGATGTGTCTGTGGTGATTAAAGAGCCGTACTGCCCTCGACTGGCCGGAGGTGTCATTGTCAGCTTTTGTTTTTTTTAAACAGATTATTACAACCCCGATTCCAAAAAAGTTGGGACAAAGTACAAATTGTAAATAAAAACGGAATGCAATAATGTGGAAGTTTGAAAATTCCATATTTTATTCAGAATAGAACATAGATGACATATCAAATGTTTAAACTGAGAAAATGTATCATTTAAAGAGAAAAATTAGGTGATTTTAAATTTCATGACAACACATCTCAAAGTTGGGACAAGGCCATGTTTCCCACTGTGAGTCATCCCCTTTTCTCTTTACAACAGTCTGTAAACGTCTGGGGACTGAGGAGACAAGTTGCTCAAGTTTAGGGATAGGAATGTTAACCCATTCTTGTCTAATGTAGGATTCTAGTTGCTCAACTGTCTTAGGTCTTTTTTGTCGTTTCTTCCGTTTTATGATGCGCCAAATGTTTTCTATGGGTGAAAGATCTGGACTGCAGGCTGGTCAGCTCAGTACCCGGACCCTTCTTCTACGCAGCCATGATGCTGTAATTAATGCACTATGTGGTTTGGCATTGTCATGTTGGAAAATGCAAGGTCTTCCCTGAAAGAGACGTCGTCTGGACGGGAGCATATGTTGCTCTAGAACCTGGATATACCTTTCAGCACTGATGGTGTCTTTCCAGATGTGTAAGCTGCCCATGCCACACGCACTAATGCAACCCCATACCATCAGAGATGCAGGCTTCTGAACTGAGCGCTGATAACAACTCGGGTCGTCCTTCTCCTCTTTAGTCCGAATGGCACGGCGTCCCTGATTTCCATAAAGAACTTCAAATTTTGATTCGTCTGACCACAGAACAGTTTTCCACTTTGCCACAGTCCATTTTAAATGAGCCTTGGCCCAGAGAAGACGTCTGCGCTTCTGGATCGTGTTTAGATACGGCTTCTTCTTTGAACTATAGAGTTTTAGCTGGCAACGGCGGATGGCACGGTGAATTGTGTTCACAGATAATGTTCTCTGGAAATATTCCTGAGCCCATTTTGTGATTTCCAATACAGAAGCATGCCTGTATGTGATGCAGTGCCGTCTAAGGGCCCGAAGATCACGGGCACCCAGTATGGTTTTCCGGCCTTGACCCTTACGCACAGAGATTCTTCCAGATTCTCTGAATCTTTTGATGATATTATGCACTGTAGATGATGATATGTTCAAACTCTCTGCAATTTAACACTGTCGAACTCCTTTCTGATATTGCTCCACTATTTGTCGGCGCAGAATTAGGGGGATTGGTGATCCTCTTCCCATCTTTACTTCTGAGAGCCGCTGCCACTCCAAGATGCTCTTTTTATACCCAGTCATGTTAATGACCTATTGCCAATTGACCTAATGAGTTGCAATTTGCTCCTCCAGCTGTTCCTTTTTTGTACCTTTAACTTTTCCAGCCTCTTATTGCCCCTGTCCCAACTTTTTTGAGATGTGTTGCTGTCATGAAATTTCAAATGAGCCAATATTTGGCATGAAATTTCAAAATGTCTCACTTTCGACATTTGATATGTTGTCTATGTTCTGTTGTGAATACAATATCAGTTTTTGAGATTTGTAAATTATTGCATTCCGTTTTTATTTACAATTTGTACTTTGTCCCAACTTTTTTGGAATCGGGGTTGTACATCACAACACATTGATGTTCATTTTGATCTTGTAAAAGACAGACTGGAGCTACGAAAATCTCAATGTTGCTGTGTACAAGTGTAAATGAGCCTGTAAGTAAACATTTAAAGGTGTGGATTGTAATGTTTAAATTTTTTTCTAGACATAGAACACTCATTTCAGACATCTCAGAAAAAACCCACCTGTGATCAGAAGTAATAAATACCATCAGGTGATTGATATGGCTAGCGTACTCACACCAAGCTTTGTTTCAGTCTGTACATTAGCTCCTCCCACAGCTTCAACAGTGCTGCTTAGCTCCACCTCTTTTTCCTTAAAAGGAACTTTATTAGCTTTTGTCCTGTGATAAATCGAGATCAACCATTATTGTACGTTCTGGAGCCGATGACTCACCCTGTCGTAGAGACGTAATCAGCTTCTGCGTAAACGATTTCAATTTTCTTTCAGTTCACCATTCAAGCAAAGATAACTGGGGGGACTTGACCAGAGGAAGTTAACTACAGATAAAATAATAGCTACATAAAGAGTCATTAAATGATCCATGCAACTCTGGTGATGCACAAAATTCTTTTATAATCAAACAGCTCAATAACTGATTCAGAGAAGAAATCTATAATTAAAAAAAAAAGCTTAAACCGCTTTAACATCCATAAAAGTATTTTTAAAAAGCCACGTGTTCTAATAAAAATCCCAGTTTTATTCCTTATACAATTTTAGAGTTGCATTTAATGTTATGGATGCGGAACTCCCACAAAACAACTCATCACTGACGTTATAGCAGCGATAAACGTTCGTTCCCAAGATAAAATCGCAGCTTGTTCCATCATGTTCCTGAGAAACTATAAAGAAGTGTAAACTCCTCTGTGCTTACAGTTCCAGCTTCACCTCTGACACTGGAGACTCCTTCCATATTCCAGAGAACCTCCCCATGTAAACAAGCATCTGCTACAGATGAACTGTTACTATAGAAACGATACCGTATTAGACCCTGTGCGTTCACATAAACCTGGGATTCGCAGCTGCACTGCTGTCAGGAATTCAGTCGACCAATCACAATCCAACATCAGAGTGATGTAATAAAGAATAAAAGTGGATATTTAACAGTTATTCCACGAAATAGAGTCATACATGAGCTGATAGCGGGCGAGGCGCGTAGCACTGAGATGTACGACGAGACTGAATGGAATAACTTTTATTCTCTCCACAGTCACTGGATTTTGAGAAACATTTGTTTTTTGCAAATTCAATAAATAAAAACTTTATAAAAAACGTCCAACAAAATCATTTCTGCTTAGAATGTAAACAAACTGGTGACAGGAGCAATCTGTGAAAAATGCAATAATTCTTGAAAAAATAAATAACACAAAAAACCCGCTCTTATGATCAAGTGCTTTTATTCCATATTTTGTTGCTTTTTTGTGGTTTTGTTTTCGAGTAGAGTTTTTATTTCATCCTCGGTTGGTTCAGTAACGCGCTCCGCCATTTTGTTTTTCTCTACTCACGGTATATGAGCTGATATCCTAGTAGTAGAGTAGCCAATCAGAGTGCACAATTGCTCATATCCAGTGAATGTGGAGAGAATAATAATAATAATAATAGACTATAAAATGTGGTGTACAGTAAATCAGTAAATATTATTATAAACACTAAAATTGTATCAAAAAAAATCACACCCCTTGTAAAAGTATATAAAAATGTCAGCACTACACACAGAGCGCTACTTTAATTTTCAAATACAAACTTTTTTCCCCCCTCCACTGTTATTTGTTGCTTCATAATTATTCATTAGTTAAAAATAAATTTAAAAAACAAAACCATGGTATAAAGAGGATGGAAACGTTTTTTATTTCAGTTCACTTAAAAAAAAAAACCCACAGGTTCTCTCTTTTTATATTCTGTATTTTATTAATAAACGTCACCTGCATGTCGAAGTGCAAGCGAGCTCCCTGATTGAAGTGAACTGTAACAGCTTCAGCCACACAGTTATTCAGGAAATCCAGCTGTTTAGGCGTTTAGTCTGCTGCACCTCAAAGCATGGCATGATTGTAGACACAGATTTGGCTCAAGGACCGTTCCCTCAGACACGAAGAACAAAAAAATAAGATTCTTCATTAAAAAAAGGAACCAAAAAAAAAAAAAGGTGTGTAAGAAATGCGCTTAGAGTTAAAAAAAAAAAAAACAACACCTCTGGAAGTGACATTTGGTCAAAAAAGGGATTAAAAAACAATATTCAAGAAAACATGAGGTGTGTGTCTGTGAGAGAGAGAGAGAGAGATCTCACTCACTTCTACCTGCTCTAGTCTGAACTATTCTCACCTTTTATTTTATTTCAGCACTTCTGGGGAAAAAGCTGCACACACTCCCTAATAAACACACGGCTGGCTGATAAAGAGGATCTTCTTCCCCACCTGGGACACGTACACAAATATATACACATCTGCTCTTCTCTTATTAAAAATAGCTGAAGGAAAATATCATCATTACTCTCCATAAACTCTGCGTGTGTCCGTCTGTCCTGCGCTTCCTAAGCTGTTAGTTAAAAAGGAGTATAAAAAAAGGAACTGACATTCCCTGTGTGTGTGTGTGTGTGTGTAGGCAGAGCTGCAAGTACTGTCCATCGGGCCTGGCGCTGCCCATTAGCCCGTTTTGACGCAGTACAGGTCCTTTAATGTCTTGAGCTCTTCGATCAGCGTTTTGTTTTGGTTCTCCAGCACAGCCACGCGGTTCTCCAGGCACTTCACATACTCCTTCTTCTTCCTGCGACACTCACGAGCCGCCTCCCTGCACACACACACACACACGTGTAAGCAGTTCCTGAAATACGTAAACAGATGTGATCAGAGGTGTGCAGGCCATGTGGTGCAGGTGAAGGACGACATGGAAACACCAAAAAATAAGCACGGCATGTCAGTTAGTCACAGTGTACACGCAGGGGCTGTGACCTCATCACTCACTTCACAAACACAGATTAAACCCTTTTTCATTTTCAGCTTATAATAAGATATTTAATGGAAAAAAAGTCACTCTCTAAAAAAAATAAATAAATAAGACGACGCTCCAGGAAGCACTCGTGATGTTCAGTCCTCCCCAACACCGAACGCTGAACCAGGGATGTGATTTGGGGCTGGTGAAATAATCTGAAAATTTTAGGCAGGGGTCTGGGGGCCGCAGGCCCCCAGCTGGTCCAGGGCAGCGCCCTGGTGGGGGGACAAGGGGGGAAGCCCCCCCGAAGCTCCTGGGTTTTGGGGTTTTCTGACTTAAAAATTGTACTAAAATGGCAAGCAAACACACAAGAAAAAACTTGTCATGATTAACAAATTCAAGCCAATTTAATGGTCAACATGCAACTCTGACACACACACACACACACTCTCTCACTCGTGCGCACACACTCGCTCGCGCGCGCACTCTCACTCTCTCACTCACTCACGCGCACTCTCACTCTCGCGCTCTCTCACTCACTCGCGCACTCTCTCTCTCGCTCTCTCTCACTCGCTCTCTCTCTCTCTCACTCGCTCGCTCTCTCTCGCTCTCTCTCTCTCTCTCGCTCTCTCTCTCTCTTTCTCTCACTCTCTCTCTCTCTCTTTCACTCTCTCGCTCGCTCTCTCTCGCGCGCGCACTTTACGCTCGATCACGGAGGCTGCCATCTTTCAACTCTGAAGCGAGCTTACGTACAGCTATCTAACAAGCGCGTTCATTGGTTGTTACAGAGCGATGGGCCAATCATGTACCTCGTTTCATCTCAATGACGTAATTGCGTAAATGACGTAATTACGTCAATGGGATGAAACGAGGTACGTGATTGGCCCATCGCTCTGTAACAACCAATGAATGCGCTCGCTTCAAACAAAGAGTTGAAAGATGGCAGCCTCCGTGATCGAGGCGTAAAGATGCAAATCCGAGGTTGCCATCTTTCAAACAAAGTCGAAACGAATAGGATACGAATGTAGATTTGAGGGAAAAATCGGAAACATTTTTTTTTTTTAAGTTTTGAGGTGAAAAAAGCGGAATTCCGCGAATTCGCGGAAAAATCACATCCCTGCGCTGAACACACACCAGGTGTAAAAGGGGCGTGGCGTGGTAGAGAAATGACACTTCCAAGGGTTTTAGGGAAGTTACTGAGTTTTCAGCACAGACACACACGACAGACGTGACAGTCATGTGACCTACTAATGATCAAGTGTAGCCACGCCCCTAAAACAAAGATCAGAAATGAGTGTATTAAAAATGTTTAGTACACATGGAGAAGACACACCCCGCGTGTGAGTTATACACTTCACCACAATTACTGTACGTGCACGCACACACCCAGAAGAGAGAGAAACTAATCCCCTCAGTTAAAGGATTTGATCTTTATGTGAATCCCCTTCATAATAATTTCCTTTCATTTTCACAACAGGTGTGTGTGTGTGTGTGTACACAATTCTGTGATATTTTTAGAAGACAGACAGGCAAAGAGAGAGAGAGAGAGAGAGAGAGAGACAGACAGACACCTGTTTTTGGCGAGGCGAATCTCTCTCTTCAGCTGAGGGTCATCACTCTTTCCCTGAGAGCTGATAACCGGTGACGTCATGACGACAGTCTGCGGCAACGCTGACGATGACGAGCGAATCTGATACGCCTGCATCTCACCGCCTGTCCCTGTCAACACCACAGTACACTCATCATATTACACTAGCACACACACCACAACACACTCCCCACTCCCACACATCACCAGCTGTGCACGTGAACACCAACCTTGCAGCACCACCTGGTTGCTGGGGAGGAGGATCTGCTGCCCGTCTGCGGTCTGAGCGTACTGTAGGATGGTGGGCTGGCTGGGGTTCGAGTTGCTCATGGTGAGCGTCTGCAGACCCTGAACGCCCTCAGAGCCTGCACCCGCTAACTGCAGAGAGCCGTTTGACGCTATTGCAACTGTTAACAACAACAACAAGGCCAATCAGAGAATTCCACACACATCTGTAACACCTGGACCAGCAGCTTCACACTGATATCCAAAGCAAACAGCCACAAACACTCCATTAACTCAACCTGTTAGCGTACATGCTAATAACTGAACTCAAAGAGTTTCAGTGATCAGAGACGTACTGTACTGTCCACTGCTGGTCTGATAGATGGGCGTGGACAGGGACACCGTGGTCATGGCAGATGACGCAGAGGTCTCCTCCTCTCCTTCATTACGCGTTGCTACTTCCTCCGCTGAGAGGTCGTTTAAAATCTTCCTGTAACACAAGGACACAAAAATCTGTAATTCACAACTTGACTTTTACCACAAATATCCTGAGGGTCTCTCAGCGGACACTTTTCAGATGCTGTGTCAAATAACAGTAAAGAAACTGCGAGGCTAAACTTTAGTGCGACATTAATTAATACTAAAAAGCTGCTCCGTTTTGCTTCAGTGATCTCCCCCCGCCCCCCCCATGCCTTCTTACTGTCTATTGGCTCACAAGACAGGAAAAAAAAAGTCAGCATAACAAAGACCTTACATTACAGGCATTTAGCAGACGCTTTTATTCAGAGCGATGTACAACACACCCAGAGCAGCCTGGGGGGCAGCTGGGGGTTCGGTGCCTTGCTCAAGTGCACTTCAGCCATTCCTGTTGGTCCAGGGAATCGAACCAGCAACCTTTTGGTCCAAAACCTGCTTCTCTAACCATTAGACCACGGCTTCCCCCACAGCAGTAAAACCGGACGGCCTCTCCCTCAAGCTTTGGAGACTTCCTAATATCAGAAAGATTCTTTACATATTCCGCAATGATACCTTGTAAGGAAACTGGCCAAAAGAGTGGGGTCCATCTGGCATTATAGCAACCCCCAAAAAGGGTAACCGGACATCACTGGATAACGACAGAGGCATTTCCCTCACACAAGCGTCCTCTAAAGTCTATAACAGGCTTCTGCTTAATCGAGCGAGGCCTGTAATGGACACCTTCCTACACCCAAACCAGAACGCCTTCTGTCAACTGCCTCACAAATCCTCGCTCTCTGACGCAGCATCGAAGGACTTTTGAATCACCAAAAGGAGGGCGTGGCAGTCTTCTTAGACTTCCAAAAGTCATTTGATTCCATCCGGCGTGACACTATGTTCTCCATCCTTTGTGCATTCGGAATCCCTCAGACTATTGTAGACGCTATCAAGACAACGTACGTTAACCCTCTGGGGTCGAGAGATTCTCCAGCGAAGCTCGGCAGGTTTAGAATGAGTAGCTCATGGATTTAGATAAATATCTTTGCGAGTGTTTATCATACAAGCAAGGTAAACATACTGACAGAAACTTTATATTTTCCTATGTGCCCACTGACAAATAATATTATAATTAAAATACCTAAATTAGATGAAACATAAAACTTGTCCCCTTCCTCAGTCACACCAGAGTCGGAGCGCTGAGAGCCCACTTATGCATTCATAAAAGACTGTTTCCATGGTAACGCCATGATCACTTTCACTCTTTCGGTTTCTCTTTCGTGGTGGGAACGCCCACCGTAAACGGGATAAAATCTGTCATAGTTTAGGCTCCTTGTTTAGAGGTAAAACTTCTGATGGCACGGGGATTGTGTGCGCTTTGGATAATTCAGGACAGTGATTCAATTCAATCTTAAAAACTGACACTGATGAACGGTGCCTTTTTTTCTTTTACTTCGACTTAATCCAGCTGAAGACTGGCTCGAGTAAGTGTAAATATTTCTTCTATTCCTGATGAGCGTATCGGTTGATGTGTGCGCTGTCGTGCAGACACAGGAAAAATGACTGAGCAATTTTTCCAGAGTTAAAAGTATTTTCCTCAAAAATAGTTAATTTTGCTCTGTTTTGAGTTTAGAGAGTAAAATTTGGAGTTGGAGCAAAATTAGAGTAATTGTGTAACAGAGTTGATTGTGGCTCTGAACTGAGTAAAACAGTACAAGAGTTAATTTCAAGACTCTCTGAATCGAGTCAAATCCCAAAATAAAGTCAAATAGCAAATAAATGAAGGTGCTGTAAAAATCAGTTTTAGAACCGTGTTGGAATGTGTGAAAAACACGACCGTACCCATTGGGACTTGACCTGATGGGATAAAGAGTTGGCAGTGGGAGGGGTTTTCACTCTTCTCATTGAATGGAAGTTTTTGTGGCTACGACCTCATATAAAGGCTGCAACCACCATGTCATCGTGTTGTAAGAACGAGTGTAACAATCACGCACTGTACAGACAGGTGTTCCTATTAAAATGGCCGGTGAGTGTACACAATTTGTTCACCGTTCGAAATAAATGGACTAGACGAAAGAAATCGCTTTCAGACATGTTTATGCTGATTACCGAGGGAAAGTGCGTTCGTATTTTAAAACATACTCCAGGTCGTCCCCCTTTCCTCGCCTTCTTCAGCCAGTGGGCCCATGTGTGATGGAGATGTGACGCACTTCCGAGTTGTTACAGGAAAGTTGTTGAAAAGAGTATTGAGACCACTGAGCTCTAGCGCCGGGCCATTTCCGGGAAATAAGAGTTTGGGTCGTGGCGACAGCGTGTGTGTGTCAGCCTCGGTTCGGAGGGTTCAGTTTGGAAGACTGTAAGAGGGAAGAGTAGAATAATATAAAGTACAGACACTTGGTATATTTTACTTCTGTGATTTTTAAATTGTTCATTTTTGGATTACGCTTCATTTTTGTAGCTACTGCCTCATAGAGTAAATATATATGCTGTATTTACTGTATGGACACGGGATCAGAAAACTCTTATTTATAATCAGGAGCCGCACGGACCCATTTTTCACTCTTCTCATTGAATACCCCTCCCACTGCCAACCCTTTATCCCAAAACAATAGGATATAAATTTTTCTGATGGCCAGTTAATTGTCCAAATCAGTGGAGCAGATTTAAGTTTTTGTGTTTGATCCATTCCTCAGACTGAACAGAATCACCTCAAGTGACCAAAACAGTTCGTCACAATGGGTACGGTCAGGTTTCTTCACACATTCCAACACAGTTCTAAAACTGCTTAACATTTTTTTTTAAGTACAGTCATGACATACAGACTGCATAGATATTATTGCAGCTGAAATTGTGCTGAATACAAAAATCATACAACTTTGGAAAAACTGCTTAAATTTGTTGAAATTGACAATCAGAGCATACCAAAATCATTAGAGTGCCAGAAAATACCCTCAGACCCCAGAGGGTTAACAGCTCAGCTGCTGTTGTCACCCCAGATGGTGAAACTTGACTTTTCCATCAACTCCAGCATGCTACAAGGGAATCCACTAGCTCCCTTGCTCTTCATCATTGTCTTGGATGATGTCCTACGTGTAGCCCTCGGTCTTCACCACGGCCTAACCCTAAGGCACAGATGAAGCTCCCATCACCCTGCAGTCCATCTTGCTGACCTTGACTTCGCCAATGATCTTACACTCCGCTAGGACACCATCAGTTCTGCCGAGGTTCTTCATCATGTTGATGTAGCTTCTCAGGCTTTTATCCTCCAGCTAATTGTGCAAAGTGATGCACCTGAACCACTCGGCTGATGACCTCCTTCATGCTCTCGGCAACTCAAGTATAGAGAAAGTCGATGAACTTCAAGAACCCGGGCAGTTGGACAAGTATGCACCATGACCTCGAATGCTGAAAAGCCAAAGCATGGGGTGCCCTGAATGCTCTAAACAAAGTCTGGGTTGCACCTCTGACCAGGGAAACTAAGATTGGGTTTTTAAAACATCAGTCGAGTCTATATGGTTATAGAGCTCAGAATCTTGGTCACTGACCAAAGCTCAGGAGAAGTCCCTGGATGGCGTCTATACTTGTATGCTGCAAAGAGTCGTAAGCGTATCCTGGCGTGATCACTACCAATCAGCTCTATGGCAACATACCCTGCCTCTCTTACATCAGAAAATGACACCTGACTCTTTCCGGTCACATTATGCGGCACAACCAACCTGCGGCGCAAGTGTTGCTCTGGGAGCCTGACACAAAGTGCGAAGTTGGCCACCCGCATCGTCAGAGGCTGTCCATTGCTGGCGATGACGACTGCTTTATTAGGATTTGCAGAAACGCAGATGAACCATGAGGCCCGCACCAGAGCAACAGAGTTGCCTGCAGTGGCGGCACGAATGGCCCAGCCAAGCCGCCACAGACTGCCTGGCTTCGTGAGCTCTTGCATACTATTCTCATCTCCTAATGAAATGCCTTGCACAGTAAGGTAAGACAAACTATGTTGTGTCCCCATCATGTTGTGTCTCTGGACCTCCAAACCTGATGCCAAGTGGTGCACAAAAGTGCCACAGACCTGAAAGGTATGGAAGTTGCCCCACATTGACAACTGACTTGCCGAGTGATGCCATCCATTGGCCATTTGAGTGGCTCTTCCACATGCCATCTGGTGGTGTGGCATTGGCCCTGTTGGGTTCATCTGCCACACTGCACCGAAAAGCGCCCTGCTGCCAGTACCTTATTGGTGATGTACTATTTAACCCATAGCGGGAATGCAGGCAGGTGCTACCACTCCAGGTCAGAGTGGACCTGGGAGTAATGGTGATTAAAGGGCAACTCCACTTTCCCCAATACTCAAGTCCTCCTGGACCTGAGACTCACCACCGGTTACAGTTTAAAGTCACACCCAGGACTATTAGAATAGAATACAACCCCGATTCCAAAAAAGTTGGGACAAAGTACAAATTGTAAATAAAAACGGAATGCAATAATTTACAAATCTCAAAAACCGATATTGTATTCACAGTAGAACATAGACAACATATCAAATGTCGAAAGTGAGACATTTTGAAATTTCATGCCAAATATTGGCTCATTTGAAATTTCATGACAGCAACACATCTCAAAAAAGTTGGGACAGGGGCAATAAGAGGCTGAAAAAGTTAAAGGTACAAAAAAGGAACAGCTGGAGGACCAAATTGCAACTCATTAGGCCAATTGTCAATAGGTCATTAACATGACTGGGTATAAAAAGAGCATCTTGGCGTGGCAGCGGCTCTCAGAAGTAAAGATGGGAAGAGGATCACCAATCCCCCTAATTCTGCGCCGACAAATAGTGGAGCAATATCAGAAAGGAGTTTGACAGTGTAAAATTGCAAAGAGTTTGAACATATCATCATCTACAGTGCGTAATATCATCAAAAGATTCAGAGAATCTGGAAGAATCTCTGTGCGTAAGGGTCAAGGCCGGAAAACCATACCGGGTGCCCGTGATCTTCGGGCCCTTAGACGGCACTGCATCACATACAGGCATGCTTCTGTATTGGAAATCACAAAATGGGCTCAGGAATATTTCCAGAGAACATTATCTGTGAACACAATTCACCGTGCCATCCGCCGTTGCCAGCTAAAACTCTATAGTTCAAAGAAGAAGCCGTATCTAAACACGATCCAGAAGCGCAGACGTCTTCTCTGGGCCAAGGCTCATTTAAAATGGACTGTGGCAAAGTGGAAAACTGTTCTGTGGTCAGACGAATCAAAATTTGAAGTTATTTATGGAAATCAGGGACGCCGTGTTATTCGGACTAAAGAGGAGAAGGACGACCCAAGTTGTTATCAGCGCTCAGTTCAGAAGCCTGCATCTCTGATGGTATGGGGTTGCATTAGTGCGTGTGGCATGGGCAGCTTACACATCTGGAAAGACACCATCAATGCTGAAAGGTATATCCAGGTTCTAGAGCAACATATGCTCCCATCCAGATGACGTCTCTTTCAGGGAAGACCTTGCATTTTCCAACATGACAATGCCAAACCACATACTGCATCAATTACAGCATCATGGCTGTGTAGAAGAAGGGTCCGGGTACTGAACTGGCCAGCCTGCAGTCCAGATCTTTCACCCATAGAAAACATTTGGCGCATCATAAAACGGAAGAAACGACAAAAAAGACCTAAGACAGTTGAGCAACTAGAATCCTACATTAGACAAGAATGGGTTAACATTCCTATCCCTAAACTTGAGCAACTTGTCTCCTCAGCCCCCAGACGTTTACAGACTGTTGTAAAGAGAAAAGGGGATGTCTCACAGTGGGAAACATGGCCTTGTCCCAACTTTTTTGAGATGTGTTGTTGTCATGAAATTTAAAATCACCTAATTTTTCTCTTTAAATGATACATTTTCTCAGTTTAAACATTTGATATGTCATCTATGTTCTATTCTGAATAAAATATGGAATTTTGAAACTTCCACATCATTGCATTCCGTTTTTATTTACAATTTGTACTTTGTCCCAACATTTTTGGAATCAGGGTTGTAGAATAGAATAGAATAGAATAGAATAGAATAGAATGGCTGGCCGCATACTGCTGTGACCACCTTAAAGCAGATACACAGAGCCATGGCCTCACTTTTCATTTATAAACGCCTTGAGACCTCAAGAATGGCACAGGAATAGTTTTAAGTGTTAACAATAAATCTAATACAGTAATTTTTATGATTAAAGTGATGTATATAGGTAGCGGTCTGAGTGAATGACTTTGACATCTGTGATGTCACAGCAGGAAGTCTATCGGTCTCGTCGCCATTTCCGCTATACTAAAACACAGAGCTGACTGCAACTCTGATCCTCCATTTTGAGCTAATTTATCGCCATGCCACATAGATGTGTTTTTGGCCGGTGCAGCAACACGACAGAAGGTGGATTTATGTTGCATTCACAGCCCAAGAATGTTCAAACTGCAAAGATTTGGACGCAATAAGCGCTCCACCTGTTTTTTGGCTGAGTGCGACATTTCCTCTTGACCAGAGTTCGGTCAGTGTTCTACGCTATCCTACATGGTGGCGCCCTGAAGCGAGGAGTTGTTTGCTTGTGTAGCTTCTTGAGCACAAATAACTTTTGCAAATGGTGGTTGTGAAAACTTTTGATGGTTCTGAAGAACCTGTGAGACCTACACCAGGTGGTAGAAGACGTTGTTTAAACAAACATCACCATGAACGAGAGCAAACGAAGAAAATTTGCTATTCTGGTGGCGGGCTGATTATTATTTAATTAGTGGTTTTGTCATGCTGTTTAAGGTGACACTCTGAATGGATTGCATTTAAAAAATTGAACTAACTGGCCATTTGTTATTTAGTTAGTTGTTTTCTGTGGTGGGCAGTCTTAAAACGTAAGATTAAACATGAATGAATGTTATTTAAGTGTTTATATAATTTATTTGATTTTATTATTAATTGTATGATGAAAGTTCCTGATATTATATATTTACAGCATGTTCTCTTGTTTTCAAAAACAGAAAGACAGAAAAAATGAATGGATTTATAGCGTTTTGAAAAAAATATATAATAAACTTTGGATTTATAATCAATAACGTTGTTAGATTTGTCAATTATTGTTGAAAATGTTCAGACTGAACCAACTATCTATTATAACAGGATAAATTAAATATTTGCAAAATTTATGGGTCTGGGTAAATAAATGTCATTTTTCTGAAAACAATCGAAATGGATTTATAGCATTTTGGAAAAGAGCTCTACACATATTTTTTTTATTCCCATTTATGCAGCATACAAGAGTCAAGGATGGAGATACTGCCCACTCAGAAATTTATTTAAAAATAAAAGTTCTGCGTATGTCCTTTAAGGTGGCTATGGCTGACAGGCCTGGGCAAAGATCTCTCTGCAAGCTGCCAGGCTGCTGAAGGTCAGATGATGAACATTAGATACAGTGGTGCTTGAAAGTTTGTGAACCCTTTAGAATTTTCTACATTTCTGCATAAATTCAGATTCATGTGTCAACTGGTTTATCTGATGGGAGTTAGAAGACTCTTTTGGTGTGTTTTTGAGTGAAATCTCATAGCAGCATACTCCAGGGTTAACGTGTTACTGGTGTGCGTGTGTGTACCTGTAAGACGGGCGTCTGGCCAGCAGCTCTCGTGTCTTCTGGTTTGATGCTCCACTGTCTGTTGAATCCTGAGAATCTTCACTGTCTGACCCCTGACCCTGCGCACAGACCCCAATATTATTTAACACTTCTGCACCATTACCAGAAAGAGTGTGAATAATGACTCATTTAGCTCATCATCATGCTGGCTAACACACACATTGTAGATAACCAAACAGCAAGCAACTGTTTCTACAATAATCTTGATTATTTTCCAATACCAGCATGTCCCTGCATGTTTCACTCAATATACAACAGCAATTTGCCAGACTTTAACATGGTGTGTGTGTGTGTTACCTGTACTTGTGCTGGTGGAGACTGGATCACTGAAGACTGAGCCGACTGGATGACCCCCTGCACCTGAATCTGACCTCCAGGGAGCTGCACCACAGCCACAGGAGATCCTCCTAGAGTCATCTACACCACACACACACGATACTCACATTACACACTAATATCTATCTATCTATCTATCTATCTATCTATCTATCTATCTATCTATCTATCTATCTCACACACACAGGATCATTGTGTACCTGAGTGATCTGTGATAACTGAGATGCTGTGATGGTGGTTGGGATGGTGGCAGGTTGTGACTCGGTGCCGTTGCTGCCACTCTGGTGAACCTCCTCCATTTCCACTGCATGGGCGCGCACACACACACACACACTCCCCTCAGTACGTAAAATGTGATTTTATTTTAAAGTGAAATTGTTTTTCTCCTTCAAAGTCAACACAAACATTAACATACTGTGTATCTCAATATTCAAATTCATGTAAATTCATTGATGAATAATTAAAACACGAATTAATTATTTTAATAAGAATTTGTATGCAGTGCACACAAGTGTCAACATGTTCCATAAGCTGCAATAATTAGTGCAAGTGTGTGTTTGAGACACAGCTGTTCAATCTAGTCAGTGTTTCCACTTCACCCCTGCAGCACTGAATCATCTCCCCACACACACACACAGTTTTGAGTCATGCAGTAAGCAACACACACACACACACACAGTCATGACTGCTACACTGTGGTGTTTAAACACTGATTCTATACATTTTAGTGTTTAATTAGAATTTATTTTCACAAATACTTGAGCAAGTCACAATCCAGGGGGCGGGGCATAGACATCCTAGAGAACATTTAATGAATTGGACGAACACAATCTGAGCGCATCAAAATGTAAAATTAAAATAATACCACCGCCAGTAATGTTTTTGTATTTTCTTCTAGATATATCGCCAGATTGTTGAACACAATGTGAAGAAACAGGAACAAAAATCTCCCCAATAACTTCTGAATCCAGCTGCATTTTAAATGATTGATTTGATTTAAATTAGAAAATTATTTTATTCCCCAAATAGTGAGCATGCATACATGTACAGTGTACTAAATGGATCTCATTAAAGATTCAGATATACTTAAATTTATTAATCTAGCTTTTAAATAATTAAAACATAAAAAGAAAAGGATCAGACAGGTTAAAGTGTAATGGTTAAATGTGATACAGGAAAGTTTTTGGATGAACAGTTTGGGTGGAAATTTCAAGAAATAATGAAATTAAAATGCCTTCAAAAAAATGGCCTATACGAGATTTTTTTATTCAAGTTTATAAATATGTACATGTAGCCTATACACACACACACACGTGTATATTAGTCATTAAAGTAATACATAAAAAAAAGAAATATTCAATTAAAATATTTTACTGTTAAGTTCGAAAGTTTATTTGACTAAAAACAAAATGATGACAAAAGTTATTTGAAGAAACTTGAAAAAAATCGTGTAATGTGAGTGAAATGCGGTCAGGAGGAAGCGCTCGCGCGGGGGGATGATGTGCGGGAGGAAGCGCTCGCGCGGGGCGGATGATGAACAGGAATCCGCGGTGTTCAATAAGCAGCGCAGCAAGTTTACAGAAAGAATAAGAATTAATGACTTAAATAATGCAGGAAGTGTAAATGACAGACATGTTTAGACTGCGGTGAATTCTAATCAGTGCGAGTGTAGTGGTGATGTGAGCGCTGAGCTGTACAGAAGCCGCTAAACGCTGCGCTGCACTAAAGCCGAGGCGCTCGAGTTTCCAGCCGGGCTCGATCCCCAACCGCTCACTGATCCCGACAAAGTGCACTACATACAGTATTCTGTAACTATGAGGCAGGAGTTAGAATAGTGTATCCGCCCTATACAGGGTGAGACGGGGAGTGAGTGATTAGGAACACCGCCGATTATTAACGCTTCAATAAAAGCTGATTCAGCGAGCTGCACACAAACACTCGGTTCAGCGGCTCCGGTCAGCTGTGTGACTCAGTTTAAACATATTTCAGCAAGTAAAGAGAACATCAGGTCAGAGTTAGCGGACTAACTTTAATAAAACCCAATCGCTTTCACTGTGAAACGGAAAAATCGCAGCATTAGCACTCAATGCTAATGCTAACCACTAATGTTAACATGCTAGCTGAGGAGTGTTTCCAGCTCGGTGTGAGAGAGAGAGTACAAGTGTGTGTGTGTGTGAGAGAGAGAGAGAGAGAGAGTGTATGTGTGTAAACTGTGTGAGTGTGTGTAAAGTGTGAGTGTGTGAGAGAGAGTATGTGTGTGTAAACTGTGAGAGTGTGTGTGTGAGAGAGAGTATATGTGTGTGTGAGAGAGTGAGTGTGTGTGAGAGTGAGTGTGAGAGAGTACAAGTGTGTGACTGTGTGAGCGAGTATGTGTGTGACAATGTGTGAAAGAGAGTATAAGTGCGAGTGTGTATGTGTGTAAACTGTGTGTGTGAGTGTGTGTGAGCGAGTATAAGTGTGTGTAAAGTGTGTGTGTGAGAGAGCTTGTGTGTGTAAAGTGTGTGTGTGAGTGTGTAAAGAGCGCGTGTGAGTACAAGTGTGTGTGTATGAGTGTGTGTGAGTATAAGTGTGTGTGCGAGTGTGTGTGAGAGAGTGTGTAGAGTGTGTGTAAAGAGTGCATGTGTGAGTAAAGTGTGTGTGGAGTGTGAGAGTGAGTATAAGTGTGTGTGTGTGAGTACAAGTGTGTGTGTGTGTAGTGTGTGTGAGTACAAGTGTGTGTGTGTGTGTGTAGTGTGTGTGAGTACAAGTGTGTGTGTAGTGTGAGTATAAGTGTGTGTGAGAGTATAAGTGTGTGTGAGTATAAGTGTGTGAGTATGTGTAGTGTGTGAGAGCGTGTGTGGAGAGTGTGAGCGTGTGTGAGTAAAGAGTGTGTGTGTAAAGTGTGAGAGTATGTGTGTGTGTAGTGTGTGAGTATAAGTGTGTGTGTAGTGTGTGAGTATAAGTGTGTGTGTAGAGTATGTGTGTGTAGTGTGTGTGTGTGAGTATAAGTGTGTGTGTGTGAGTATGTGTGAGTATAAGTGTGTGTGTGTGAGTATAAGTGTGTGTATGAGAGTATAAGTGTGTGTGTGAGAGTATGTGTGTGTAGTGTGAGTATAAGTATGTGTGAGAGTATAAGTGTGTGCGAGTGTGAGTGAGTATAAGTGTGTGTGAGAGCGTGTGTGTGGAGAGTGTGTGTAAAGAGTGTGTGTGTGTGTGTAAAGTGTGTGAGTATAAGTGTGTGTGTGTGTGTGAGTACAAGTGTGTGAGTATGTGTGTGTAGAGTGTGAGTATAAGTGTGTGTGTAGAGTATGTGTGTGTGTAGAGTGTGTGAGTATAAGTGTGTGTGTGAGTATAAGTGTGTGTGTGAGTGAGTATAAGAGTGTGTGTAGTGTGAGTGAGTATGTGTGTAGAGTGTGTGTGTAGAGTGTGTGTGAGTGAGTATAAGAGTGTGTGTAGTGTGTGAGTGAGTATGTGTGTAGAGTGTGTGTGAGTATAAGAGTGTGTGTAGTGTGAGTGAGTATGTGTATGAGTGTGTGTAGTGTGTGAGTGAGTGTGTGTAGAGTGTGTGTGAGTATAAGAGTGTGTAGTGTGAGTGAGTATGTGTGTAGAGTGTGTGTGTAGAGTGTGTGTGAGTGAGTATAAGAGTGTGTGTAGTGTGTGAGTGAGTATGTGTGTAGAGTGTGTGTGAGTATAAGAGTGTGTGTAGTGTGAGTGAGTATGTGTATGAGTGTGTGTAGTGTGTGAGTGAGTATGTGTATAAGAGTGTGTGTGTGTAGTGTGTGAGTGAGTATGTGTGTAGAGTGTGTGTGAGTGTAAAGTGATGCGGGAGCCTGAACGCGTCGCTCGACGCTGAGAAACTTTCACACCGAGTCACTGGCACGCAACTACCGCGTCAACACACGTCAGCGAGCCGGAGAGCCACAAACACTCCGCCATCTCCGAGCGCCGCGCTCTCTCCCTCCCTCTCCGCCACAAACACTCCGCCATCTCCGCGCTCTCTCCCTCAGCCACAAACACTCGGCCATCTCTCTCCCTCTCTCTCTCTCAGCCCGGAACCGCCGCCATGACACCGCCTGAGCTTCCCCCGAGAGGAAGCGCGCGCCCCACTCTCCCCTACCTTCAGCAGCTCCGTTAATCCGCCCGGCCGCTCCTCAGGTGTCCCTTAACGAACCGTGACGTCACAAGGGCACTTATAAACGGTATCCGGTAGTTTCTGTGTACATGTATATATATATATATATATTTAAAAAAAAAAAAAGCTAACTAACTAGCCGACTTGTTTTTGTCACACAAGGCTGTTTTTAGCACCCCGCCCACTAGAATGATGTGTGACGTCACTCCTTAACCGCATTCTGATTGGTCGGGCGGCACAGTAACTCTACAGTAATGAGGAAAAAGAAAGAAAGGAGAGAGAGAGAGAGAGAGAGAGAGCGAGCGCCTGTGCTGAGGAAAAGCTCCTGATTTTCCTCCAGCAGCGTCCGCGGGTGTGTTATTCCCCTGACTGGCTCCTCTCCGGCTCCTCACCACCGTTACTGGCTCGCTTAGTCAACTATGATGTCATACCTTTTTATCTGTGATAGTGAAATTTAAATATGTTGTTACTTCCGGTTCTCATCAGGTCTCATCACACTGCAAAAAAATAACAAAGAGAAAATATCTTTAATATGGGTGAATTTATTAAATATTTAAATAATATCGTCTGGCTTTTTCCCTTTGTCTATCAGATAGATTCCATTCAGCGAACATGATACTGAACAAGTCAAAGGCAAGTAGCTGAATGGAATATATCTGATAGACCATGAAAAAAACCGCAGACAATATTATTATTATATTATATTATTACACATACACATTCCGGGCTGCACGGTGGTGTAGTGGTTAGCACTGTCGCCTCACAGCAAGAAGGTCCGGGTTCGAGCCCCGTGGCCGGCGAGGGCCTTTCTGTGTGGAGTTTGCATGTTCTCCCCGTGTCCGCGTGGGTTTCCTCCGGGTGCTCCGGTTTCCCCCACAGTCCAAAGACATGCAGGTTAGGTTAACTGGTGACTCTAAATTGAGCGTAGGTGTGAATGTGAGTGTGAATGGTTGTCTGTGTCTGTGTGTCAGCCCTGTGATGACCTGGCAACTTGTCCAGGGTGTACCCCGCCTTTCGCCCGTAGTCAGCTGGGATAGGCTCCAGCTTGCCTGCGACCCTGTAGAACAGGATAAAGCAGCTACAGATAATGAGATGAGACATACACATTCCCTGCAGGTGTTCAACGCTTCTTTCTCTTTCAAAATTCTCTCAAAATCTTCCATATTTAACAAAACAAACCTGGCAGCCATGTTTGTTTACAAATTGTCACAGTCACACGCTAGCATTAAAGATTTACATGTACTACGTATCTTATGGCATTTTCAGTTCACTGCGATAGTTTACTGCGGGCACCGGCAGCGAATAAAGAACTGCTTGTGCGCATTCGCAGCAGAAAACTCTCTCATTAAATATTAACATCAGCTCCGATGTGTGACATCGTCATGTTGTCTTGACAACCGTGCAATATCAAGCCATATTCAACGCTCATTCTCCACTGGGTAGAGTGACATAATACACATAGGATAAGCAATATTGCATGCTGTCAAACCAAATGAATGAAACCCGCTACAAGGGAATAGAACACGTTTTTATTCTATTGAAAAAGTGTCCTGTATGGATAATAATTCTTATTATTCTATCCACATTCACTGGATATGAGCAATTGCGCTCTATGATTGGCTACTCTACTACTAGGATATCAGCTCATATACCATGAGTAGAGAAAAACAAAATGGCGGAGCGTGTTGCTGAACCAACCGAGGATGAAATAAAAACTCTACTCGAAAACAAACTCCAAAAAATACAACCAAAAAAACCCCAAAATATGGAATAAAAGTATTTGATGGTAAGAGTGTATCTTTTTTATTTTTCAAGAATAATAATAATAATTATTATTATTATCATCATCGCATCTTTCACAAATTGCTCCTGTCATTTCGCCAGCTTGTTTACATTCTAAGTGGAAATGATTTTGTTGGATGTTTTGTATAAAGTTTTTATTTATCAAATTTGCTAAAAATAAAAATGCTCCGTTTCTCCAAATCCAGTGAATGTGGATAGAATAAAAGTTATTCCCCTCAATCTCATCGTGCATGGATTATAGACAACTCGGTGCTACGCACCTCGTCGCCTATCAGCTCATGTACAACTTGAATTCGTGGAATAACTATATTATATATGATCACCAGCTACCTGAGTATTTTTTGTGCATTATGTTTAGAGCTAAACAGCTATAGTATGATCCGTCATACTGTACTTGAAATGAAAACTGTATTTTATTTCATCAAACAAAATGTCCCAATTTTTTCCTGCACCATTTTCCTTATATGGTCATTGTTTCCTGTTCTTGTTTTCTGTTCACATGCTTGTTAAAGGGGAACAGAGGGCAATATATAGAGTAAATATAACAATAAAACACACATTAACGAACCTTATTCAAGACTTACAAAAGTTTTTTGTTCTAAGGTTGGAAAGTTATAGTGTTTTGAAAGTAGCTCGAGCAAACTATTTCCGCAGTTTGAACAGCCCGCCATGATATTAATTTTATCCAATCAGAATGCACGTTCATTTTCTCTGCGTAACACTCATGACGTATGTATGTGCCCAGTTGTGTTGGCTCATTGAGGTTGGGAATAGCACGTGTGAAATACCTGTTTCTGCCTCTTGCGACGATTTCGCAAGTCCACGGGTGGCGCCTATCTCATTGCAGCAAATAAATTCTGCTGGACTCGTGAGCAACTCTACGTTACATTTTCCGCACGAGCACCACGCCGTGTCACCTGCACGCAGACACTCTGCCCCACGCTCGTCATGCCCATGGTCAGCATCAGTCTCATCCTCGCCGTCATCCGAGCTTTCTTCTCTTATTTCATCACCGGAGTCGAGAGTACCTCTCCTAGCTATTTTAAGTTCGTTTCTTAAGACAAGGATTTTTTAAGATGTTACCTTGTTGACAGTTTCGGCGAGAATCTTCCGCCTTCTTCAAAACAGTCACTAGATGTGTCCTGGGGGAGCGACCTGACAGCAGGAGGCGTGAACTACCTGTCAAATTGGGCGGAACATTCACACCTCCGTAGCGTAACATCAGCTGATAAGGCACGTCACCACTCGACATCTGGTGACTGTTTTGAAGAAGGCGGAAGATTCTCGCTGAAACTGTCAACAAGGTAACATCTTTAAAAAATCCTTGTCTTAAGAAACGAACTTAAAATAGCTTTAATAGTTAGACATAATGAACTTCCACTACATAGTACCTCTCCTAGGTTCAAACTGGTACCCTTCTAAGCCATAGCTTGCTTGCAGTGTGTCTTGCGGGATCTCTTCGTATGATTCGACAGAGCTGTCGCTTTCACTTGATGCGCCCGACGCCATGATTACACGCTTATCTCCTCTATTTCGGAGAGTTCCGCTAGTGCAGTGGGTAGCGCTGACGTCACGGTCTTTAAAAAATGGCGACTCTTGTGCGGTTTAGCGTATAAAGTATTATTTACAATTACCAAGATATTTCGTTGTTTTCTAGTATATAAATTTGATAGAATACTTAAGAATACGTTACTTTGTCACATCAGCAACTGTATATATTATATTTGGTACCCCTTTAATGAGTCTCCACCTGTTTCTAACGGTACCCCTCGTCAGCATAGCATGTGTATTTAATCTTCTGCCTTTCTCTTTATGTTTTCCAAGCTTGTGTAATCAGTATAATTCTGAAATGTGGGTTTATTCATGATTTGTTTTTAAGGTCCGAGTGAATTGCTTGTTTCCCCACCAGTCTTTCCTCATACACTTAGAAGATTAGCATTCTGATTAATCCGATAAGTGTGCTTCGTCTAGTGTGCTACTCGCCTCATCAGCTATCAGCTCATGCATAACTCGATTTTATGGAATAACTGTTAATTAGAAGATTATTAGAGCTCAAATATAAGATTATTTACCTTATTTTTAGACACTTTTACTCATTTCAAGCTTTAAATTTTCTTATTTTATTGGCAGATAATTTTGCTTCTTTCTAGAATTAAATGCTTAAAATTAGCAAAATTATCTGCCAAGAGAATAAGAAAATTTAAAGCTTGAAATGAGTAAAAGCATCTAAAAGTAAGGTAAACAAGAAGACGGAGTCCTCTATATCCCCCGCCCTATATACCAACTATATACCAAGTTTCAAGATATTATTTGTCACATTTTTCAAGTTCTGCTGCAGGAAACCAATCCGACCTCTTTACACTGACCTCAGCAGCCCATGGCATAAACCCACCGGACCTTTGTTCCAGGGGAGCTAAAAATTAACATTTCTCATATTTCTTAGTATCAAAAGGCACATATACATTATTTAATCAACACATGTACCAACTTTCAAGACCAAACCACTCATAGCTTTCAAGTTCTGCTCCAGAAACAAAACCTACTCCTAAGACTAACCTGAGAGACTAAGTCTGAAATTGTTTCCATGGAAACATGAAAAATTAAAATTTCTCAAATTTCTTCGTATGAAAAGGCACATCTACATCAGCTTGTTAACATGTATACCAAGTTTCAAATCCGTATCATGAATAGTTTTGGATATACGATGCCTTGTAAGAGTATTCATCCCCCTTGGTGTTTGTCCTGTTTTGTCGCATTACAAGCTGGAATTAAAATGGATTTTTGGAGGGTTAGTACCATTTGATTTACACAACATGCCGACCACTTTAAAGGTGCACATTGGTTTTTTTTATTATTGTGACGCAAACAATAATTAAGATGAAAAAACAGAAATCTGGAGTGTGCATAAGTATTTGCCCCCTTTCATATGAAACCCCTAAATAAGAGCTGGTCCAACCAATTCACTTCATAAGTCACATAATTAGTTGATTAAGATCCACCTGTGTGCAATCAAAGTGTCACATGATCTTTCACATGATGTCTGTATAAATCAACCTGTTCTGGAAGGACCCTGACTCTGCAACACGACTAACCAAGCAACATGAAAACCAAGGAGCTTCCAAACAGGTCAGAGACAAAGTTGTAGAGAAGAAGTATAGATCAGGGTTGGGTCATAAATAACATCCCAAACTTTGAATATCCCACATAGCTCCATTGAATTCATTATAGCAAAATGGAAAGAATATGGCACCACTACAAACCTGACAAGAGAAGGCCCCGCCCACCAAAACTCACAGACCAGGCAAGGAGGGCATTAATCAGAGATGCAACAAAGACACCAACGATAGCACTGAAGGAGCTGCAAAGATCCACAGTGGAGATGGGAGTATCTGTCCATAGGAACACTTTAAGCTGTACACTCCACAGAGTGGGCGGGGCTTTATGGAAGAGTGGCCAGAAAAAAGTAATTGCTTAAGAAAACATGTTTGGAGTTTGCCCAACAGCATGTGGCAGACTCCCCAAACACATGGAAGAAGATTCTCTGGTCAAATGAGACAAAAATTGAACTTTTTGGTCATCATGGGAAACGCCAAGTGTGGTGCAAACCCAACACCCTGAGATCACCATCCCTACAGTGAAGCATGGTGGTGACATCATCATGCTGTGGGGATGTTTTTCATCTGCAGGGACAGGAAGGCTGGTCAGGAAAGATGGATGGCACTAAATACAGGGCAATTCTGGAGGAAAACCTGTTTGATTCGGCCAGAGGTTTGAGACTGGGATGAAGGTTCACGTTCCAGCAGGACAATCACCCTAAACATCCTGCTAAAGCTACACTGGAGTGGTTTAAAGGGAAACATTTAAATGTCTTGGAATGGCCTAATCAAAGCCCAGACCTCAATCCAATCGAGAATCTGTGGCATAACTTGAAGATTGCTGTACACCAATGCAACCCATCTAACTTGAAGGAGTTGCAACAGTTTTGCCTTGAGGAATGGGCAAAAATCCCAATGGCTAGATGTGCTAAGCTAATAGAGACATACCCCAAGACTTGCAGCTGTAATTGTAGCCAAAGGTGGCTCTATAAAGTATTGACTTTGAGGGGGGTGAATACTTATGCACACTCCAGATTTCTTTTTTTTTCCCCATCTTAATTTTTGTTTGTCGCACAATACAAAAACAATGTGTACCTTTAAAGTGGTCGGCATGTTGTGTAAATCAAATGGTGCTAACCCTCCAACAATCCATTTTAATTTCAGCTTGTAATGCGACAAAACAGGACAAACACCAAGGGGGATGAATACTTTTGCAAGACACTGTATGCTCCAGAAACGAACATTGTTCTTAGAAATGAAGTCAAAATCTATTTTTAATGTAAAAATTTGAAAAATACTTTTTTCAAAAATCCAAAATAGCAAAAGGCACCACTTCACATGTTGCTTGATATGTATACAAAGTTTCATAAAGATATCTTAAGTAGTTTTAAAGATGTGGCTTGGAAACGAAAACGTGACCAGACGGACAGAACCCGTTTCTATATCCCCTGCTAAACTTCATTTGGGCGGGGGATAAAAATCTTATATTTGAGCTCTAACAATCTAATAAGAAATACTGAATAAATTCACCCATATTAAAGATATTTTCTCTGAATAAGAGATCACGTTTTGCAGTGCAGTGGCTGTGTCAAGCACAAAGAAGTGTTAACTCCTGTATTTAAAGTTACTGTGACAAAGCGCTCAGACTGGAGACTCCTTCCAGAAACATTACAGAAACATCTTCGCTCAAAATTTTAAAACTATTAAAAAACTCAGAATTAAAAATTAAAAAACATTCAAAAAAATTAACAAATTTTTAAAAATTCAAAATGAAAAACTCTGAATGACAAAACAATTACACACATTCATCCACCACACAAGTCCCTGTTACTATAGAAATAACGTGTTACAACCTCAAATCAGAGAAAGTCGGGACGGTGTGTTGAGTTGAAATTAAAACTGAAAATGATTTGTAAATAATCTCTGACCTGTATTGCACATTGGAGTTCTCCCCAGTGAACGAGAGGGTCATTTCCCTGTGCCTTCGGGTTGGGGAATGGTCTCTGACTGTCATTTGCGCTTATGTGCCAAATGGTAGTTCAGAGTACCCGGCCTTCTTGGAGTCCTTGAGTGGGGTGCTAGACAGTGCACCACGAGGGGACTCCATTGTTTTACTGGGGGACTTCAATGCTTACATGGGCAGTGAGACCTGGAGGAGTGTGATTGGGAGGAACGGCCTGCCCGATCTGAACCCGAGCGGTGTTCAGTTGTTGGACTTCTGTGCATGCACGGTTTGGCCATAACGAACACCATGTTTGAGCATAAGGGTGTCCATAAGTGCACGTGGCACCAGGTCACCCTAGGCCGTAGATCGATGATTGACTTTGTAGTTGTTTCATCTGATCTACAACTATATGTCTTGGACACTCGGGTGAAGAGAGGAGCAGAGTTATCAACTGATTGCTACCTGGTGGCAAGCTGGATCAGATGGCGGGGGAGGAAGCCGGACAGACCTGGCAGGCCCAAACATGTAGTGAGGGTGTGCTGGGAACGTCTGGAGGAGGCTCCCATCCGTCAGATCTTCAACTGCCACATCCGGCAGAGCTTCAACTGCATACTGGGGGAAGATGGGGACACTGAGTCAGAGTGGACCATGTTCTGCACCTCCATTGCTGAGGCAGCCGTGCAGAGCTGCGGCTGCAAGAATGTTGGTGCCTGTCGTGCTGGTAATCCCTGAACCCGGTGGTGGACACCTGTGGTGAGGGGAGCCGTCAAGCTGAAGGAGGAGTCCTATTGGGCTTGGTTAGCCTGTGGGTCTCCAGAGGCAGCTGACAGACACTGATGGGCCAAGCAGAACGTGGCTCTGGCGGTCACTGAAGCAAAAACTCGGGTGTGGGAGGAGTTCGGTGAGGCCATGGAAAGTGACTTTCAGTCGGCCTCAAAGAGATTCTGGCAAACTGTCCAGTGGCTCAGGAAGGGGAAGCAGTGCTCTGTCCCTACTGTTTACAGTGAGGATGGAGTGCTGTTGACCTCAACTGGGGACATCGTCCGACAGTGGAAGGAATACTTTGAGGATCTCCTCAATCCCACCTTCATGTTGTCCGAGGAGGATGCAGAGTCTGAGGGTGCTTAGGAGGACTCGCCCATCACAGGGGCTGAGGTTGCCGAGGTGGTTAAAAAGCTCCTCGGTGGCTGGGCTCCAGGGGTAGATGAGATTCGGCCTGAATTCCTGAAGGCAGTGGATGTTGTTGGGCTGTCTTGGCTGACGTGCCTCTTCAACATTGCGTGGAGGTCAGGGACAGTGCCTCTGGATTGGCAGACTGGGGTGGTGGTACCCTGTTTTAAAAAGGGGGACCGGAGAGTGTGTTCCAACTATAGGGGGATCACACTTCTCAGCTTCCCTGGGAAAGCCTATGCTGGGGTGCTGGAGAGGAGAGTCCGGTCGATTAGTTGAACCTCGGATTCAGGAGGAACAATGCGGTTTGCATCCTGGTCATGGAACACTGGACCAGCTCTTTACCCTTGCTGGAGGGTGCATGGGAGTTTGCCCAATCGGTCTACATGTGTTTTGTGGACCTGGAGAAGGCTTACGACCGTGTCCCTCATGGTGCCCTGTGGGGGGTGCTTCAGGAGTATGGGGTTCAGGGCCCACTACTGCGGGTGATTCGGACCCTGTATGACCGGAGCAGGAGTTTTGGTCATATTGACGGCAGGAATTCGGACTCATTCCCGGTGCATGTGGGACTTCGCCAGGGCTGCCCTTTGTCACCGGTTTTGTTCATAACTTTTATGGACAGAATTTCTAGGCGCAGCCAAGGGGTGGAGGGTGTCCAGTTTGGTGGCAGCAGGACCATGTCTCTGCTTTTTGCGGATGATGTGGTTCTGTTGGCTTCATCACTCTGTGACCTACAGCATGAGCTGGGATGGTTTGCAGCCGAGTGCGAAGCAGCTGGGATGAGGATCAGCACCTCCAAGTCTGTGGCCATGATACTTAGGTGGAAATGGGTGGAGTGCCTACTCTGGGTCAGGGGGGAGTTGCTACCTAAAGTGGAGGAGTTTAAGTATCTCAGGGTTTTGTTCACGAGCGAGGGTAAGGGGGAGCTGGAGTTGGACAGATGGATCGGGGCAGTGTCAGCAGTGATGTGGACGCTAAACTGGTCTGTTGTGGTAAAGAGAGAGCTGAACCAAAAGGCAAAGCTCTCAATTTACTGGTCCATCTACGTTCCCACTCTCACCTATGGTCACGAGCTATGGGTAGTGACCGAAAGAATGAGATCACGGATACAAGCGGTAGAAATGAGTTTTCTCTGCAGGGTGGTTGGGCTCTCCCTGAGGAATACCCGGAGGAATACCGAGGCGTTCCCAGGCCAGCCGAGAGATGTAATCTCTCCAGTGTGTCCTGGGTCTGCCCTGGGCATGCCCCACTGGGAGGAGACCCCAGGGCAGACCCAGGACACACTGGAGAGATTACATCTCTCGGCTGGCCTGGGATCGCCTCGGTATTCCTCCGGAAGAGCTGGTGGAGGTGGCCAGGGACAGGGGAGTCTGGGCTGCTCTGCTTAGGCTGCTACCCCTGTGACCCGAATCCACACAAGCAGTAGAAGATGGATGGACCTGTATTGTACTCAAAACAATACAACAGCACATTATTTGGTGAGAGGCGGCACGGTGGTGTAGTGGTTAGTACTGTCGCCTCACAGCAAGAGGGTCCGGGTTCGAGCCCCGTGGCCGGCGAGGGCCTTTCTGTGTGGAGTTTGCATGTTCTCCTCGTGTCGGTGTGGGTTTCCTCCGGGTGCTCCGGTTTCCCCCACAGTCCAAAGACATGCAGGTTAGGATAATTGGTGGCTCTAAATTGACCGTAGGTGTGAATGTAAGTGTGAATGGTTGTTTGTCTCTGTGTGTCAGCCCTGTGATGACCTGGCGACTTGTCCAGGGTGAACCCTGCCTCTCACCCAGAGTCAGCTGGGATAGACTCCAGCCCGTCCGCAACCCTGCACAGGACAAGCGGTTATGGATAATGGATGGATGATCATACAGAGGACAACATGCAGTGAAATGCTTATTGCGATGCTCTGTAGTCGTGAAGATAGAAATTCGTAACAGTTTTAATTGAGGTTTTAATCTTGAAATTCTATTTTCAAGAGGATTTAGCGAGACTGGAAAAAACCCCCACTAAAGTATCTCTCATTAGTTGACTCAAACTCTAAACATAATTTGTTCTGTGACTTTCTGGAATTGCATTTGATAAATGAAGGAAGATTCTTCAGTCTGTGAAATGGTTTCAGTTAAAAATGGTGAAAGTGTTTTTCAACGTTACAAACTGAAAATACTTGCATGTTAAAGGAAGCTGTATGGTAAAGTGCGTTCTCATGTATACTGGTGTCATTAACAGACGCTTTCCAATCAAAACACGAAGCTGCTACAGAATGTGAGATAGTGTCTCATTAATACATTAAAGTGAAATATCGAGAGAATCTGTGACTGAGGGAATAAAATAATCAATTACAAATAATTTGATTAAAACAGTGATGACATGAGCATTGAGGAACAACAGCTGGTGAAACTCTACGATTCTTCTTCCAGTCTGTGTTGTGTTTAGCCCCGCCCATCTGTGTAACACACCCACACTTACCTGTCACGTAAAAACCGCAGCATCTCTGAGATTCCTGTCTGATGTTCAGCATCTGAAAATCCCTCAGATTTTGGGGGAAAACTGGTCCTGATGACACTCGTCTCGTCCGTCATCGATCTTGTAACGTTTCTGAAGAAGCCCTGCCCTCCTCCAGTCCTCTTCATGTAAAGATGTGTGTATACGCGCTGCCTCATGCTCACGGAACACAATATCTGATACATATTAGGGCTTGGTGATACGACCACATCGCACTGATATCATGATAAATTATTTCACAATAAACCATTCTGAGATAGCGTGATATCGTTTATTAAATTTTACATTTTTTTAATAATTACAAGCGGAAGCTATTTTTAATAATTTTTAAATTGTTCTTTTTAAAATACAAACAATTATTTTATTCATTCATTTTTAACAAATTTATTTTAAATTTAAATGGATTTTTTTCACACATTATATTCATCTCAATCATTTTCAACCTGGAATCTTTTAGTTTATTTATTTATTTATTTATTTATTTATTTTTAAGTCAGATTATTTTAGTTTTGATTAAATTAACCTGCTTTGTTTTAGTTTGCATCACTTTTTAAATTATTAAAAATAAAGTTACATCTTTAATTTATTAACTCATTAAAGAACTCATCAACAACCAAGTTGTTTTTTTTTCCTAATTGCTGAGAAATTGTTTGGAGATCTGCGTCTTGTGACGGTGTGGTGCGGAATCGCCTCGGCCTGGATACACACCAACCTGCGCTGAACTACAGCGCCACATGTGGTCAGATATTCACACTGCATTTAATGTGTCACCATGTGCATGACTGAAAAATATTGGCACCCGATATGTTGGTTTATTTTATTTTTGTTTTATTTTGTTTTTTTGCGGGGGGTGGGGGGGTGTTAATATCAACTTGAGAGTAGGTGTTTAAATAAAAGTAGTCCAAATCAGGGAAGTTAAATTCTGATCAATCTCTAGGGGGCGCTGTGGTGTACAATTTTTGCACAGCTTTTTCTGAACCATTAAACTCAGAATCCGACTTTATCTTTATTTCAGTTTCAGGCATCAGGACACAAAAACAATGGATATTTTTCTTACAATCTTGACAAATTTGAGGTTACAGTACTCAGGAGACTGTATTTCACAATAATTAGAATTGTGTTTTCCTGCAACACCACTTTCATAACCCTGAAGCTGTTAGTGGGTGTGGCTACATATACTAACACTTCTTCTTTTGGCTGCTCCCGATTAGGGGTCGCCACAGCGGATCTTTTGTCTCCATTGCCCCCTGTCTTCCGCATCCTTCTCTACCACACCTGCCACTTTCATGTCCTCTCTCACCACATCCATGTATCTCCTCTTTGGCCTTCCTCATTTTTGTGTGCCTGGCAGCTCCATCCTCAACATTCTCCTTCCCACATGCTCTGCATCTCTTCTCAGGATGTGCCCATACCATCTCAGTCTCATCTCTCTTAGCTTCATTCCCAAGCTCTCCACATGTGCTGTCCCTCTGATGTGCTCGTTCCTTATCCTGTCCAACCTCGTCACTCCCATCGCAAACCTTAACATCCTCAACTCCGCCTCCTCCAACTTTGCCTCCTGTCTCTTCGTTAAGGGTACGGTCTCCAATCCATACATCACAGCTGGTCTCACTACTGTCTTATACATCTTACCTTTCACTTTTGCTGGGACTTTCCCATCACAAATGACTCCCGAAATCCTTCTCCAACTGCTCCACCCTGCCTGCACTCTCTTTCTCACCTCACTATTGCAGCCCCCATTTTCCTGCACAGTTGACCCCAGGTACTTGAATTCACCAACTTTCTTTCCGTCTACTCCTTGCATCTTCACTACACTCTCATCCCCATTCTCATTGATGCATATGTATTCTGTTTTGCTACTGCTCACCTTCATTCCTCTTCGTTCCAATGCATCCCTCCATCTCTCCAAACCCAGCTCAACCTCCTTTCTACTTTCACCACATATCACAATATCATCCGCAAACATCATGTTCCATGGTGACTCTTGCCTCACTTCGTCCGTCAAGCTATCCATCACTATGGCAAACAAGGAAGGACTCAAAGCAGATCCTTGATGGAGTCCCACCTTCACCCTGAACCATTCAGTCGTTCCAACTGCACACCTCACTGCTGTTTCACTGTTCTCATACATGTCTTGCACCACTCTAATATACTTCTCATTCAATACCATAACTCATCTCTCGGCACTCTATCGTATGCCTTCTCCAGGTCTACAAACACACAATGTAGCTTTCTCTGGCCTTCCCTGTGCTTCTCCATTAACATTCTTAAAGCAAAAATTGCATCCGATGTGCTCTTCCTTGGCATAAACCCGTACTGCTGTTCACAGATTGCTACCTCTCTTCTCAATCTCACCTCCAATACCCTTTCCCATAGCTTCATGGTGCAGCTCATCAATTTTATCCCTCTGTAATTACTGCAGCTCTGTACATCTCCCTTATTCTTGTATATTGGAACTAGCACACACTTTCTCCATTCATTTGGCATTTTCTCATTCTCTAGGATCTTATTAAACAATCTCGTTAGGAACTCCACAGCCGTCTCACCCAAACATCTCCAAGCCTCAATCGGGATACCATCTGGTCCGACTGCTTTCCCAGTCTTCATTCTTTTCATGGCTGCCCTCACCTCATCCTTACTAACCAACTCTGCTTCCTGATTTGCTGTCTCCAATGAATCTGACCTTTTTTCTCTTAGATTCTCCTCATTTAATAAATCCTCAAAGTATTCTTTCCACCTTCTTAATACACTCTCTTTGTTTTCAGCACATTTCCATCTTTCATCACTCTTACCTGCTGTACATCCCTCGCTTCCCTGGTTCTCTGCCTAGCTAGTCTGTACAGGTCTTTCTCTCCTTCTTTGGTCTCCAGTCTTTCGTACAACTCCTGGTATGCATCTGCTTTCGCCTTCGCTACCGATCTTTTTGCCTTCTGTCTTGTCTCTGTATAACTGCCTGCTTTCCTCGTCTCTCTGATCGTCCCAATTCTTCTTTGTTAGCCTCTTCTCTTTTATAATTTCCTGCACTTTTGTTCCACCACCATGTCTCCTTGTCTTCCTTCCTCCTTCCCGATGACCACCTAGCACCTTCCTTGCTGCCTCTCTTACTAGTACAGCAGTAGTATTCCAATATTCTGGCACACTTCCATGACCACTCAATGCTCGTCTCATTTCTTCCCTAAACTCCTTCTGATGTTCAACCTCTTTTAGTTTCCACCACTTAATCTTCGGCTCCACTATTTCACGCTTCCTCTTTTTCACTTTCAAGCTCATCCTGCACACGACCACTTGATGTTGTCTAGCTACACTCTCCCCTGCCATCACTTTACAGTCTCCAATCTCCTTCAGGTTACCCCTTCTGCAGAGTATGTAGTCCACCTGTGTAGATCTTCCTCCACTCTTAAACATCACCCTGTGCTGCTCTTTCTTCTCGAAGTATGTATTGACTATTGCCAAATTCACCCTCTTTGAAAAATCAACCACCATTTGCCCTTCCACATTTCTCTCTCTTACACCATATCTGCCCATCACGTCCTCATCTCTGTTTCCCTCGCCAACATGTCCACTGAAATCTGCTCTTATCAGCACGCACTCTTTCTCGGTATACTTTCTACCACTTCATCCATCTTTTCCCAGAAAGACTCTTTCTCTTCATTCTCACATCCAACCTGTGGGGCGTACACGTGCACACAACATTGATTACCACTTCTTGAATCTCCAACTTCATGCCCATCACTCTATCTGACACCCTCTTAACATCAATCACACTGTTGACCAACTCTCCCCTCAAAACAATCCCAACACCATTTCTCTTTCCATCGACTCCATAATAAAACAACTTGCATCCACCTCCAATGTTCTTGGCCTTGCTTCCTTTCCACCTCGTCTCCTGCACACACAAAATATCCAACTTCGTTCTTTCCATCATACCTGCTAACTCTCTCGCTCTGCCAGTCAATGTTCCCACATTCAGTGTTCCTACCCTCAATCCTAAGCTCCTTCCCTTCCATCTTTCATGCTCTCTCCTAACACGCCTCCCCCCTCTCTTTCTCCTTCTCCGTTTTGGTGCAACAGTAGCACACTTTCCACCGGCACCCTGTTGACCAACGGTACCAGAGACAGTCGTTGTTAACCCGAGCCCCGACCGATCCGGTATGGTATTTCTCTTTTCATTCCACATGTTAGATTTGGCACAGTTTTATGCCGGATGCCCTTCCTGACGCAACCCTCTCCAATTTATCCGGGCTTGGGACCGGCACCAAGAGTACGCTTATGCACCCCCAGTGGCTGGATTCGCTACATATACTAACACGAATAATGAATAATAAATGTTCTGCTTATCCTCTGATCCGTACCAAACCTGACGCCCAGGTACATAGTGAGGCTCCAAGACCGAGTCCCCACTAACCCCCCAGATACCTGATCTTTTCTGATCCGTTTCCCTTTTCCACTCACACTAACATGCTGGCGGTGCTTGAATCGGGTCTCCACAGTGGGTAAATCTGAAAGTTTTTGTGTTCTAATGTGAACGAGGGAAAACGGTTGTCGTATGATCTCCACAATTCTACAATGGTGGAATGATTTTCAGTGAATTTTATGATGTGTTAATAATTGAAATTAGCCTCTAACCTGTTTGTTCAGAAAGCATGATGATGTAAAATGTAAACGGGGCCAATGATGTGAATTTGGGATGAGAAACAGACTTAAAGCTGTACGGCCTTTCAATTTCATAAAACCGGTGAAATTTAGTTCCGTCTGAAATGTGGTGATTGTGATATCTGTTTATTTCTGTAATATCTGACAAAATATCGGCCATTCTGTGGCTGGGAAGTTATTTAATTTGAGGGGATTAAAGCAAATAATGTGCATGAAATCGCTCGCTTCACGCAGTCAAGCAGACAGAGGAAGTCCGTGTGCGCATGCGCAGGTTTACCTTCTTCTTCTTTTGGGTTTTACAGCAGCTGGCATCCACAGTGTTGCATTACTGCCATCTACAGGTTTCCCTTTGAGTGTGCACTGACAGTTCCATCATTCTGTCGCTAAACGAACAGCTGATCACACCGAGGCGCTCGCTGAGCGCCAATATTTATTAGTTTGGTCCTGCGTTTCCTTTCCTTCATATAGAACATAACGTCTTTTCTTCTTGCTTTCTTTCCGTTACTGTAGTCGCTCTTTCACATTTCATTTGCACACTCGCGTCCTCCATTTTTCTCTCCTGTTTCAAATTTGTATCCCACAATGCCTTGCGTGAACGGGGAAAGCCCACCACGTGATGCATGATGTAGTAACTTGTATTGTGTCATGGTGACGCAGGAAAAAATAGCGGAGAATTTAGGGCCATGTGGAGATAAATTCATTAATTGTTCTATTTTTAAAAACCTAATAAAATTGGAAGCCTGTGGTTCGAATTCAGTAGCTTTTGGTCACTAAACAAAAATAATTGGGTGTCGAGAAAATTCTTTTTATGACCTACACTTGAAAAATCTGAAAGGCAGCACAGCTTTAAAATGTTAAAATGCTGTTAAAGTTTACTCAAAGGAACTCAGCTCAAGTGATAGAAATGACACCAAGCCACTAGGGGGCGCTACAACAGGGTAGTCAATGCAGTGTAGTGCAGCCTGGGTAATCACTTCTCTCAGTCTTGATGATGTTTGGTGTTTGTTGGTTTTCTTTTCTGCAGTATTCCCCCAGTATAACTCCTGCGCTTATTATTCACCAGTCTGGAACACATCAGTGCTGCAAAATAAACGCCTTTTATTCTTTATTTCCATTTAAATATAAAACAGGAAATAAATTCATGTACAAAATGAAAGAGGAGGACGTGAACAGGGAGGAGGGGCTGTATCATCATCATCATCATCATCAGGACACCCACATTCACATTCAGACATGGAAATAAAGTGGCACAAAATCATCAAGGCCAGGTATTATTATTATTATTATTATTATTAAAGAGAAACACAAGAGGAGAATCCTATCAGGTCACGGGCTGTGTCTCAAATTATGTATTTTAGTGTGAATAGTGTGATCACATGATGGAATAAAACTGTTCAAATGTGACACATGTTCTGTTGTTTAGTAAGTCAACAAACAAACCTTTATTTATAAAGTGATCGAGACGTTACTGGGTTACAAATAAACAATCCGCTCCGGTAATATAGAATACAGAATTTGAGACGCAGCTCTGATTCCTGATTGAGTGCTGTGTGTGTGTGCGCGCGCGTGCGTTACCGTATTTCACAATGCAACACGATCGATCCAGATCAGTTACACACACACACACACACACACACACACACGCACACACACGGGTAATTCCACAGACTGTGTAAGTTAATAAAAGTTCAAAAATAATCCAAACGGTTTTGTTTGTAATCAGTTGGTGATTCCAGAAAACGTTTGATTGCGTTGCTGAAGAATGCGACGGTGTGATCTGTGGTATAAAAACAGCTCATCAGAATCAAACTAAATCATGGTATTTTGTGCTCCGAGACCCTTTTGGCCTTCCACACACACACCATTTAGCAGTTAATAAAATAGCACTTGATCCAGCGCATGCTGTTATTTGACTTTTTATTGTTTCGTATCCCGACAGCTCCTCGTGCACAGCGTGATGAAGTCAGGAGATGCTAAAGGGAGCTCCTGAAACCGTAAAGTCTGTGAGGGGTTTTATCACAGGAGCTGATTTATAGAGTTTATAAAATAACACCAGTGTTTGTGTTGAACGTTGATCTGAACGAGTTCTCAGTCAGTCAGTAACGAGTTTCCCTGCTCATCTTCAGGAACCAGCTGAACCTTTAGCACTCTGCATATTTTGGGAAACAGAACCACAACAACACGCCTTGGGCTGGCAAAGTTCAGTCAGATTCACCTCTGACACAGTTTACGCTGATGTTTCAAACTGCGACCTGTAAGACGGCAGCAGGGGCGTGGGTTTTCTCTTGTCTTCTCCAAAAGATGATTAAAGACAGAACCGTTCTCCGTTTCAGATTTACAAACATGCAGAATGGATGAGCTCTCAGCGTGTCTTCATGTAGCGCCGCTTAAACCTCACAGTCGTTAGCCGTATTGTTAGCCACACAGTTAGCTGTACAGTTACCCATGCAGTTAGATACATGGTTAGCTGTGCAGTTAGCCACGCGGTTAGGTATACAGTTAGCCATGCGGTTAGCTGTGCAGTTAGTCATGTAGTTAGCCATGCGGTTAGCTGTGCAGTTAGCCATGCGGTTAGCTGTGCAGTTAGTCATGTAGTTAGCCATGCGGTTAGCTGTGCAGTTAGTCATGCAGTTAGCCATGCGGTTAGCCGTGCAGTTAGCCATGCGGTTAGCTGTGCAGTTAGTCATGTAGTTAGCCATGCGGTTAGCTGTGCAGTTAGTCATGTAGTTAGCCATGCGGTTAGCTGTGCAGTTAGCTGTGAGCAAAGTGCAAAATGCTGATCGTGTGAAAGCAGCCATAATTCTCTCTCAAATAACAGAGTGAGTGGGACTGGGATTAGAAACAGTCCGACACACTCCTCAGACTGGACCTGTGCTGAACTGAGACGCGTTTGATTTTAGTGAAACTCTATAATTCATCAGGGTTTAGTCGTGAACAGAGATGTGTATGATGTCAGTATGAATTCATCAGTGCATGCGTTACTCATCCCCTAAACAGTGCAAAATCGGCTCGTCCCCTTCAGGTCCGACACCGAGACCGATCCAACACCATCATTCAGGGAGCAGTGCTGAGAACGGAAGCTCGAGCAGAAATTGGGATCAGAAGCCATCCCTTTTCCTTTTGGTTCATTTGGAAGAGAAACGATATTTTTACTGTTCCTGTGCCACACCCTGGCCACGCCCCCACCACACCCTGAAGCTTTATTTGGAAATTAAATAAAAGCACAATTAATAATGTTCTTTCCACAGGATGTGATGTAATATTCTACTCTGCTTACAGGAAGCTGTAGCTGTTCAGACAAACTACAAACCAAATGCTGCATTTAAACACAAATAAGGGTTCGTTTGTTTGAGTTTTATTTTGAACCTGAGATATTCCTGTCACCAGGCAGGAAGTGACCAGTTTGAGTTCTAGACAGGAAGTCGGGCGTATGGGGAAATGTTTAAGTGTGAGCTGTACGTTCCTGAACTCAAAACTAACACTTTAACTCTTTAAACACTTTTTTTAAAAAATTACTTTCACTTTCAAACAAATTCAGAGAATTTTATTCACTGGAAAGTCTGCTGTTCCCTGTAAATGTTTCGAATCCCTGATTATAAATGACTTGTGTACTCACTATGCAGGTCACTCACACACACACACACACACGAGGAAACTATCTGTAAGAAGCACAGGAGTAAATTATTACAGCACGGTTTCCCCTCATCTCGCAGCACAACACTCTCTCATGCAGACAGAATAAAGACTGAAGGAACACCGCAATGTTTCTGTTCACAAACACTGAAAGAGTGAAGCCGAGTGTCCACAAGGAAATAAAGGAAGAGAAACAGGAAGTGGTTATTTATAGTCTCAGTGATTCGAGCAGTTTATAATCAGATCCATAACCAAACAAGAGAAGAAAGGAACACACACACACACGTTCTGCCTCTGTGTGTGTAAAATCTCTGCCTTTGTACAGTTTGTTAGTTTACAGCAATAAAATGTACAGATTCATTCCTGCAGGTTAGAAATCATACAAACACATCCTGATTTTTATAGAAGCACCTTAGTGTGTGTGTGTGTGTGTGTTTTAAATCTCAGTGCAGGTTTGTTTGCTTGATTGATTGATTGATTATTTATTTATTTACACATCCGGTTTACTTTTCTGTTATGTTTCTATATTCGATTAGTTTTGATGGAGCAAAATTTAAAATAAAAATTCTGGACCGAAAAAAAATAAGTAATAAAATTTTAATAAAGTGTAACATTGTTTATTATGTCATTTAATGACTTCAGAATTACTGCCGAATTTATACAAAGGACAAACTCTTTTTTTAAATGCTTTATGAAGTTAGCAATAAATAAAACAATTAAAATAGAATTTAAAATATTTTAATTCTGTTGTCATTTTCATTCAGTTTCCAAAAACTGTCTTGTAAAGTACATTTTAATTATTTCCTCTTTCTTTCCTTCTCTGTGTTTTATTTGAGTTTACACGATCAGAATTACTTTATTAATCCCCGGAGGGAAATTCAAATTTGCTACCAAGCTTTGCTACCATGTTTATATATAACATATTCCTAATTAATAATAATAATAAGAAGAAAATAAATAAAATGTCACTTTTTGATCCAATTTTAACCGTCATCCTCGCAGCTTTAATAAAGAGTCTGCATCAAAATAAATAATAAACATGTCACGCACACACACACACACACACACACACACACACACGGGAGTGTGTGTAAAACATGAGAATGGAGTTCACGTTCAATGAAATGTGCTTTAAATAATAAATACAATTTTATTTAATTCAGTGTTTGTACCAAAAACAAATAATTTAAAATCATGGCGTTTCTGTGTAAATAAACGTTCCGAGCTGCTTCTACATGCGGAAAAGTTCTTTAATTGAAACAGTTGTTTGTACAGTATATCTTTTTAAAAGTGCTGAAACTGATCTCAGTGAGAGGAACAGCTTCAATCAGTCTTTTAAAATACAACGAAGAGAACAATAATGTGCTTATAAATAATAAATTATAGTGACTGGACCTGATATTTTTATTTTATTTATTTTACTCACAGCCCATGATGAGAACTCAAGCTGAGCATGAAGTGTGTAAAGATCTGGAGATGTTCTCCTCACATATTGTAGGCCACGTATATGGGGTCTAACTGATCGGCCAGGAAGGAGTCTCTCAGGTGCATCCTCTGCTTCTCTCCGCGGGAGTTAATGGGGATGACACCAGGGTCCACGATCACCACCACACCCACGATCAGGTGATGTTCCTCCAGAACCACGTTGGTGATCAGAGGCACCAGGTCCAGCGCGTCCTGTTCCGAGCCGCACAGCTCTGATACCACCACCAGCAGGTTAGTCCAGGTGAACACGGCACTGAGAGGGAACACCACCACAGACAACACCATCATCAACACCCCCAGCAACACCATCCACACCATCATAGACAACACTGTCATCAACACCACTACAGACAACACTGTCAACACCCCCAGCAACACCATCCACACCACCACAGACAACACCGTCAACACCCCGTCAACACCATCCACACCATCACAGACAACACCATCAACACCAAACATCCACACCATCCATACCATCACAGACAACACCGTCAACACCACCATGGACAACACCGTCAACAACAACACCATCCACACCACCACACCTCTCACACACACCCTTTTCATTGAGTTCTGCACTCTGATTGGTCAAAAGGTGTTGATTAATTCTCTCTAACAGCAGCTCTGACAGTAGTGCAGGTTTATACTAATGCACTCATTCTGATAGGTTATTGTTTCCATAGCAACAGCTCATTCACAGGGGTGTGTCCAGCAGACGCTCCACATTTTTTAAAAAAGTAATGAGATGTTTATTTATGTATAGTTTCTGGAAGGAGTCTCCAGTGTGAGCGCTGCAGAACAGTCAGAGGTGAAGCTGGAATTTTAAGTACAGAGGAGTTTACACTTTTTACAGATTTTTTTTAAAGAGTCAGAATGCAGGCACTTATGGATGTATGTGCAGAGGATATCAGGGTGCAAACTGTAAACAAAGTCAAGACGTGAGACAAGAATCAAAGTCAGGAAACTAGTGAGGGTTGGGCAATCAGCATAGTAGAGGAAAGACAAAGACCGTAAATGTGGAGAGACAGCAAAGGTCAGCCTATCGAGAGGCAGACAGAAAATACAAGGCTTGGTATGAACTGAAGACAGAACAATACTTCGCATTGGAGTGGAGTGAGTGGGAAGCTTAAATAGAGAGACAGGTAATTAGGGAGATGAGTAGCAGCTGTAATCAATAGACTGGTGACATGGGGCACTGTGGTTCTTGGGAACTGTAGTTCAAAGTGTCCATGTTTATAGTTTGGTCAGTCTCAGCAGGTTTACTGACATAAAGAGAGAGAATAAAGAGAGGCTGGTGAGGGACTGAGTGTTTACAGCTGCTATAACGTAAGCAACAACAGGAACTAATTTGTAACTATAAACAGATAAAAAGTCTGATGTTGTTTAGTAAATAAAAAGGTAATCATTGGTAAGTGGGTGTAGTGTAAGAGGAATAAAACATTGGAGGAAGTGCTGTTAGAGGAAAACACTCATTACTTAATATTTCACCAGAACAACAACAGATTGAGGTTATTATTTTTCAAATATCAGGGTGTGGTTAATGAGTTGATTGACAGCATTATTTGACAGAAAACAGCTAGTTTCTCTTTACACGTCCTTATCATCTTACAGCCTTGAGATATTTTTAAAAGGTTTGCTCGAGTTGATGTGGTGAAGTCTCGTCTCTCGTGTCTGGGACTCGGACTCGGAACTCAAAACTCGAACTCAGGACTCGGAACTTGGACTCAAAACTTGGATTCAGGACTCGGGACTCGAACTCAGAACTTGGACTCAGGACTTAGACTTGGGATTCAGACTCAGAACTTGGACTCAGGACTTGGACTCCGGACTCAAAACTTGGGACTCAGACTCAGAAATCGGACTCAGGACTCATACCTCTCTCCGATGCTGCGGTGAGCTCGCTGCACGCTGGTCTCAATATCAATGGGGTGATAGCGCAGTCCTCTCAGCTCCAGAGTCTCATCCAGGGAACCAACGATGAACAGAGCATCATGTCTCTCTATCACAGGAACACAAACACCACCATGACGCTCCAAATCAGAGCACACAGCATATCACACAGCATCACGTGGTATCAGACGTAAGAATCGGAGCGTGCTTATCAGTATCTCCGCCTCACCGCCGCTGGAGTCCGTGAGCTCGGTTCTCTTGACGAAGCCGAGGTACCCGGTCCGGGCCCACAGCGTGTGTGGATCTCCGAAGCTGAGTTTGGTGTTGAAGTGGTCTGCCTGCAGACTCTCCTCTCCGTAGATGGTGTAGTAACCTGATGCTGTGTGAGGACTGTTCACCCAAATCTGACACACACACCCAGAGAAAGTGGGGTCAAAGGTCACAGTTAAAACCCTTTCTCAGTCAATCAGTGTGTATGAAACTGATTCAGGGCCAATAGAAAGTGTTTACTTACAGAACACACAAGCTAAGCTCACAAGCTCATGTTAGGTATAAAAAGAGGGTTGTTTCTGCATTCTCTCTCTCTCTCACACACACACACACACACACACACACACCTCCCCCAGATGAGAGTCTCCCAGCGGTCCCCGAGTCTCGGGGTTGACGATCACCACCCTCACACCAGGGAGGATCTAAAGAAAGAACATGTTTGTAGATGTTGATGATTTGATCACATGTGATATAAAGTGGGAGGACCTTGACTCACTGTTCCAGACTCCATCAGAGGAAGAGACTGAGGCGCTCCTCTCTCCACCAGCCTCACCCTGACACACACACACACACACACAGAATCAACAATCACTATATTATATAAACCATATTCACAACAATGACTCCACTTATTTGGAAGCTATGGCTCTATGCAAAACTTTGTGCACCCCTGGCCAAATTACATATTTTATGACCTGTAAATGTTTGAACACCCTTCCAGTTATAAAGTCACAGAATATAACTGACTCATTAAGCAGCTGCTATTTGGTGCAAAAATTCCAGAGCATAATAAATCCTCCGACTCTTCAAACTTTGTGCCAAACAGGGCATTACTGAGTACTGATTGTGGGGTGTACAAACTTTTTCACATGACACAATTACGATTTTTTTTCTCTAATTTTTAAGTGAATCCAATTGTGGCAGTGGGGGCGTGGCCAAGCGTCGGTCTGTGATCGGAGGGTGGAGTCGGGGAAGGTAAGTGGCAGAATCACTACACCTGAGGTTGATTAATGTGCTTGTGTGTCTACCCCAGTGACCGCGCCCTATTTAAGGAAGAGAGCGAGAGCAGAAAGGGCTCACTCCCCAACCAGACGACTAGTGTGTGTATGTGTGTATACCAAAGTATAGTTAAGGCTGAAAAGCTATAATAAACGTGTTTGTGAACTCAGTTCTGGTCTGCTGTCCTTCTGTGCTCCACCCACCCATCCGAGTTGCTACAGTGGTGCCGAAACCCGGGACGGAGCGCAGGAGAAAACAGCCCCATGGAGTCCTCCCCTTTCACCGAGCTGGTCCACGCCCTCGCCACGGCCCAGCAAAGCCAGCACCAGGCACTAGTCGCCCTCCGGAGGGATCAGGAACAGCGGTTCGAGGCCCTGGTGCGGGCTCAGCAGGAAGAGCGACAGGTATTCCGGCACCTCCTTGCGTCGGCGGACCCCGCCGACGCGGGACCGTCCCCCTTCACCCTGACGAAAATGGGCCCACAGGACGACCCCAAGGCCTTCCTCACGCTCTTTGAACAGGTTGCAGAGACCTCGGGGTGGCCGATGGAACAGCGCGCGGCGCGCCTCCTCCCCCTGCTAACAGGAGAGGCGCAGCTGGCCACGCCACAGCTCCCCGCCGACTGCCGGCTGGCCTACGCGGACCTTCGCCGGGCCGTCCTCCAGCGTGTGGGACGCACCCCCGAGCAATAACGGCAGCGCTTCCGCGCTTTGCGCTTGGAGGAAGTCAGCCAGCCGTTCGCGTTTGGCCAGCAACTCCAGGACGCCTGCGGGCGGTGGTTGAGGGCCGACAACCGCGACGCCGAGGGGATCATCGACCAGGTGGCGCTGGAGCAGTTCATCGCGCGTCTACCAGCCGGAGCTGCAGAGTGGGTCCAGTGTCACTGCCCGGCATCGCTGGATCAGGCAATCGAGCTGGCGGAGGACCATTTGGCGGCTGTCCCGACGGCAGGACAGCAGACAACCTCTTCTCCCCTCTCCTCTCTCTCTCTCTCCCCCTCTCCTCCTGTGTCTCGTCCTCGCCCCGTTCCCCCACCGCGGAGGCGGGGGCCGGCCCCACCCCAGCTGGCCCGCCGCACCCGCGGTGCCCTCCTGTTTCTCCCGTCTGTGTCTGTCTCTCCCCCCCTCAGGTGAGTGAGCCCCAGAGCACCAGTGCAGAGAGGAAGCCCGGGCTGGTTTGCTGGCGCTGCGGGGAGCCGGGCCACTTCCAACCGCAGTGCTCGATAATGGAGGTGGGCGCGGTGGTTCGGATCCCCGATGCGCCAGGAGCCGCCCTTGATCGGGCCGGAGCGTATCGCAGACCGGTGAGTATCCAAGGGGATACATATCAGGTGTTGGTAGATTCTGGTTGTAATCAGACCTCAATCCACCAAAACCTGGTGCAAGACGAGGCATTGGGGGGAGCACAATTGGTGAAGGTGTTGTGTGTGCACGGGAATGTTCACAGCTACCCTTTAGTGTCAGTCCACATTTTTTTCCAAGGGGAAAAATTTATAGTGAAGGCGGCGGTTAATCCTCACCTTACCCACTCTATAATTTTGGGGACGGATTGGCTGGGATTTGGGGAATTAATGAGGCACCTAGTAAAGAGTGGGTCCTGCCATAGTTTAATAAGGGGTGGTCCCGGTGTCACGTTGGCGGGAGCAGCTGTCACAGAGTCGTCGACGTCAGCTCCGCGTCAGAGTGAGGAGCCGCTGGCTCCTCCTCTCTCTGTTGGGGAATCCCTCGCGGATTTTCCATTAGAGCAGTCGCGAGACGAGACTCTGCAGCATGCATTTGACCAAGTGAGAGTCATCGATGGTCAAACGCCACCCCGTCCTTCCCCTACTTCGCGATTATGAAGGATAGATTATACCGAGTGATGCAGGACACTCAAACCAAAGAGCGAGTCACGCAGCTTTTGATTCCGAAAAGCCACCGGGAATTGGTATTCCAGGCGGCTCACTTTAATCCCATGGCTGAACACTTAGGGCAGGATAAAACACTAGCCCGAATAATGGCCCGGTTCTATTGGCGAGGGATTCGCGGCGATGTCCGTAGGTGGTGTACGGCGTGCCAATGCCAGTTAGTAAATCCAGCAGCCATTCCAAAAGCGCCTTTGCGCCCCCTACCATTAATTGAGACCCCGTTCGAAAGAATTGGGATGGATCTCGTCGGGCCATTAGATCGGTCAGCACGAGGGTACCGCTTTATATTAGTTCTGGTGGACTATGCAACGTGATACCCGGAAGCAGTGCCTCTTCGCAATATCTCAGCACGCAGTATTGCGGAGGCGCTGTTCCGCGTCATCTCCCGAGTTGGAATCCTGAAAGAGATTCTGACTGACCAAGGCACCGCGTTTATGTCACGAACACTGAAGGAACTGTATGGGCTGTTGGGTATTAAGCCGATCCGCACCAGTGTTTATCACCCACAAATGGACGGTTTAGTGGAACGGTTCAATCGCACCCTCAAAAATATAATTAAAAAATTCGTAAGTGAGGACGCACGTAATTGGGATAAGTGGCTCGAACCCTTGTTGTTTTCAGTGCGAGAGGTCCCCCAAGCCTCCACGGGGTTCTCCCCGTTTTAATTGTTATACGGGCATAAGCCGCGCAGCATTCTAGATGTGCTGTGGGAAAATTGGGAGGAGGGACCTTCACAAAGTAAAAATGAAATCCAATACGTTATTGACCTGCGTGCAAAACTCCACACACTCACGCAACTAACCCAGGAGAATTTGCGGCAGGCCCAAGAACGACAAACCTGCCTGTACAACAAGGGTACGCGCCTCAGGGAGTTCGCACCGGGAGATAAAGTGCTCGTACTGTTGCCCACATTGAGCTCCAAATTAGTCGCCAAGTGGCAAGGACCCTGTGAGGTCACATGGCGAGTCAGGGACGTTGACTATGAGGTGAGGCAAACGGACAGGGGTGGGGCGTTACAAGTTTACCACCTCAATCTGCTCAAACTCTGGAACAAGGAGGTCCCCGTGGCATTGGTGTCGGTGGTTCCGGAGAAGGCGGAGCTGGGGCCGGAGGTTCAAAAGGGAACATTGGCATCGCGTACCTCTCCGGTCCCCTGTGGAGACCACTTCTCCCCGACACAACTCGCGGAGGTTGCCCAGTTGCAGACCGAGTTTTCGGACGTATTCTCGTCCCTGCCCGGCCGCACCAACCTCATAGAACACCACATTGAGACGCCCCCGGGGGTGGTAGTGCGTAGCCGCCCTTACAGGCTACCCGAACACAAGAAAAAAGTGGTTCAGGAAGAACTCGACGCCATGCTCGAAATGGGCATCGTCGAGGAGTCCCACAGTGACTGGAGCAGCCCGGTGGTCTTGGTACCCAAGGCCGACGGGTCGGTCCGATTCTGTGTAGACTATAGGAAAGTCAACGCGGTGTCTAAATTTGATGCGTACCCAATGCCTCGTATTGATGAGTTGCTCGATCGGCTAGGCACAGCACGCTTTTACTCGACACTGGATTTAACAAAGGGTTATTGGCAGATCCCCTTGACCCCATTATCCCAAGAAAAAATGGCCTTTTCCACACCATTTGGCTTACACCAGTTCGTCACACTTCCTTTTGGGCTGTTTGGGGCGCCCGCTACGTTTCAGCAGCTGATGGATAGGGTCCTCCGCCCCTACGCCACCTATGCTGCCGTGTACCTCGACGACATCATTATTTATAGTAATGACTGGCTGCGGCACCTACAACACCTGAGGGCCGTCCTTAGGTCGCTCAGGCGGGCGGGTCTCACAGCCAACCTGAAGAAATGTGCGATTGGGCGGGTGGAAGTACGGTATCTGGGCTTCCACTTGGGCAATAGGCAGGTGCGTCCCCAAATTAACAAGACTGCAGCGATTGCGGCCTGCCCGAGGCCCAAGACCAAAAGGGGGTGAGACAGTTCCTGGGGCTGGCCGGCTATTATCGTAGGTTTATACCTAATTATTCGGACGTCACCAGCCCGCTGACTGATCTCACTAAAAAGGGGGCACCAGATCCGGTGCAGTGGACGGAGCAATGCCAGCGGGCTTTTTCTGAGGTAAAGGCTGCACTATGTGGGGGGCCACTGTTACACTCCCCTGACTTTTCTCTCCCTTTTATATTGCAGATGGACGCGTCGGACAGAGGGCTGGGGGCTGTTTTGTCCCAGGAGGTGGAGGGGGAGGATCGCCCAGTGCTGTATATTAGTCGAAAGCTGTCGGTGCGTGAGGGGCGCTACAGCACCATAGAGAAGGAGTGCCTGGCCATCAAGTGGGTGGTCCTTACCCTCCGTTACTACCTGCTAGGATGCCCTTTCACCCTCTGTTTGGACCACGCGCCCCTCCAGTGGCTCCACCGCATGAAGGATGCCAACGCGCGGATCACCCGTTGGTATCTGGCACTCCAACCCTTTAACTTCAAGGTGGTCCACAGGCCAGGGGCGCAGATGGTCGTGGCGGACTTCCTCTCCCATCGGGGGGGGAGGGGGGGAGTTGGCTGCGGGCCGGACGGCTGCCCGGCCTGAGTCGGGTGGTGGGGGTATGTGGCAGTGGGGGCATGGTCAAGCGTCAGTCTGTGACCGGAGGGTGGAGTCGGGGAAGGTAAGTGGCAGAATCACTACACCTGAGGTTGATTAATGTGCTTGTGTGTCTTCCCCAGTGACCGCGCCCTATTTAAGGAAGAGAGCAAGAGCAGAAAGGGCTCACTCCCCAACCAGACGACTAGTGTGTGTATGTGTGTATACCAAAGTATAGTTAAGGCTGAAAAGCTATAATGAACGTGTTTGTGAACTCAGTTCTGGCCTGCCGTCCTTCTGTGCTCCACCCACCCATCCGAGTTGCTACACCAATATAAAATCCCTGAATTTTGTAGATTGCGTTTATTTCTTTTCAATGAAAAGAAAATATGTGATTTGATGGAGTGCACAAACTTTTGCATCCATCAGTACGTGACATCTGATTTCAAGATTACGCTTTATAAATCCCAGAGTTACAGCAGCAGAACAAGAGACAAAAAACAATATACACACAAACGAATCATAAAATATACTTTCAAGAAAATAACAAAGCAGCACAAAACTGTAGAGAATACAGAAACTAAAGCTCTACAGTACCAGTCAAAAGTTTGTACACCCCCACTCTACTCATTCACAGGTATTTCTGTATTGTGACGATTCTCTACACTGGAGAACAAAACTGAAGGCATCAAAACTATGAAATAACATCTGGAATTATGTGGTAAACAAAGTGTTAAAAAAACAAAAAAAGTTTGTTATTTTAGATCCTTCAGCGTATCCAGCGTTTACCTTGATGACGCTTTACACACTATTGGCATTCTCTTAACCAGCTTCATGAGGGAGTCACCTGGAATGCTTTTCAATTAACAGGTGTGTCTCGTCAAAAGGTCATTAGCAGACGAGTTTCTTACCTTCTGAATGTGTTTGAGATCAAACAGTAAATAATAAAAATACAGTAAATAGCCCGATTCCACAACTGCAGTAATCCATATCATGTCAAGAACTGAACAACTGAGTAAAGAGAAACGACATCCATCATTACTTTAAGACATGAAGTGACTTTTAATTCATAAAAATAAATAAAAAACATTGGATTAGAAGGTGTGTACAAACTTTTCACTGGTACTGTGTATGTGTGTGTATAAAATAATACAGTCAGATATAAAATCAAGTGTAGGTTATAACAGTGTGTGTGTGTGTGTTGTACCGGTCATGTCGGAGGGACTTCATGTCAACATACACAGTAGAGGGATCTGGTCCAGTTGTACCCTGACAGACAGACACACACACACACACACACACGCACACATATTATTCTAAAGACCTGCAATAAAAATACTTTTAATAAATGTGTCAAGGTTCATGCACAGACAAGACAGAGACGAAAATACAGATGACACAGGGACATCACTGCAGACGACACTACAGACAACACAGGGACGACACTACAGACGAGACAGGGACAACACTACAGATGTCCCGACAAATGACACAGGGATGACACTACAGACGACGCAGAGACATCACTCCAGACAACACAGAGACGGCACTACAGACAACACAGGGATGACACTACAGACAACATATGGATGACACTACAGACGACACAGGGACAACACTACAGATGACACAGACAGAGGGACGACACTACAGACGACACAGGGACGACACTACAGAGGACACCACAGATGACACAAGGGCGACACTACAGACGAGACAGGGACAACAGTACAGACGAGACAGGGACAACAGTACAGACGACACAGGGACAACACTACAGATGTCACTACAGATGACACAGAGATGATACTCCAGACAACACAGGGACGGAACTACAGACGACACAGGGACGACACTACAGACGACACAGGGACGACACTACAGACGACACAGGGACGACACTACAGATGAAACATGGATGACACTACAGACGAAACAGGGACGACACTACAGATGACAGAGACAGAGGAACGACACTACAGACGACACAGGGACGACACTACAGAGGACACCACAGATGACACAAGGGCAACACTACAGACGAGACAGGGACAACAGTACAGACGACACAGGGACAACACTACAGATGTCACTACAGACGACACAGAGATGACACTCCAGACAACACAGGGACGGAACTACAGACAACACAGGGACGACACTACAGATGACAGAGGGACGACAGTACAGACGACACAGACAGAGGGACGACACTACAGACAACACAGGGGTGTCATTACAGACGACACAGGGACGTCACTACAGACAACATAGACACGGGGACGTCACTACAGACAACACAGGGATGTCACTACAGACGACACAGACACAGGGATGACACTACACGTCACTACAGAGGACACAGAGACAACACCACAGATGACACAGAGACGTCAGTACAGACAACACAGAGACACAGGGACCATGCTACAGATGACAGAGACAGGAACAATACTACAGATGACAGAGGGACGTCACTACAGACGACACAGGGATGATGCTACAGACGACACAGACACAGGGACGATGCTACAGACGACATAAGGATAACACTACACACGACACAGAGACAGGGACGACACTACAGATGACACAGAGACATCACTACAGACAACATCTGGACACAGGGACGACACTACAGACGGCACAGAGACGTCACTACAGACGACACTGCAGACGACACAGGGATGACACTACAGACATTACTGCAGACAACATAGAGACATCACTGCAGACAACATAGAGACATCACTACAGACGGCACAGGGACGTCACTGCAGACGGCACAGGGACGTCACTGCAGACGGCACAGGGACGTCACTGCAGACGGCACAGGGACGTCACTGCAGACGGCACAGGGACGTCACTGCAGACGGCACAGGGACGTCACTGCAGACGGCACAGGGACGTCACTGCAGACGGCACAGGGACGTCACTGCAGACGGCACAGGGACGTCACTGCAGACGGCACAGGGACGTCACTGCAGACGGCACAGGGACGTCACTGCAGACGTCACAGGGACGTCACTGTAGACGACACAGGGACGTCACTGCAGACGACACAGGGACATCCCTACAGACGACACAGGGATGACACTACAGACGTCACTGCAGATGACACAGAGACGTCACTGCAGACGATACAGAGACGTCAATACAGACGACACAGAGACACAGACAACACAGACACAGGGATGACACTACTGATGACAAAGGGATGTCGCTACAGGCAACATAAAGACACAGAGACGACACTACTGACAACACAGGGATGTCACTACAGACAACACAGAGACGTCACTACAGACAACACAGAGACACAGAGACGTCACTACAGACAACACAGAGCCACAGGGACGGCACTACAGACAATACAGGGACAACGCTACAGACGACACAGGGACATCCCTACAGACAACACAGGGACATCCCTACAGACGACACAGGGATGACACTACAGACGTCACTGCAGACGACACAGAGATGTCACTGCAGACGACAGGGATGTCACTACAGGTGACACAGAGACACAGGGATGTCACTACACACAACACAGACACAGGGATGACACTACTGACGACAGGGATGTCACAACGACAACACAGAGCCACAGGGACGGCACTACAGACAATACAGGGACGGCACTACAGACGGCACAGGGATGACACTACAGACAGCACAGGGACGACACTACAGACGACACAGGGACGGCACTGGGATATCACTACAGACGACACAGGGACATCCCTACAGACGACACAGGGATGACACTACAGACGTCACTGCAGACGACACAGAGACATCACTGCGGATGACACAGAGACGTCACTGCAGACGACAGGGATGTCACTACAGACGACAGAAATGTCACTACAGATGACACAGAGACACAGAGATGTCACTACAGACGACACAGACACAGCAGGGATGACACTACTGATGACACAGGGATGTCACTACAGACAACACAGCCACAGGGATGGCACTACAGACAATACAGGCACGGCACTACAGACGACACAGGGACGACCCTACAGACAGCACAGGGACGACACTACAGACGACACAGGGACGACACTACAGACGACACAGGGACGACACTGGGATATCACTACAGACAACACAGGGACATCCCTACAGACAACACAGGGATGACACCGGGATATCACTATAGACGACACGGACATCCCTACAGACGACACAGGGATGACACTACAGACGTCACTGCAGACGACACAGGGACATCACTGCAGACGACACAGAAACGTCACTGCAGACGACACAGAGACGTCACTACAGATGACACAGAGACACAGACAACACAGACACAGGGATGACACTACTGATGACAAAGGGATGTCGCTACAGGCAACATAAAGACGCAGACACGGACGACACTACTGACAACACAGGGATGTCACTACAGACAACACAGAGACGTCACTACAGACAACACAGAGACGTCACTACAGACAACACAGAGACGTCACTACAGACAACACAGAGCCACAGGGACGGCACTACAGACGATACAGGGACAACGCTACAGACGACACAGGGACATCCCTACAGACAACACAGGGACATCCCTACAGACAGGGATGTCACTACAGATGACACAGAGACACAGGGATGTCACTACACACAACACAGACACAGGGATGACACTACTGACGACACAGGGATGTCACTACAGACAACACAGAGCCACAGGGACGGCACTACAGACAATACAGGGATGGCACTACAGACGACACAGGGATGACACTACAGACAGCACAGGGACGACACTACAGACGACACAGGGACGACACTGGGATATCACTACAGATGACACAGGGACATCCCTACAGACAACACAGGGATGACACTACAGATGACACAGAGACATCACTGCGGATGACACAGAGACGTCACTGCAGACGACAGGGATGTCACTACAGATGACACAGACACAGGGATGACACTACTGATGACACAGGGATGTCTCTACAGACAACACAGAGGCAGCACTACAGATAATACAGGGACGGCACTACAGACAAGACATAGCCACAGGGACAGCACTACAGACAATACAGGGACGACACTACAGACGACACAGACACAGGGACGACACTACGGACGGCACAGGGATGATACTACAGACGACACAGAGACAACACAGGGACGTCACTGCAGACGACACAGGGACGTCACTGCAGACGACACAGGGATGTCCCTACAGAGGACACAGGGACGTCCATACAGAGGACACAGGGATGACACTACAGACGACCCAGGGATGACACTACAGATGACCCAGGGATGACACTACAGACGTCACTGCAGACGACACAGGGACATCACTGCAGACGACACAGGGACATCACTGCAGATGACACAGTGACAACACTACAGACGACACAGGGACATCCCTACAGACGACACAGGGATGACACTACAGACGTCACTGCAGACGACAGAGATGTCACTACAGATGACATAGAGACACAGGGATGACACTACTGACGACACAGGGATGTCACTACAGACAACACAGAGCCACAGGGACGGCACTACAGACAATACAGGGACGGCACTACAGACAACATAGATGACACAGGGACGACACTACAGACGACACAGGGACGACACTACAGACGACACAGGGATGACACTACAGATGACACAGGGACGACACTACAGACAGCACAGGGACGAAACTACAGACAGCACAGGGACGACACTACAGATGACACAGGGACGACACTGGGATATCACTACAGACGAAACAGGGACATCCCTACAGACAACACAGGGATGACACTACAGACGTCACTGCAGACAACGCAAGGCAAGGCAAGTTTATTTATATAGCACATTTCATACACAGTGGCAGTTCAATGTGCTTTACAGAAGTAAAAGCAGAACAGTAAACAATAGAAAATAAAATTACATAAAATAATTGGGGAAGAAAAATAATAAGAATTAAACAATAGTAGAAATAAAATAATAAAATGAAATAAAGTTCAAAAAAGGAATCAGCCTCGAGATTAATTATTATGGGTTTAACTCATAAAGCGCGCTCTTCCCGTGGCTCTTCCACGAGGATCACTAAAAATCGTCCCGCAGACAAAATCTACGAGGATCACCAAAAATCGTCCTGCAGACAAAATCTACGAGGATCACCAAAAATCGTCCCGCAGACAAAATCTACGAGGATCACCAAAAATCGTCCCGCAGACAAAATCTACGAGGATCACCAAAAATCGTCCTGCAGACAAAATCTACGAGGATCACATAAAGCGCGCTCTTCCCGTGGCTCTTCCACGAGGATCAACAAAAATCGTCCCGCAGACACAATCTACGAGGATCACCAAATAAAATCGTCCCGCAGACAAAATCTACGAGGATCACAGTAACAAAGAATTAAAGTAAAAGTAAAATCATTAAAATCCAAGATTAAAAAGAAATTAAAATAAAGAAAGTAAAATCATTAAAATCAAAATTAAAAGAAATTATGTTAAAGGAAATTAATTACTTAGGTAAAAATTAATCAAGTGAAAGCATCTGAAAACAGCTTTGTCTTGAGCCTGGATTTAAAACTAACAACAGTAGGAGCATTTTTGATCTCATCTGGAAGTCGGTTCCAAAGCTTAGCAGCATAGCAACTAAAGGCTGCTTCACCACACTTCGTTTTGACAGCTGGTATTACTAGCAAGTTTTTCTCCTGTGATCTTAGAGACCTAGTTGGTGCATATAATTGAAACATATCCAGTAGGTAGCTGGGTCCCATCCCATTTAATGTTTTAAATAGAAGAAGTAGTGCTTTAAAGTCAATTCTATAGCTCACTGGGAGCCAGTGCAGAGACCTTAGGATTGGAGTGATATGGACGACCCTTTTTGTTCTTGTAAGAACCCTTGCTGCTGCATTTTGGATTAGTTGAAGCTCTTTAATGGTCTTTTTTGGAAGACCTGTGAAAAGGCTATTGCAGTAATCAACCCTACTGGAGATGAAAGCATGAATAAGTTTTTCTAGATCATGTTTTGACATGAAACCCCTGAGTTTAGAAATGTTTTTAGGTGAAAGAATGCAGACTTTTTTACCACTTTCATATGACTGTTGAAGTTAAGTTCGCTGTCAATAAGGACACCAAGGTTTTTGACAGTATCCTTTGCTTTAAGCCCCTTAGTTTCAAGAACAGTGGCAATCCTAAGCCTTTCCTCCTTTTTGCCAAATATAATTGCTTCAGTTTTATCTGTGTTCAGCTGAAGAAAATTGTGAGACATCCATTTGTTAATTTGGTCAATGCATCTATGAAGAGACTCAAGAGGGGCATAGTCATTAGGTGACATAGCTAAGTAAAGCTGAGTGTCATCTGCATAGCTATGGAAGTTTATTGAGTTATTCTTAATAATTTGTCCAAGTGGGAGCATATAAAGGTTGAATAGTAATGGTCCCAGGATTGAGCCCTGGGGAACCCCACAGTTCAAGGACACAGGTGATGAACTGTGGCCTCCAATGGCCACATAAAAAAAATCTTTGTTGTAGGTAGGATTTTAACCAGTTGATTACTATACCAGTAAATCCAACCCAATGCTCCAGTCGATGTAACAGTATGGAATGATCTACCGTGTCAAATGCAGCACTTAAGTCTAAAAGCACCAAGACTGATGTTTTACCAGCATCAGAATTAAGACGTAGGTCATTCATGACTTTAGTAAGAGCTGTTTCAGTGCTATGATTGGCACGAAAACCTGACTGAAACTTATCAAAACATCCGTTTAATGTCAGGAAGGCAGTTAATTGATTAAAAACAATTTTTTCAATTATTTTACCAACGAATGGCAAATTGGATATGGGCCTGTAGTTGTTGAGTACTGAGACATCCAGGTTATTCTTTTTCAGTAGGGGTTTTACAACCGCTTTTTTCAGAGATGAGGGAAACATGCCAGTTCGTAAGGAGGTGTTGATAATCTGAAGTACCTCGTCTGATATTAGGTGAGAACAGATTTGAAAAAGACTGTAGGTAAAATGTCCAGTTCAGATGTGGAGGAGCTGAGACTTTGTACTGTTTTTCTCAGAGTCTCAACATCAATTAAACTAAATGTTGACATTGTATTACGACCCCCTCTCTCGTTATCCAATGGTTCCAGATTTTGAAGTGTTTGCACCTGTGTGGCTATATTCATACGTATTTTATCAATCTTTCCTTTGAAAAAAGATGCAAAGTTGTTGCATGTATTAACTGAGAGAAATTCAGAAGGCATTTGTTTTGATGGGTTTGTTAGCTTTTCAACTGTAGAAAATAGCACACGGGCATTGTTGATATTCTTATTAATAATGTCAGCAAAAAAAGACTGTCTTGCTTTAGAAATTTCTAAGTTGTATTTACATAACATCCCTTTGTAGATTTGATAATGAATCTGGAGTTTAGATTTACGCCATTTTCTTTCAGACTTTCTACATTCCCTCTTTAACATTTTAACTGCTGGATTTAGTTTCCAGGGTGCTTTTCCTTTGTCTATGACTCTTTTGGTTTTAAAAGGAGCAATAGCATCCATAATATGATTCATTCTGGAATTAAAAATTTCCATTAGATCATCTGCACAATCTGAAGATTGACATGGGAGTTCTGAGAGTGCCTGCTCAAAAAGAGCTGCTGTGCCATTGGTAATTACCCTCTTTTTTACAGTCACAGACTTGTTTTGAAAGTGAGGGGAAATGGAAACATCAAAGAAAACACAGAAATAATCAGATATACCCAGGTCCATGACACTAGTAGATACATTAAGACCCTTAGCGATGACAAGGTCGAGGGTGTGGCCATGGGAGTGTGTTGGCCCTTGTACATGTTGTGTTAGGTTGAAGGCATCAATCAGTGTAAGAAATTCATTTGCATACGTGTTATCTGGATTATCAACATGGAAATTAAAATCCCCAGAAATAATAAGATTGTCAAACTCTAAACAAATATTTGACAACAGTTCCCCAAACTCCTCTAGGAACAGTGGTGCAGAAAGTCTTGGTGGTCTGTAAATAGTCAACACTAATATGTTAGAAGAACATTTTAGGATTGCACTTAGGTATTCAAAAGCTGTAAAATCACCAAGAGTTGTCTGTTTGTACTGAAAACATGCCTTGTATATATTTGCTATTCCTCCTCCCCGTTTATTGGCTCTTCCAACACTCATGAAATCAAAGAGTGGGGGAGTTGCTTCAATAAGAGTAATAGAGCTACTTGATTGTTCAAGCCAAGTTTCAGTAAGAAGCATAAAATCCAGTTTGTGTGTACCGATGAAGTCCTTAATTAAAAAAAAAAAACATCACTGCAGACAACACAGAGACATCACTGCGGATGACACAGAGACGTCACTGCAGACGACAGGGATGTCACTACAGACAACAGAGATGTCACTACAGACGACACAGACACAGGGATGACACTACTGACGACACAGGGATGTCTCTACAGACAACACAGAGGCAGCACTATAGATAATACAGGGACGGCACTACAGACAAGACATAGCCACAGGGACAGCACTACAGACAATACAGGGACGGCACTACAGACGACACAGACACAGGGACGACACTATGGAAGACACAGGGACGACACTACAGATGACACAGGGATATCACTACAGACGACACAGAGATGACACAGGGACGTCACTGCAGACGACACAGGGATGTCCCTACAGAGGACACAGGGACGTCCATACAGAGGACACAGGGATGACACTACAGACGACCCAGGGATGACACTACAGACGTCACTGCAGACGACACAGGGACATCACTGCAAACGACACAGGGACATCACTGCAGATGACACAGTGACAACACTACAGACGACACAGGGACATCCCTACAGACGACACAGGGATGACACTACAGACGTCACTGCAGACGACACAGAGACGTCACTGCAGACGACAGAGATGTCACTACAGATGACATAGAGACACAGGGATGACACTACTGACGACACAGGGATGTCACTACAGACAACACAGAGCCACAGGGACGGCACTACAGACAATACAGGGATGGCACTACAGACAACACAGGGACGACCCTACAGACAGCACAGGGACGACACTACAGACAACACAGGGACGACACTACAGATGACACAGGGACGACACTGGGATATCACTACAGACAACACAGGGACATCCCTACAGACAACACAGGGATGACACTACAGACGTCACTGCAGACGACACAGAGACATCACTGCAGATGACACAGAGACGTCACTGTAGACGACAGGGATGTCACTACAGACAACAGAGATGTCACTACAGACGACAGACACAGGGATGGCACTACAGACAACACAGAGATGTCACTACAGATGACACAGACACAGGGATGACACTACTGACGACACAGGGATGTCTCTACAGACAACACAGAGGCAGCACTACAGACAATACAGGGACGGCACTACAGACAACACAGAGACACAGGGACAGCACTACAGACAATACAGGGACGGCACTACAGACGACACAGACACAGGGACCACACTACAGATGACACAGGGATGACACTACAGACGACACAGAGACGTCACTGCAGACGACACAGAGACGTCACTGCAGACGACACCGGGATGTCCCTACAGAGAACACAGGGACGTCCCTACAGAGAACACAGGGACGTCCCTACAGAGGACACAGGGATGACACTACAGACGTCACTGCAGACGACACAGGGACATCACTGCAGACGACACAGTGACAACACTACAGACAACACAGGGACATCCCTACAGACGACACAGGGATGACACTACAGATGTCACTGCAGACGACACAGAGACGTCACTGCAGACGACAGGGATGTCACTACAGACGACAGAGATGTCACTACAGACGACATAGAGACACAGGGATGACACTACAGACGACACAGAGATGACACTACAGACAACACAGACACAGGGATGACACTACTGACAACACAGGGATGTCACTACAGGCAACATAGAGACACAGGGACGGCACTACAGACAACACAGAGACACAGGGACACTACAGACGGCACAGAGCCACAGGGATGGCACTACAGATGACACAGGAACGGCACTACAGAGGACACGACAGATGACCCAAGGGTGACACTACAGACAAGACAGGGACAACAGTACAGATGACACAGGGACAACACTACAGATGTCACTACAGATGACACAGAGATGACACTCCAGACAACACAGAGATGGAACTACACACAACACAGGGACGACACTACAGATGACAGAGGGACGACACTACAGACGAAACAGACAGAGGGACGACACTACAGATAACACAGGGACGTCACTACAGACAACACAGGGATGACACTACAGACTACACAGAGACATCACTACAGACGATACAGGGACCTCACTACAGATGACACAGACACAGGGACGTCACTAGGGACGACACTACAGACGGCACAGACACAGGGACATCACTACAGACGACACAGACACAGGGACGTCACTACAGACGATACAGACACAGGGACGTCACTACAGACGACACAGATACAGGGACGGCACTACAGATGACACAGAAACACAGGGATAACACTACAGACTACACAGAGACATCACTACAGACAACACAGGGACGTCACTACAGACGACACAGGGACGTCACTACAGACGACACAGACACAGGGATGACACTACACATCATGACAGACAACACAGAGACACAGGGACTATGCTACAGATGACAGAAACAGGAACAATACTACAGATGACAGAGGGACGTCACTACAGATGACACAGGGATGATGCTACAGACGGCACAGACACAGGGACGATGCTACAGACGACATAAGTATAACACTATAGACGACACAGAGATGACAGGGAGATGACACAGGGATGACACTACAGACAACACAGAGACACAGGGCCAACACTACTGACAACACAAGGATGTCACTTCAGACAACACAGAGACACAGGGACAACACTACAGATGACACAGAGCCACAGGGACGGCACAACAGATGACACAGGGACAACACTGCAGACGACACAGGGTTGACAGGGACGACACAGGGACAACACTACAGATGACACTGCAAACCAAACAGGGATGTCACTACAGGCGACACAATGACGACACAGGGACAACACTACAGACGACACAGGGACAACACAGGGACGACACTACAGACATCACTGGGACGTCACAACAGACGACACAACAGTCACTACAGACGACACAGGGATGTCACTACAGACGACACTGGGACGTCACTACAGATGACACTGGGACATCACTACAGAAGATACAGGGACGTCACTACAGACGACACAGGGACAACACTACAGACAACACAGGGACATCACTACAGACGATACTACAAACGACACAGAGATGACACAGGGATGACACTACAGACGTCACTGCAGACGACAGGGATGTCACTAAAGATGACAGAGAGACACAGGGATGACGCTACAGACGACACAGAGATGACACTACAGACAACACAGACACAGGGACGCCACTACAGACGCCACAGGGACGACACTACAGACGACACAGAGACGTCACTACAGACGACACAGGGACGACACTACAGACGACACAGGGACGACACTACAGACGACACAGGGACGACACTACAGACGACACAGGGACATCACTACAGACAACACTACAAACGACACAGAGATAACACAGAGACGACACAGGGATGACACTACAGACAACACAGAGACACAGGGCCAACACTACTGACAACACAAGGATGTCACTACAGACAACACAGAGACACAGGGACAACACTACTGACAACACAAGGATGTCACTACAGACAACACAGGGACAACACTACAGATGACACAGAGCCACAGGGACGGCACAACAGATGACACAGGGACAACACTGCAGACGACACAGGGATGATAGGGACGACACAGGGACAACACTACAGATGACACTGCAGACCACACAGGGATGTCACTACAGACGACACAATGACGACACAGGGATGACACTACAGACGACACAGGGACAACACAGGGACGACAGTACAGACAACACTGGGATGTCACTACAGACGACACAGGGACGTCACTACAGATGACACTGGGACGTCACTACAGACGACACTGGGACGTCACTACAGACGACACTGGGACGTCACTACAGAAGATACAGAGACATCACTACAGAAGATACAGGGACTTCACAACAGACCATACAGGGACGTCACTACAGATGACACAGAGATGACACACAGAGCGCCCTTTACCTGTAGACAGATGGCGAGGTTGACTCTGGAGCCGAAGGCAGTGCTGACGGCCCGGGTGGAGAGCCCAAGGTCTTTAAACAACTTGGAGAAGGACTGAGTGAGAGCCAGACGTGGACGTTCTTCAGCTACGACCACACAACTCCTCACACATGCCAGGTTCACTCCCCGAGCCTTTACACACACACAGTGAGATTTGTGTCAGTAAGCAGCACTGTAAACTGCCGTGGAAGTGCAGGTTAGCGGCTGTTCATGGGAATTTGTAGGCAGCACAGAAAACTGTCAGGAACTGATGTGGAGAAGCTCGAGAGTCGAGCCCACAGCTGCCAGATCTCAGGACTTTCATTCTTTCACATGGAAATGAAAACACTGTGAGCGACACAAATGCAGATCAGGACAGTGGGAGGATTTGGACTTGCCACAGAGAAAAGGTTCTAACACCGTTTGAAGAAAATCTCTGGTTGAAACAGATCAGGTTTTATATAATTATAGACTCATAAATCATAGCTTGAATAAATCTGTCTTATATCAGTAAATATTCTTATTAATTACCTTTTATACCACTAACACTGATCAATCATGTTATTAAAAATACAAAAAAACCAGTACAATTCAGTCAACAATTTATTTTATCCAGGCGTTATTCATTTTTAAAAGTAAAATTTAAACACTTTCAAGGAGCCTAAAGCAAAAAATTCGAGACTTTCGAAACCTTTATCATATCTAACTTGTTTCTATAAACGCAAGTGTAAAAAATAAAATGTACAGAATTTATTGATCTCAACAGCAGTCAGTGTGAACTGATACTGTGATTATTTTACCAGCTGTTCATCATAACTCTGACTGCAGGCTCCATGGGTTTTGCTCATGATTATTTAATTCTTGCTAATTGCCAGAGTAAGGGATGAAGGGCGGGGCAGCCATAGCCTAAAGGTTAGAGAAGAAGCCTTGGGCCCAAAGGGTTGCTGGCTTGATTCCCTGGAACAGCAAGGAAAAATGTGGGGTTAGTGAATGAACAGTGTCCCTCTTGAGCACAGCACCAAACCCCCAACTGCTCCCTGGGCATAGCACCACAAAATTAGTAGAAACCCTCAGTTAAATCTGAAAATTAAAGAGGTGTGTATCAACCAAGTGCAGGAGACCAAGCTGCTGGGAGTAGTGATCGATGACAAACTTTCTTGGAAAACACATATAAATAAAATTGTTAATAAAATGAGGAGTGGCATTTCTGTTATTAGAAGGTGCAAGGCATGTCTGTCTCCAAAATCAACTAAACGGGTAATAGAAGCTTTAATTTTGTCAAATCTTGACTACTGTCCAGTGGTCTGGACAAACGCCACAGCAGACATGGTTAATGAACTTCAAAAAGTGCAAAACAGAGCAGCACGCATCGTCCTTGGTTGTGATTTCAGAACAAATGTATTTAAAATGCATAAAAATCTCAGCTGGTTAATGGTGAGAGACAGACTATTTTACTCGTTATTAATATTTGTAAGAAATGTATCCACATCCAAAATCCTGCAAGTTCTACACAGGAAACTATATTATAGTTCAGACAATCATAACTACGCTACGAGACATGCGGCAAGAGGAAACTTTTCACTGCCAAAAATAAAAACAAACTACAGTAAAAGAACGGTGATGTACAGAGGCATGTATGCACGGAACTTACTCCTCAAATACTTTGGGCAAATTATTAGGAAAAAAAGATTTCAAATTGTTAGTGAAGAAACATCTCTTAAATGGATACATATAAAACTATTTGAATTATTAATTGAATTATTAAATAAATATAGAATGCTAAAAATATAATCGTACAGCAAGGAATAATAACTAGTAAGTAATAAATCGAGAATACTTTGATGCTAGTTGTAGAATGTCTGGATATGCATTGTATTGAATGTATTATCAGTAAAAGTATATTTTGTGGTATAATTTTGTTAGTTTCATTTCTTTTTCTATTATGGTACCTTTATTGGTCTGTTTTTAATTTTCTGTTGTAATGTACTGTATGCTATGTGTCGGACCCCAGGAAGAATAGCTGCAGTTTTGCTGCAGCTAATGGGGATCCTAATGAAACAAACAAACAAACAAACTGCTCACTGCTGTGTGTGTGTGTGTGTGTGTGTGTGTGTGTGTGTGTGTGTGTGTGTGTGTATTTATTCACTGCTTCAGATGGGGTAAATGCTTTTTTTTCAATGATTGACCGGCTGCTGATCGGAATCGGCCGATTTTCACGTGATCGGCCATGACCGGCGACCGGCCGGGCAAAATTAAAATATGCCGATTTTCTACCGATCAAAACTTGTGTATCACATAGAGATGAAAGTGGAAATACTCGTAATTCGCAACTAAAAAGACTGCAGCTACACTGGCAGCTTCAACATGCTTTCTAGTGCGATTGTGTTGCGCAGAACAGTGTCAGTCCGGTGCGCCGAACGAGCTCCGGCGCACGCGCCGTTAACAACAACAACAAAAAAACAAATTCACTATACGTAGATATCCAAATATATATATATTATATATCCAAATATAGTGAATTTTTTTTTTGTGCCAGATATTGGATGTGAAAAGAAAATGTTTGTGGTTGTGTGAATTTCCCATTACAAGAATTAATCCGTTAGCCTATTACCAAACATCTAGTTAGATTTGTACAAAGAGAGAGAAAAAATGTCTTTTTGTTTGTTTTACAGCCTTGGTTGCACTTGATTCCATTGGAAATTACTCTACAAATACACATGACAAAGATGATAGAATGGCTATGGTATAAGTATGACTGGAAATTATTTTTGTATTTTGATACTGAATGGAGAAATGGGTTGTTCCATAAGGCAGTGGTTTTCAAAGTGGGGGGCGCCAGGGGGCGCTAGGGGGGCCTCAGAAAGTTGGAGGAACGATAACAAAAAAATTGCGAAAAATTTTTTTTTTAATAATTATTATTAAATATATTGTAATTAGTTTTTTAATCATTATTATAAAATATAATTATTAATAATAATGCATCATATCGAAACGTTGTTTGCCATGCTCATCTCTCCGATCGCCTGTGACGTTGCGGTTTGCACCATTTATCAAGCTGCTTCGCTCCTCAAGCTAGCGTATTGTGGAGGAAATACTATTTTGTAAAGCACTTGAAAGAAGAACTACTGGGAAAGACATTTTTCAAGTTTTGGATGATTACATCGAGTCTAACGGATTGGACTGGACCCGTTGTGTGGGGGTGTGTTCGGACGGACCCGCGGCAATGACCGGGAAGATCAGTGGAGTGACCGCTCTCATTAAGCAGAAGGCCCCGCATGTAGTGGCCACACACTGCACGCTCCATCGCGAGGCACTGGTAGCAAAAAGGATGGATAACGAGTTGAATCAGGTACTACAGGAGGTTATACAAGTAGTGAATTTGATTAAAGCCCCAAAGTCCCATGAAACACAGACTGTTTACTCTGCTTTGTAATGAGATGGGTGCTCGTTTTGAGGGGCTGCTGCTTCACTCGAACGTGTGCTGGCTGTCACGGGGCGCAGTTTTGAACCGTGTCTATGAGCTGCGGAGCGAGGCTGCAGAGTTCCTCTCATCTGAAAAGCATCAGCTGGCAGATCGGTTCACTGATGCAACCTGGATCCGCAAACTTGCATACATGTCAGACATTTTCCAGCATCTAAACGTACTGAATCAAAGCATGCAAGGACGTGACACGTACCGTACATACTCCAGGTGCAAGACAAAGTGCGCGCTTTTTCCAAAAAGACCATGCTGTGGTCAAACAAGCTCCAGGAGGGAGTTACAGAAATGTTCCCACTACTTCACCAGGCGCTGCTGTCATGTGATGATTTGGGCTCCGTCTCTCCATTGATCCAGTCCCACCTGGAGAACCTCCAAGGAGATTTCAAAGACTATTTCCCTGACCTCGAAAACACACATTTAAACTGGGTTAGGAACCCCTTTGCCCCCGGGGTCGGTTCTAGTCTGGGCTTAAAGTCACAGGAGGAGCTGATTGAGATGACAAACTCAGGGGATTTAAAAATGGACTTTGAGGCTCTTCCCCTGTCTAACTACTGGCTACATGTAAGAAAGGACGATCCCAGCTTGGCTGACAGGGCATTGAAATGCCTTCTCCCTTTTGCAACAACCTACTTGTGTGAGTTTGGCTTTTCAACTTTAAAGGCACTCAAAACCAAACACGGAGCACGTCTACATGTGGACAACGACATGCGGATGGCACTGACGGAGATTAAGCCCAGGGTTGACAAACTATGTAGGAGCCACCAAGCCCATCCCTCCCACTAGTGTAAACCGTCTGTCACTCACTCACACACACACACAATTGAGAGTGGTTTGATTTCTTTTGTGCTGTTCTTATCAACAGTTTGTTGAAAAGTTTATTGTTCAGTGCGAAAATATTTGTGTTGAAAACATGTTAGTTAATAATATTCTTATGCTAAACAAATATAACAATTATTGAATATTGAATAAAAGTAAGAGAAAACATTCTAAAAGTTGATGTTTCTTTACATATTTCATAGCATTGTCTGCGGGTTTGCAAAGGGGGTCCCCGGCCAGAAGCTAATGCTGTTTGGGGGGCCTTGGCATGGAAAAGTTTGGGAACCCCTGCCATAAGGCATAAGTTTTCAGATGTAAATAGGCTTATGAAAGTGTGTTCCACAGCAGTAGGCAAATAATATATGAGGGGGAAGTTGTTTTTGTGCCAGGTATTGGATGAGAAAAGAAAAAATGTTTGTGTGAATTTCCTATTTCAGGAATTAATATGTTAATACCAAACATGAAGAAAGATTTTACAAAGAACAATGTCTTTTTGTTTGTTTTCAACCTTTTAGGTGTTGAAAATTTATTACTGAAAATCTGGCAGAATGTTTTATTAAAGAAAAGATAAAAAGAAAATAGTGAAAAAAAATGAAATCAGAATCGGCCAAAATCGGTATCGGCAGGTCACACTCCATGGAAAATCAGAAATCGGAATCGGCCCAAAAAATTGCAATCGGTGCATCTCTAGTAAAAACTAAACTTTAACTTCAATTTTGGTGAGTAATTTTCATAAATTTAAAGACAGGTTTTCCACCAACATCAAGCCCAGCAAACTAATGGCCTGCCCTGTAATGTAAAGTTGGGTCGAGGAATGAAACCAGGCAGGGTTCTGGGAAAAATTGTTTTAGCTGTCTTCTCTTAAAGAACTTAAAAGAATTTAGATTGAACTGAATAATCTCAAATGCTTCTTGTAGCTTTAAAATAATCCCAGCAGGTGACTCTGAAGAAAAATACTGTGTGTTTGAACACCGCCCGCTGTAAACACTTTGCATACACCCCAATGACCGACTCCACCGACTGCCACGACACCACCGCGCACGATTCCCTCATCGGCACAGTGGAGCACCACACATTGCTACCTGGTCTGTGGGAAACACTGCCACTGTATAAAACATTCTTTTAATTCTTTTCCAGGTGTCTGTCAGACCTGCGATGAGGCAGGACACAGGTCCAGACGGTCCAGAAGCGGGGCAGAACGAGGAGCTCAGCTCTGAGCTGAAGAGAAGGAAGAGGGTTGTTTATTAGATTAGACTCAGTGGATTTGATTCAGCAGTATTTTCAGTGACAGTAGTAGATGGATCGTGTCCCACGCGCAGTGCTGACTTTCTGAGTACTGATCTGGTTCACGGCTGCTGGAAGTGAGGCAGAGTGCGCTTCAGATGAATGGACTTCTGGAGGGGTATCGTGACTCAGATGGTGTTTATGCATTTGCTATTTCTGCTCTGTATCAGTAAAGCTCTTACTTTTAATCAACATGTTCCTCACAAATATTTTTTTTCTTTTCCCAATAAATTAATATACAGTTAGGTCCATATATATTTGGACACTGACACAAATGTTCTTTTTTTAACCTGTTTACTGAAACATATTCAAGTTATAGTTATATAATGGACATGGACATAAAGTCCAGACTTTCAGCTTTCATTTGAGGGGATCCACATTAAAATTGGATGAAGGGTTTAGGAGTTTCAGCTCCTTAACATGTGCCACCCTGTTTTTAAAGGGACCAAAAGTAATCGGACAATTGACTCAAAGGCTATTTCATGGGCAGGTGTGGGCAATTCCTTCGTTATGTCATTCTCAATTAAGCAGATAAAAGGCCTGGAGTTGATTTGAGGTGTGGTGCTTGCATTTGGAACATTTTGCTGTGAAGAAAACATGCGGTCGAGTCACGTGGGATCACTGAGCAAGATGGTCGCATAGTAGGAGCTCTCCCATAGACCCACCAAAGTTACCCTTAAATTCGCTATTTTAGTGCGCTTCATCGTTGTGCAGTTACTGATAAAGTAACTCTGACCAGTTATAGACTGTTTAAATTCGGGATTTAGTGTATAATGATGACGAGAACAGCCAAACAAAATCCTACTACACCGGCAGCTAGTAAGCTAACAGCAATGTCTGGAACTAGTAAGGGAGACGGTGAAAGTGTGTTAGCTTCCATGCAGCAGTCACTGGAGAAAGCTATGAAAGAAATGGGAAGAGTTGGGAAACTTCTGACGACCCTTCAAGCTGAAATATCGGATATAAAAGAAACCAACGTCGGGCTTCGTACAGATATGGACAGTGTTATGCAGCGACTGAACGAAGCAGAGAGCCGCATCTCTCAACTTGACGAGAATGTTCAGTTACGCCAAGAAGCAAGTAAGAACTCTAAAAAGTGTGAGGAATTGCGTTATGCTGTGGAAGATGCAGCCAATCGAGACAGACGCCAAAATCTACGACTTATTGGTTTGAAAGAAAAGCTGGAAGGTAACAGGCCGTCTGAATGTGTGAGAACTATTATCTCCGAGGCTCTGGGGATTGAATTGGACAGATCCCAGCTGCAACGAGTGCACCGAGCCCCGACTACGTTGCCCGAGGACGCCGAAGATCTCCCACCAAGACCAATAATCATTCGCTTTTTGAGTTACTTGGAGAGGGAGAGAGTGTTGATGGCTGCAAAACAGAAATATAAAAATAAGGAGGGCGTAACCTGGAAAGGCTGCAAGTTGTCTTTTTTCCCCTGACATGACAAAGGAAACGGCGGTGAAGAGGAGAAAGTTTAAGGATGTTAAAAGTCGGCTACACACAATGGACGTGCGGTTTACACTGGGCTTTCCAGCGGCGCTGCGCTTTACTTGGCGAGGGAAAAGAATGAAGTTCACGGATGACAAAAAGGCGATGGACTTTCTCGACAGCCAGATGGAACAACAGAGTGCAGAGGAGGGGTCTCATGTTCGTGAGTCAGCAGATGAATAACTTTGAAATTCCGACAACACCGTAAGGACAGTGTTCTATACTTTTTGTGCTCTCGCCGCTGGGCATTTAAAGGCATAAAAGACTGTCGAGTGAGAGTAGTACCCGATATTGGACAATTGAGATGCCTATTTCTATCGTATATCATTATATTGGTCTGAAAACGTGTTCTCAGTAGGCAAATTACCGGTGACAAGGTCAACATCAAAGGGATATATTTAGAGTAACAATGTTATAAATGATGGTTTTGGAGGGTGATGGGAGGGGAGGGGATTAATGATGGCCATCTTAGCGTGCCTCATGGGCCTGTTTTGTGGGGGGTATCTCAAGATAGAGAAAGGGAAAGGAAAGGGTGGTCTGGGGTTTATATTTTATGTTCCTTGTTTTGAAGGGTTTTTGAAAGAATGTTTGTTTGTTTGTTTGTTTGTTTGTGTGTGTGGATCGGCAGCTGGGCAGCGCTCCCCCCTTTTTTTTTTTTCATTTTTCCATTTTTTGGTTTGTATTACTTCTTATGGCACATACAGCTTGCATACACCTCAACAAGGCCTTTTGTGGCCAGTTTATTTGTTAAATAAGAATACTAATGAATAACTGTGTTAGGATAGTATCTTGGAATGTGAACGGGTTACATAACCCCATAAAAAGAAAGAAGTGTTTATCATACCTGAAGTCACAGCAAGCTCACATAGCCTTTATTCAGGAGACACATATGATTGAGTCAGAGGCGGTTAAATTGAAGAGAGATTGGGTGGGCCAAATATTCCATAGCTCATATAGTAGTAAAAAACATGGAGTTGCCATTTTGATACATAAAAATCTAAATTTTATTGTTATAAAACAGCAAAAGGATGATGAGGGGAGGGTTATATACTTACAAGCTAAAATCAATGGGGTACAGGTTACTCTATGCAATATATATGCTCCAAATGAAGAAAATCCAGGTTTCTTTCATAAAATTAATAAATTAATGGGTAATGATGGTGGGGGGCCGATGATAGTAGGTGGGGATTTCAACCAGGTTTTGGATGGAGTTTTGGACAAAACTACCTTCTCTAATATTGTTCCAAAAGACAGAATGGCTATTGGTCTGCTGATGGAGGATATGGGTCTGACAGATATATGGAGGCTTGTTAATCCCAGGGATAAAGAATATACATTTTATTCCCATAAACATAAATCACAGTCCAGGATAGATTATTTTTTAATTAGCAAAGAACTTGTGAATAATGTCACAGATTGCTCAATAGGTCCAATAGCACTGACTGACCATGCAGCAGTACATTTGGGAGTATTGATTGGATTAGAGGGCAGTAGAGGAGGTAGGTGGAGATTGAATGTTTCTGTGTTTCAGGACCCAGTGTTCTGTAGCCAGCTTGAAAAGGATATTAGTATTTTTTTTCTTGGAAAATATAGGCTCAACAGATAGAATAGGTACAGTGTGGGAAGCTTCTAAAGCTTATATTAGGGGAAAGATTATAGCTCAGTGTAGTGCGAAGAAAAGAGAGCAAATAAGAAGACTTAAGGACTTAGAAACTCAACTTAAAGATTTAGAGAAGAAACTGGCTGAGAAATATAATGATGTACTGCTAAAGGAAATCTGTGACCTCAAATTTCAAATAAATGATATTTACAATAGAAAAGTAGAATATGCTCTATTCAAGCTTAAAACTACTTACTATGAAAGTGGAGAAAAAGCTGGCAAGTTGTTAGCTAGACAGCTGCGGCAAAAAGAAGCAAGTTATGCTATATCAGCGGTTAAAAACAAGAAAGGGGAACTGATGACTAATACAAGTGATATCAATAAAGTTTTTGCGAGTTTCTATAGCCAGTTATATACATCAGAGATTAACCCTGAATTAAAGAAATATGATGCCTTTTTCTCTAGGATTAATCTACCACAAATATTGGATGATGAAAAGGAATTACTAGACTGTCCTATATCAGTGGAGGAAGTTAAAAATGCAATTAAATCAATGAGGGCTGGAAAATCACCTGGTTTGGATGGTTTTCCTTCTGAGTATTATAAGAGATTTAGTGGCATTCTTGCGCCTATTCTGACAGAGGTCTGTGAAGAGTCTTTTTTAGTGGGTAAATTACCAAATACATTTAATGAAGCTTTAATCTCCTTAAATGTTAAAAAAGATAAAGACCCTGCTGATCCAGCTAGTTATAGACCAGTCAGTCTTATTAATGTGGATTGTAAAATCTTGACAAAAGTACTGGCAACCAGGTTAGAGAATCTTTTGCCACATTTAATACATTCTGATCAGGTAGGCTTTATTAAAGGGAGAGCATCCTCTGATAATGTTAGACGCCTATTGCACCTGATGCAACTTAATCATAACAATAGCAATGCAATAGCCGCTATATCGTTAGATGCCCAGAAGGCATTCGATAGGGTGGAATGGGGCTTTCTACATTACACTCTTAGAAAATTTGGGTGTGGAGAGGGCTTTATCAAATGGGTAAATATTATTTATTCAGATCCAAGAGCTGCGGTGATAACAAATGGAATAATATCATCTTTCTTCAATTTATCACGGGGAACAAAGCAAGGAGATCCCCTCAGTCCCCTGCTCTTCACACTATTTTTGGAACCTTTGGCTACTGCAATAAGGAGTGAGAGTGGTATTAAAGGGATTATGCATGGCGGAGAGCATAAAATGTTTCTTTATGCAGATGATATTTTGTTACTTCTGGAGGACCCTTTGTTGTCAGTTCCTAATGTTTTGTCCACAATAGAGTTTTTCTCAGCATTATCAGGCTACAAAATAAATTGGGAAAAGTTTGAGTGTATGCCGATATCTAAAGGATGCAGTCAAATCATAATGACAACATTCAAGTTTAAGTGGGTCCAAACTGGAATGAAATATTTAGGTGTTAGACTGTGCCCAGATTTGGCAAGTATACTTGACATGAATATGTCCCCTCTGCTTAAGATGATTAAGTTGAATTTGGAAAAGTGGAGGATGATTAACCTCACATTATGGGGGAAAATTAATGTAATTAAAATGATAGTGTCCACACAATTTAATTACATCTCTATGATGATACCAGTACAGATTTCTAATGCCGTTTTCAAGCAATATAACAAATTAATCACTGAGTTTTTGTGGAATGGGAAAAAGCCCAGAATTAAGCTTCAAAAAATGTTTGCCTCACGGGATATTGGTGGATTGGCCCTTCCAAACGTGGAATTATATAATATTGCCTTTGAGATGAATAAGTTGGCAAGGCATTGGGGTATAGGTGATCCCAAGCCTGGGTGGGTCAAAATTGAAGAAGGGCTTGTGTGCCCATCTGGTGTGGTAGAATTTATGTCACAGAAAACTCAGGCAGGAGAGGCTAATTTAATTCTGAATCATTCACGATGGGCATGGGCAAGGGTGCATAAAATGTTGGGGATTTCACAATATAAGCAAAGCTACTCTTCTATATGGAATAACCCTTTCATTTGTATAGGTAAAAAGGTATTCTTATGGCCAACTTGGATGGGGAAGGGCATACGTATTGTTCAAGATCTGTATAGAGATCAGACATTTATGTCTTTTGAGGATCTTAAACAAAAGTTTAACTTAACTGACAAAGGGGATTTTTGGAGGTATCTACAGTTGAGAAGTTCTGTGGGGTCTGTTCTTGGTTTGAAAAGAGAGAATAAAGAAGACAATGTGGTGCAGGAGTTTTTTAACGCTCCACCTATCTCACATGCACACTCTGCCTCTGTATTTTAAAACAAAATGTCAAAAATCCAAACAAAACTGTGTGAAAACTTAAGGATTATGTGGCAGAAAGATCTTGATACGGACATTGATGAGGTTACGTGGGAAAATATTATTTCAAATGTGGGAAGGGCTACAAGGGATGCTAGAAATACATTTATTCACTACAAAATTGTGCATAGGTATTATTTTACACCAAGTAAGCTATTTCGAATGGGTTTAATAAAGGATAATAAATGTTGGAAGTGTAATAAAGAGGTGGGCACACTTCTGCATGCACTATGGGATTGCCCCTTGATAATGCCCTTTTGGAAGGCAGTTTTGAAAAAATTTGAGGACTGGCTTAGTCAACCTTTAGCAGAGTCTGCACAATTTTGCCTGTTAGGAGATAAGTCATTTATGCCAGAGGGTCTTTCAAAAGCTGAAGGTAGACTAATGATGACAGGTTTTCTGGTAGCGGCTAGAATTATTCTCCGTAAATGGAAGAGCCCACATAGACCTGAAATTAAGGAATGGCTTCAACTTGTGTCAGAGACAGCTGTTTTTGAAGTCATGATTTCAAGGGTGCAGAAGGAACCAAGTAAAGCTAGCCAAGCATGGGTGTATTTTGATTACAGTGTTGGTTTAAATTCTTAGGGGATTTGGGGTGTGTTGTATACTGTATGTATATGTATGTGCATTAATATGTCTGTGAATAGGTCATTGAGGAGAGTTGTCATGTTCTGTGTTGCTGCCGATGTGTGCGTTTTTGTTCTTAAATGTGTGTTTGTTCTTTTTTGTAATTGTATTATAAAAGCAAAATAAAAATTTTAATGACAAAAAAAAAGAAAACATGCGGTCAAAGGAGCTCTCCATGCAGGTGAAACAAGCCATCCTTAAACTGCGAAAACAGAAAAAACCCATCCGAGAAATTGCTACAATATTAGGAGTGGCAAAATCTACAGTTTGGTACATCCTGAGAAAGAAAGAAAGCACTGGTGAACTCATCAATGCAAAAAGACCTGGACGCCCACAGAAGACAACAGTGGTGGATGATCGCAGAATAATTTCCATGGTGAAGAGAAACCCCTTCACAACAGCCAACCAAGTGAACAACACTCTCCAGGAGGTCGGCGTATCAATATCCAAATCTACCATAAAGAGAAGACTGCATGAAAGTAAATACAGAGGGTTCACTGCACGGTGCAAGCTACTCATAAGCCTCAAGAATAAAAAGGCTAGATTGGACTTTGCTAAAAAACATCTAAAAAAGCCAGCACAGTTCTGGAAGAACATTCTTTGGACAGATGAAACCAAGATCAACCTCTACCAGAATGATGGAAAGAAAAAAGTATGGCGAAGGCGTGGTACAGCTCATGATCCAAAGCATACCACATCATCTGTAAAACACGGCGGAGGCAGTGTGATGGCTTGGGCATGCATGGCTGCCAGTGGCACTGGGTCACTAGTGTTTATTGATGATGTGACACAGGACAGAAGCAGCCGGATGAATTCTGAGGTATTCAGAGACATACCGTGTGCTCAAATCCAGCCAAACTGATCGGTCGGCGTTTCATAATACAGATGGACAATGACCCAAAACATAAAGCCAAAGCAACCCAGGAGTTTATTAAAGCAAAGAAGTGGAATATTCTTGAATGGCCAAGTCAGTCACCTGATCTCAACCCAATTGAGCAGCATTTCACTTGTTAAAGACTAAACATCAGACAGAAAGGCCCACAAACAAACAGCAACTGAAAACCGCTGCAGTAAAGGCCTGGCAGAGCATTAAAAAGGAGGAAACACAGCGTCTGGTGATGTCCATGAGTTCAAGACTTCAGGCAGTCATTGCCAACAAAGGGTTTTCAACCAAGTATTAGAAATGAACATTTTATTTACAATTATTTAATTTGTCCAATTACTTTTGAGCCCCTGAAATGAAGGGATTGTGTTTAAAAAATGCTTTAGTTCCTCACATTTTTATGCAAACATTTTGTTCAACCCACTGAATTAAAGCTGAAAGTCTGAACTTCAACTGCATCTGAATTGTTTTGTTCAAAATTCATTGTGGTAATGTACAGAACCAAAATTAGAAAAATGTCTCTGTCCAAATATTTATGGACCTAACTGTATTTGTAATTGATTATATTATTATTAATGTGTATAATTAGTAAGCCTTTATCAATAATGGTTATTATTATTATTATTATTATTATTGTTGTTGTAGTAAAGGAGATGTTTATCCAGGGTGACTAACAGCAACAGATCTACCAACCAATCACAAGTGATTTTCCTTTGTTGTTTCATCCAATGCTAGAGGGAGATGAGGTCCAGTCAGGTGGTTTCACTGCTATTCAGATGCTAATTAGAGTTATTCCCACCTCCGCTAGTTTTCCATCTACCCCCGCCCCCTGCAAACGATTTGTTCTTGACAATTTATGGCCCAGGCAAACGCAGAGTTCACAGGCTGTAAACACTGATCACTGCCGGGAATTAATGATGTCTACGAGCGTTGATGGGCCAAAAATCCAGTTGTTCATCAGACCACTACGTTTACATGCACATCCAAATCGAGCTACTGTCAGTAATCGAGCAAAGGGTCCCAGCAGGGTGCCAGAGAAATCCAATCCTACATGCACAGTGTTTAAATCGAGCTATTGTTATGAGGTGCATTGTGCACCCGAGCCACAGGTGGCGCTACACGCCCCATCGTGTTGGTACACTTCCGGTTGTCGTCATGAAGAAGAGCTATTCAAGAGTATAAACAAAGTGAATACAGGTGGAAATTAGCATGTACTGCTATAACCTGGGACAGACATCTGTCCTTACCACAAGGATAATGTTTAATTTGTGCACTGTCCCTTTTAAAAATAAAATAAACTCTAAGAAGAGTGTTTGTAGTTTGTATGTACGAACAGAAGTGTTCCTAATAAAGTGGGCGGCTAAGGTGAAGTGTCATGCCGACCAAGGCTGTTTTTTTTTTTTCCCCGACCGAGGCTGTTGTGTTTCCCGCTTGTGGTCTCGTCACTCGTCACTTCCGGAAGGGGCAGTGCTGAAGTAAGTAGCTGGACTGCGTGGCTCGATAGGGTTTACATGCACTAAGTAGCTCGGCTACAATCGCATAATCTAGGTCGCGTAGCTCGATTTCGAGAAATCAAGTTCGATTCAATTTCAGCCGAGCTAAGGTGTTTACATGCCATTTAGAGCTTCGATTTCAGACGAGCTACGGCAGAAATTCGATTTTCTCTATGTGCATGTAAACGCACTAGTGACACACAAATACACAGTGACCCCTTTCATACTGAGAGGAGAACCCGGGTTATTTGTGTGTTATTTGTGTACTGATTTGTATCTGAAAGGGTTAACCCACATTATCCGACTCGGCTTTGGACTCGGGTCAGACAAGGGTCAATGTCAAAGGCACCACCTGGGCTGCTAGCAGTCAGGGCGGGACTAATGACTCTCATGCAAATGGTGGTGCACAGTGCTTTGTCCTGCGCGCGCACACAGCAAACTTACAAACTTCATTTACTTTCGAAGGTGTTAAACAAGACAAGCTGCATGCGTCATTTTTTCTCCACTGAAGTTCCTCAGTGTGTGGATGAGCTCTGGGTGAAGGAACATCTCCTGATTATCATTAGTAGGTTCTTCTCTGGGCGGCACGGTGGTGTAGTGGTTAGCGCTGTCACCTCACAGCAAGAAGGTCCGGGTTCGAGCCCCGTGGCCGGCGAGGGCCTTTCTGTGCGGAGTTTGCATGTTCTCCCCGTGTCCGCGTGGGTTTCCTCCGGGTGCTCCGGTTTCCCCCACAGTCCAAAGACATGCAGGTTAGGTTAACTGGTGACTCTAAATTGAGCGTAGGTGTGAATGTGAGTGTGAATGGTTGTCTGTGTCTATGTGTCAGCCCTGTGATGACCTGGCGACTTGTCCAGGGTGAACCCCGCCTTTCACCCGTAGTCAGCTGGGATAGGCTCCAGCTCGCCTGCGACCCTGTAGAACAGGATAAAGCGGCTACAGATAATGAAATGAGATGAGATGAGGTTCTTCTCTCCATGCACTGAGCCACTGTGCTGTGTTTCTCTGCACACTCGTCATGTTCATGAAATTAAAACGTACATGAGTACCAGCTCACCCCATTTCGCCATGTGCGCACAAACACACACACACACACACACACACACACACACACACACACACACACACACACACAGTGAACTAAACCCAAGAACCTGAATATAAAAGTATTTGATTTGTTTGTGCATACAAAATAAACATGTGTGCATCATTATTTCTTCAGTTATTAATGTTAATGGGGTGCTGGGTGACGTCATGTCATTAAAACCTTTACTGTTTAATTTGTTTAACTCTTTACCCCTTAAAGCATTTGCTACAGCCACCCTTGTATATGCATATGAGTGTTTATGTCTAGTTCTTATCTAGAGTGTTTATACTGTTTATATTGTATATTTCAGCTATTCTATTTTTATTTATTGCATTGCTTGTTTGCACCGTGGGTCAGAGAGGACTGAAATTTCATCTGTGCTGTGTGTCGAGCATGTAGAGCATATTTGACAATAAAGTTGACTTGACTTGATATACTGTTCACCCTGAGAACATATTTACAAGAAAAAAAGTCTAAAGACAAGGTTTTGACAAGGTTTTAGACAAGGCATCATATGTCGTCATTAAGGGATATACACGGGGTCGTCATATGTCGTCATTAAGGGGTAAAGAGTTAAAACTGTTTTTTTTTTTTAACTTTGTGTGAACAAACAAATCAAAATACTTTTCTTCACATTCTTATCATACGAGTTGCCAACTAAAACCTGCAGAGAGAAAGACTCGCTTCCAGCAGGCACAGAGACGATGGAGCCGAGAGGAAAAGAGTGTGGGATCCAGACCGTGTGTGTGTGTGTGTGTTTGCTACATATTGAGGACTGAAAGATGTTTTTTTACCAACAGAGTTTGGATGCTGGTGTGAAGCGAGGACATTTTGTCTGGTCCTCACTTGTTCAGAGCTGTTTGAGGGTTAAGACCCAGTTTTAGGGTTCAGGTTAGAATGAGGTTTAGGTTCGGATTAGGGTAAGGGGAGAGTCCCCACAATGATAGAAATACAAGTGTGTGTGTGTGTGTGTGTGTGTGTGTGTGTGTGTGTGTGTGTGTGTGTGCACGTACCTTCAGCATATCGGTCTGTCCCCCGAGTCCTTTCGTACACAGCTCCATGACGGAGTAGGAGCAGAATGTGTCTCTGATGCGGTACTGACTCAGCGTGCTCAACCACAGAGACAACGAACTTTCCAACTCCAGAGGAGGAATCAGGATGGACTGATGGCCTGAGTACACGCTACACACACACACACACACACACACACACACACACACACACACACACACACACCAACACAGTCAATGCATTGTTACACACCGAGCATCAGATACAATTTAATGTCCAAATAATGAACAGTTCACTGTAAATGTCTTTATTTCTAACATTAAACTCTCCACCTGAACCCCACAGATCTATTCTAATTGGGGATGGAGAGAGGTGGGAAAAAAGAAAATAGATTCAACATAAGTTTTAAAAAAAGTTTAAAAAGGTGATAGAAATGAAAAATATTGAAATGAAAAAGATGCAGAAAAAAGAAGAAACAGCTAAATAAAAGCAAATAAGTGGAAAAGATGTGGGGAAGAGAAAGACAGAAAAAAAGAACAATAATGAAGAAAGATAAAGAAAAAAGTGAAAGACATGAAAAATGACAAAGAAAAAGTGAACGCATTTTAATTAAAAAAGGAAGTGAAAAGAGGAAAAGAGACAAAAGGGTGAAAAAGATGTGGAAAAATATCTGACAGAAATGAAAAGATGTGCGAACAGAAGAGAAGAAAATATTTTATAGAATAAAGGCAGAAGGGGATTTAAAGATTTCTTATGATAAGTGTCACATTTAATATGAACTACAACACGACGCGGATTTAAGATTCAAAACAGAACAAAAACAGCAAAATAACAACAATCTTCATTTATCAGGCTGAACACAAACAGATGAATGTGTAAATCTTCTGTACGACTGTTTCCACAAGAAATCCACAAGGCAACGGAGTTGGAGCGTTCATGACCCGAAACCGAAGACGCAGATCGCTGGAGGAGGCCCATGGCCCGATTTCTCCGTGTACACCCGTCCTCTCTCTCCCCAGATGAGTGGATACTATTCCAGCATGAGCAGAGGGTCTTTAGGAGAACTTTGGATACGAAGCGCCTGGAGGAGAGACAGCGTTTTGTCTCCAGCAGTGAAGCATCCAAAAAATGGATTAAGATCATCCGCATTCTGAATGGGATTTACTTCAAGAACGGCACATTTACAACTTGCCACGGTGATGGAAGGCCATTTGGATTGCCATTACTGAAGTATACCCAAAGGATATTACAAAAGTTTCCACGCTGCAACCAAATTCTTCCTGACCCCAGGCTGCCGGATCGTCTCCGAGGTTGCATTGAGGCGCAACTGCGCTTCATTCAGGATGTCATTCAACCACAGGTCACCAGTAGGAGAACTGAACGTCAGCACCCGAAACAGGTGGGAAGAAACAAACTTTCTTATCTGTGGCAACACCGGAGATCGAAAGCAATTGACATAATTTTAAACAACAGCGCACACCCAAATTTACCCGTAGTAGCCAATAATATTGAATTTGTTCAAACATATTCTGCTGATAAATATGGTAAAGATGAACACGCCCCAATACAAGACGCACCGTGGCAACACCAATTCACCTCTGACCGTGCAGACTGTGAACTTCAGTACAAGCCTTCACAGTGGCAGAGGCAGAAAAAGTCATGTGTGCTCTACCAAATAATAAAGCGAGTGGCTCCGATGGAGTCACTTATGAGACGTTAAAAGCCACAAAGCAAATATCATGTCCGACTCTCACCCACATCTTCAATGCATGCCTGTTAAACGGTAAAGTTCCTGATTCCTGGAAAGGAGCTTTAATACACCGTGTCCCAAAAAAAGACAACATCCCCGATGATCCCTCCACATGGAGAGACATTTCATTGTTGCCGACGGTCTATAAAGTGTTCATGAAGTGTTTACTTGCCCGTATTCCGCCTTGGCTTATAAAAAATGAAATCTTATCTACCAGTCAAAAGGCTTACATCAGCAGACAGGGGATGAATGAACACACCTGCCTAAAGACTGGAATAGACGACTTTAAGCACGATTCGTGCAAGTTTTACGCAGTTTTCTTGGACTTTAGAGATGCGTTCGGCACCTTATGGATGACATTGCTCCATTCAAAATAAAAAGAGTCAATGATAAGCAGAAAGCACCATGGAAGCAGTACCCGGCTGTTAAACTACTAAAGAGAGAATGTAGAAAGACTGAAAGAAAATGGTGTAAATCTAAACTTCACATCCATTATCAAATCCATAAAGAGATGCTTTGTAAATATCTCATCTCATCTCATTATCTCTAGCCGCTTTATCCTTCTACAGGGTCGCAGGCAAGCTGGAGCCTATCCCAGCTGACTACGGGCGAAAGGCGGGGTACACCCTGGACAAGTCGCCAGGTCATCACAGGGCTGACACATAGACACAGACAACCATTCACACTCACATTCACACCTACGGTCAATTTAGAGTCACCAGTTAACCTAACCTGCATGTCTTTGGACTGTGGGGGAAACCGGAGCACCCGGAGGAAACCCACGCGGACACGGGGAGAACATGCAAACTCCACACAGAAAGGCCCTCGCCGGCCCCGGGGCTCGAACCCAGACCTTCTTGCTGTGAGGCGACAGCGCTAACCACTACACCACCGTGCCGCCTGCTTTGTAAATATAATTATGAAATTCGTAAAGCAAGACAGTCTTTCTTCTCCAACATCATCAGCAGGAATATGAACAATGCCCGTGTGCTATTTTCAACAGTAGAGAAGCTAACTAATCCCCCACCACAATTAGCACCTGAACTTCTCTCAGTTAATAAATGCAATGAGTTTGCATCCTTCTTCAAAGGTAAAATTGATAAAATATGGCAGAATATTGCTCATAATATATCTCAGTTGCAAATAACTGAAAAGCTGCAATCACCAGTGGCACAGACAGACAATTTCAACACAATGTCAGAATTTTGTTTGATTACGAGACTCTTGAAAAAACTGTTCAAAATCTCAGTTCCTCAGCATCTGAATTGGACATTCTGCCCACCAACTTTTTTAAGTCTGTTCTTCACCTTATAATTACAGATGTGCTTCAGATCATAAATACATCCCTAGAGACTGGCGTTGTTCCTGCGTCCCTGAAAAAAGCCGTTGTAAAGCCCCTACTTAAAAAGAATAATCTGGATGCTTCAGTATTGAACAACTACAGGCCAATATCAAATCTACCATTCATCGGGAAAATCCTTGAAAATTGTCTTCAATCAATTAACTGCCTTCTTGATATCAAACAGCTGTTTTGATAACTTTCAGTCAGGATTTCGTGCCAATCACAGCACTGAAACAGCGCTGATTAAAGTTATAAATGACATACGTCTTAATACTGATGCAGGCAAAACATCGGTCCTGGTGTTACTGGACCTCAGTGCAGCTTTTGATACTGTTGATCACAACATACTGCTATATCGACTTGAACACTGGGTTGGGTTGACTGGTAAAGTTATCGATTGGTTAAAATCATACTTAAAAGATAGAAGCTTCTTTGTTACCATGGGAAATTGTACCTCAACATCAATGTCCTTGACCTGTGGTGTCCCCCAGGGGTCGATTCTTGGACCATTACTATTCAACCTTTATATGCTCCCACTTGGACAAATTATCAAGAACAACTCAATTTTGTATCACTGCTATGCAGATGACACCCAAATTTATTTTGCTCTATCACCTAATGACTATGCCCCCCTTGAATGTCTCTACCAGTGTATCGACCAAATCAACAACTGGATGTCACAAAATTTTCTTCAGCTGAACACAGATAAAACAGAAGTAATTCTATTTGGGGAAAAAAGATGAAAGACTCAGGATTACCACTATTCTTGACACAAAGGGGATTAAAACAAAAGATATGGTTAAAAATCTTGGTGTTTTCATTGACAGTGAGCTAAACTTTGACAGTCACATGAAAGCAATCACTAAATCGGCATTTTATCACCTAAAAAACATTTCCAAACTAAGAGGACTTATGTCAAAAAATGATCTGGAAAAACTTATCCATGCCTTCATCTCTAGTAGGGTTGATTACTGCAATGGCCTTTCACAGGCCTGCCAAAAAAGACCATCAAACGACTTCAGCTGGTTCAAAATGCAGCGGCGAGGGTTCTCACACGAACAAAAAGAACAGAGCACATTACTCCAGTTCTAAGGTCCCTTCACTGGCTTCCAGTAAGCTACAGAATTGACTTTAAAGCATTGCCGCTGGTGTACAAATCTCTAAATGGTACAGGGCCCAATTACCTCTCTGATATGTTGCAGCGGCCTAACCCAATCAGATCTACCAGATCGCAACAGAAAAATTTACTATTAAAACCTGTTGTTAAAACAAAGTGTGGTGAAGCAGCTTTTAGCTACTATGCAGTGCAGCTATGGAACCAACTGCCAGAGGACATTAAAAATGCTCCTGCTGTTGGCAGCTTCAAATCTAGATTAAAAACCAGGCTGTTCTCAGATGCTTTCTGCTAACTGATTAATATTGTCATCTTTACATGTTTTAAACTTTACTTAACTTTTACAGTCTCTGCATGTTTTAAACTTTACTTAACTTTTACAGTCTCTGCATGTTTTAAACTTTACTTAACTTTTATTCTATTTTATTCTGCTGTTTTTTTAAACTGAATTTTTACTTCATTTTATTATTTTATTTCTACTATTGTTTAATTCTTATTATTTTTCTTCCCCATTTATTTTATGTAATTTTATTTTCTATTGTTTACTGTTTTGCTTTTACTTCTGTAAAGCACATTGAACTACCACTGTGTATGAAATGCGCTATATAAATAAACTTGCCTTGCCTTATCCCATGCAGTAATGCTGCATGCACTTCAAGAAATAAATCTTCCTCAAATTTAGATTAATATCATTGTGGATGTATATAAAAACTCGTTCATTCAAATTATCTGTAACAACATCTTAACTGATCCGATTCCGCTGAAAATCAGAATTAAGACAGGCTGTCCATGGAGTGCGGTTAACTTCATCCTGGCCTTAAACAACTGGCTAAAATGGATACAGCAGTGCGCGCCTGCGGGGGTGCGCTCTCCAAACCCGGTTCAAGGATATGCAGATGATGTGCAGCTAGCATCGAGAGACGAGGCCGTTATCAACCAGATGCTTAACCACACAGAGACTTTTCTGCAGTGGTCCAAACTGGAGGTGAAACAAGCCAAGTGTGCTGTCTTTTACGAAAGGCGCAGTGGAGGCAACCGCTGGTACTCAGCAAAATCAGACAAGCCACCAACATTTACAATATTTCAAAAACCAATACAAGTTTATTCACGCTACGAAACATATCCATACCTCGGTCACAAGTTTAATGTGGCAGGTGACTGGCAAGAACAACTGGTGGAGCTTACCAGCGAATATTCAAATAGGCTGGATCTCATTGCCTCCAGCCCCTTACCCATCATCATGAAGCTTCAGGCCATCAGAGAAATCGCCCTGGTGAAAATTCAGCATTTATTCGCCAATGTCCATATTCCACAGAAGACACTCATAGATTTAAATAATAAAATGGTGCAACTGGTAAGGAAGTGGCTTGGCCTTAATACGCACTCAACTAGAGACATCATCTTTCAGTCACGAAAGGATGGTGGTCTGGGTATTGCGAACATTGAGTGGGTATACACGGCCACGAGAACCAGCCACCTCCTGAACATGCTACATAACAGCGACCTGACAGTGAGACAGACGGCTCGTGCATCTCTTATACAACATCTTAACAGGTGCAAAGTTCCAGTCGCCAGGGAGGGTGAAGAGCAGTTTTTTGGGGTTTCAAATTAAAAACAATGGCAAACTAAACATCAAAGCTGCGGGATTCGGGGTGAGATCTGATTGGCTTGATCTAAACGATTTATGCAATCGTAAGGGATTAAACCTGAAGTGGGCGAGACCAGACAGCGCACCAGTGGCGCTTCAAAACGTTGTAACAGACCCGCTCACCTACCCCCACGTCACTTACAAACTCCACGACACGTTACAAGAGCTATCAATTGAAAGCGCGAGAGCAGCCATACTCAAAATTTGGCGATCTCAGAGCGCAGAACATTGGACAGGCCTCAGGCTACAAGGGAAACTGGCGTGTTTACCATACGCAAATCACTCCCTGCCTCATACTGTATACTCCAACACCTCAGTCGGTGAGGAGATCCTCATTTTTACCATCAAAGCCCGTCTTCAAGTGCTACCGACTAAATCTAATCTGGTCATCTGGTATCCATCTAGACATCATCCACATTGCATTCTCCATCTCACTACCCATCATAATGAGACAGCTGCACACATTTTAAATGGATGCAACTTTTATAAAGGTCTCTATATAGCACGGCATGACAGGTTGGTGGACCTGGTAACAAAAGACATCAAAGAGGTGCACAGACTTTCAATAAAAATCCATAACCACTGTGCAGTAAAAATGGACTGGTTTAGCGCTAATCATGAAGACGCCCCCTTTAGTAACATTCCAAACACCCCTGACATCACCATTATAGCTGCTGACAATAAGAATATTATTGTTGTGGAAATACAGTGGGGCAAAAAAGTATTTAGTCAGCCACCAATTGTGCAAGTTCTCCCACTTAAAAAGATGAGAGAGGCCTGTAATTTTCATCATAGGTACACTTCAACTATGAGAGACAGAATGGGGGAAAGAATCCAGGAAATCACATTGTAGGATTTTTAATGAATTAATTGGTAAATTCCTCGGTAACAAGTATTTGGTCACCTACAAACAAGCAAGATTTCTGGCTCTCACAGACCTGTAACTTTTTCTTTAAGAGGCTCCTCTGTCCTCCACTCGTTACCTGTATTAATGGCACCTGTTTGAACTCGTTATCAGTATAAAAGACACCTGTCCACAACCTCAAACAGTCACACTCCAAACTCCACTATGGCCAAGACCAAAGAGCTGCCAAAGGACACCAGAAACAAAATTGTAGACCTGCACCAGGCTGGGAAGACTGAATCTGCAATAGGTAAGCAGCTTGGTGTGAAGAAATCAACTGTGGGAGCAATTATTAGAAAATGGAAGACACACAAGACCACTGATAATCTCCCTCGATCTGGGGCTCTACGCAAGATCTCACCCCGTGGGGTCAAAATGATCACAAGAACGGTGAGCAAAAATCCCAGAACCACACGGGGGGACCTAGTGAATGACCTGCAGAGAGCTGGGACCAAAGTAACAAAGGCTACCATCAGTAACACACTACGCCGCCAGGGACTCAAATCCTGCAGTGCCAGACGTGTCCCCCTGCTTAAGCCAGTACACGTCCAGGCCCGTCTGAAGTTTGCTAGAGAGCATTTGGATGATCCAGAAGAGGACTGGGAGAATGTCATATGGTCAGATGAAACCAAAATAGAACTTTTTGGTAAAAACTCAACTTGTCGTGTTTGGAGGAGAAAGAATGCTGAGTTGCATCCAAAGAACACCATACCTACTGTGAAGCATGGGGGTGGAAACATCATGCTTTGGGGCTGTTTTTCTGCAAAGGGACCAGGACGACTGATCCGTGTAAAGGAAAGAATGAATGGGGCCATGTATCGTGAGATTTTGAGTGAAAACCTCCTTCCATCAGCAAGGGCATTGAAGATGAAACGTGGCTGGGTCTTTCAGCATGACAATGATCCCAAACACACCGCCCGAGCAACGAAGGAGTGGCTTCGTAAGAAGCATTTCAAGGTCCTGGAGTGGCCTAGCCAGTCTCCAGATCTCAACCCCATAGAAAATCTTTGGAGGGAGTTGAAAGTCCGTGTTGCCCAGCGACAGCCCCAAAACATCACTGCTCTAGAGGAGATCTGCATGGAGGAATGGGCCAAAATACCAGCAACAGTGTGTGAAAACCTTGTGAAGACTTACAGAAAACGTTTGACCTCTGTCATTGCCAACAAAGGGTATATAACAAAGTATTGAGATGAACTTTCGTTATTGACCAAATACTTATTTTCCACCATAATTTGCAAATAAATTCTTTAAAAATCCTACAATGTGATTTCCTGGATTCTTTCCCCCCATTCTGTCTCTCATAGTTGAAGTGTACCTATGATGAAAATTACAGGCCTCTCTCATCTTTTTAAGTGGGAGAACTTGCACAATTGATGACTGACTAAATACTTTTTTGCCCCACTGTAGGTTATTGTTTTGATTTATACAGGGACACTTGTTACCACTCCAAGCGTTTAAAATACCAGCCACTTTTGGATGCAGTCACAAACCAGGGCTAGAGGTGTAAACTTGTTGTTCTCGTGTTTGGCAGCCTGGGACATGGACATAGATTTGCCCTGCATGGGCTGCAATTCTGTGGACTGAATAAGGACAATTCAAAAAAACTTGCCAAGTATTGTTCAATCTCTGCCGTAATAGGCAGCATATCAATCTGGAGAAGGAGATGCCATGTGTACCCTTAACCACGCCTATTTTTACATGTTTACCCCTAACTATCAATACAGTGTAATGTATAGTATGGGACGCTTTGTGATTGACTTGTCCTAGTTAATGCATAGCAATGGATGGCACATGACATTTTGTGATTGACCTGTTCTTACTAATCCTATGAAATTACTTCCATCAGTATTTGGATCTGTAATAAGAAATTTCCCTGTGTTTAGATCCAAATGAAACTATTAAAATGTGTATGTGTAAATGTGTGTTTACTGTGTGTGTATATTGCGTGTGTGTGTGTGTATTGTGTGCGTGTGTATACTGTGTGTGTGTGTGTGTGTGTGTGTGTGTGTGTGTGTGTGTGTGTGTGTGTGTATTGTGTGCGTGTGTATACTGTGTGTGTGTGTGTGTGTGTGTGTATTGTGTGCGTGTGTATACTGTGTGTGTGTGTGTGTGTGTGTGTGTGCGCGTGTGTATACTGTGTGTGTGTGTGTGTGTGTGTGTGTGTACTGTGTGTGTGTGCATGTATTTGTGTGTATTTGTGTGTGTGTGTGTGTGTGTGTGTGTGTGTGTGTGTGTATTGTGTGCATGTGTATACTGTGTGTGTGTGCGCGTGCATGTGTGTGTGTGTAATGATAATCTCAGTCAGCCACTCGATGTTTACAGCAGGTTGTGAGTGTGTTGTTTGTAGAAGTGGTTAGTACTGAAGAACATGATGAGTGTGTGTGTGTGTGTGTGTGTCTTTTACTACCTGGCGAGACACCAGAGCACGAAGCCGAGTCCGCAGTACGGGTCGAGGCAGATGGCGAGTTGGCGAGAGGAGTACAGCTCACACTGCAGCTTTATGGAACGACACAGAGCGCTGACCGCCGAGTGAGAGATCTGATAAACAACCAATCAGACACTCAGATCAGGGTCTCTAATTTGCATATGAATGCACATGCATAACTTCTGGTATTTTAATTACAGGTTCAGTTGTTTCTTTTCAGTTAATTACATCTAGCAGTTTGTTATTGCGTGCTGATGATGTGTCGTGGTTTGTAAGACGGCGGAGTGTGTGTTCTCACCTTGACTCCTGTGAGCATGCCTGTGGTGGACACACTGAAGTCCAGGTACGCGATCACGTCAGCAGACGGAGGCTTGTAAAGGTTTGGAGGACGTTTACGAGGAAGATCATCTGAGAAATAAAAGCAGAGTGTGAGAAATAACCATGATTAATTCTACAATACAGCTCTACAATACTCAATACTTAATCAGTACTCAGTTCTCAGTACTCATGCTGGTGAAAGGAGGTGGAATGTTTAAACACATGAAAAGGGGTGGAAAAGGTAAAGAAAGATGCAAAAGTGTGAGAAAATAATATGAAAACTTTAAAAAAAAAGATAAGAGTGAAAAGTGAAAAGGGCATTTTGGGACGTTTATATTTACAGTGAAAGCTTATAATTTTCCAGAATGTGGCGGCACGGTGGTGTAGTGGTTAGCGCTGTCGCCTCACAGCAAGAAGGTTCCGGGTTTGAACCCAGCGGCCGGCGAGGGCCTTTCTGTGCGGAGTTTGCATGTTCTCCCCGTGTCTGCGTGGGTTTCCTCCGGGTGCTCCGGTTTCCCCCACAGTCCAAAGACATGCAGTTAGGTTGACGTGGGGCGGCCTTGGGCTGAGGTGGCCTTGAGCGAGGTACCGAACCCCTGACTGCTCCCCGGGCGCTCTGGTGGGGCTGCCCACTGCTCTGGGTGTGTGTGTGTGTTCACTGCTTCAGATGGGTTAAATGCAGAGGATGAATTTCACTGTGCTTGAAGTGTGCATGTGACGAATAAAGGGTTCTTCTTCTTTAAAAAAGACAAGAGCTCTGACAGATCTGTTTCCACAGACACGGTTCCGGTGCCGGATTTAGAACCGTTCCACACACCATTCAGTGGCGAGTTCATTTGCAGTCTGTGTTCAGCAGATTCCCCACATTCGTATGGAGTTTATGGAAGAGTCCACGTTGGGGGGGGAGGGGGGTTTTCGTACCTGTGTCTATGATGATGGGCCACGTTTTGATGTTGACTGAAGCAGCAGCTTCTTTGGATCTGAGGATCTTGGTGAGAATCTGAGTGGTGAGGATGCAGGCGGCTTTACTCACCTGGAAGAGACGGAACACACACTGACTGTCCCCCAGTCACCCCACAGCAGGCTGTACCATTTCAACAGACTCAACTCCACTCATATTCAGAGCTTTATCAGGAATAGACCAAAGCATGATGAAGCAGTTACTGTTACCTCTCTGACGCTGATTATTTTCCTACAACAGCACAGCACTATGTCATGGATTTTCAAAAAAATGTATTCAGGCTAATGCATCAAACAACGGACATCACATTGTTGATTGAGAAATACAGTTTTTGATTGACAGATAATACCCGTTTTATGACTGACTAACTAACATTCTAACCCAATATCTCACACACACACACACACACACACACACACACACACTTACGTCGATGATCATGCGGACTGTAGGCAGTGTGGCTGAGAGGTTCTGTGGGTGTGGCGGCCTCACGGTGACGGGAATACAACCAGCATACAGACAGCCATAAAACGCTGCAATCAGATCAATACCTGCAAACACACACACACACACACACACACACACACACACACACACACACCTTTTAGTACGAGTAAACATCTAAAAACATTTAAAATACTGAAACTGATGATAAAATAACTAATTTTTGACTCTTTGTAATTTTCTCTGCTTAATAAAGTGACAGATTTTTAACATGCTGTGTTTTCTGTGATAAACAAACAGCTATGATGGCTGATGTCCGCTCTATAACAGTACACAACATTAATATTCATTACACACTCATTAATATTCATCACATATTAACATATTTATTCTTTCTTTTTTTTTTTACTTTTACATGGGTGATGGATGTCAATACCAGGTCTGATTAGGATCTAGTTACAACTTAATAGATGAAAACATTTGTGTGTGTGTGTGTGTGTGTGTGTTCACCTGGTGGGTATAACAGCACAACGTTCTCTCCAATGCTAATTCCACTTCTCTCCATGAGAGCAGCAGCGATCTTCTCAGCTCTTTTGTGAAGTTGTACACATGTAGCTGTGCAAACTGCCACGCCCTGTACACACACACAAATAATAATTTAAAAATTATATATACAATCACCATCCATATTATTAGAAACACTTGTACATTCATGCAGTTATCTCATCAGCCAATCACGTGGCAGCAGCACAGTGTAAAAAGGTCACGCAGATTCAGGACAAGAGCTTCAGGTAACGTTCACATCAAACATCAGTCGGTCCAGAACAAGATCCTGAGGCCATCATGGGCACGGACTCGCCCAAACTGGATTAGAAAAAAAATATCACCTGATGGTTTTCCAGTCTTCAGCTGTCCGGTGTGGACGAGTCCGAGCCCATGATTCTTATTCTTGGCAGAGAGATCAGAGTTTTTCTTCATTCTGATGTTTGGTGTGAACGTTAGCTGAATCTGTGTGATTATATACATTGTGCTGCAGGTGCTCTGTGTGTGTGTGTGTGTGTGTGTGTTACCTTTGCATTCAGCAGTACATAGAGCACATGGTCCGGGTCTGTCTGTGCTCTCCACTGCAGAGCCTCCGTCAGGTACTGATGCTGAAACACGATGGTGAAAATAAACAGTGATCAGTGAGGACAGCAGTTTAATTATTCACTCATTTGAATATGTTATCGTTTCCATAGTAACCACATATTCAGAGTGGCACACTGAAACATGTAACTGGTACATTGTTGTGGTTTAAAGGAATAAAACTCAGGACATGCTGTTACAGGGAAATAATCAACCGCTGGGTGGCAACAGTCACCATTTCATCACAACATATTGACTTTGATATAACAGACTGTGTTTCAGTCATACAGCAGCCTGCTGTCGTATCATAAGAGCGACATAAACATAAGAGTGTGATAATAATGAAATAAAACTACTACAAGAGTGTCATAAGACTGTCAGAGTTACATAACTGTGACATAACACTGTCATAAGCGTGACAGACTGTCATAACAGCATCATAAAACTGTCATAAAGCATCAAGAGTGACACAAAACTGTCATAAGGGCGTCATAAGAGCATTTTAAAAGCGTCACAAGTGACATAAGACTCATAAGAATGACAAACGCATCATAAGAGCATTATGTCACTCTTATGATGCTCTTATGACCATTATAGAGTGACATAAAAGCATCATGAAACTGTCATAAGAGTGATATAAGACTGTCATAAGAGCATCATAAGTGCATTATAGTAGCATAAGACTGTCTTAAGACTCAATAAGAGTGATAAGTCATCAGAATGCCATTAGAATGTCATAAATGTGACAAAAAACTGTTAATGAACTGTCATAAGAATCATAAAAATGTCAAAAATGACTCATACATTCTCACCAGCTACTGCTCAGAGTTTTATTAGAATGTTAATAGTGTCAAAATTAATTGGTAGTGTTCCAATCAGCATGAAAGGAGAGTCTCCTGAAGTACAGAAAAGCTCTTAGTGCTCCGAGACCACGAAAATCTCTCCACCCTCATAGAGGAGAACAAAAATAATCCGAGATTCTTATTTAATACTGGAGCAAAATTAACTAGGAATAAAACCACCACAGAAACACAAACACCACTGATATACAGGAGCAACGACTTTCTGAATTTTTATTCAAAGACAAAACTGAAAATATCAGGCAAAAAGATTCAGACTATAAATTTAATAACTAACCCTGTAGATAACAATATCAAGTCAAGTTTATTTGTATAGCGCTTTTAACAACAGACATTGTCACAAAGCAGCTTTACAGAAAATTATAGACTTTAAACATCAGCTAATTTTATCCCTAATTTATCCCCGTGATAACTGTATCAGCTCAGTGAGTCAAGTGTTTTATTCCTCTTCAAGGGACTGAACTAATTTCACTAAATTCCTCATCAAAATCATCAACTTGTGCACTGGATCTCTTTCCTACATATTTAAACAGAGAACACCAGAGGCAATCAAACCTCGTCTAAATATAATCAGTTCTTCCCTGAGTACTGAAAAAATGCAGAAAAACTAGTCCATGTTTTCATTCCCTCCAGGTTGGATTATTGTAATGCCTTACTGTCTGGATGTTCCAATAAGTGCATAAACAAGCTCCAGTTAGTTCAAAATGCAGCAGCAAGAGTCCTTACTAGAACTAGAAAATATGACCCCATCACCCCTGTCTTATCCACACTGCATTGGCTCCCAATCAAATTTCATATTGATTATAAAATACTACTATTGACCTTTAAAGCACTGAATGGTCTCGCACCACAGTACCTGAGTGAACTTCTGCTCCTCTATGACCCGCCACGCCTACTTAGATCAAAAGGTGCAGGCTATCTGCTGGTACCTCGTATAGTGAAGGCTACATCAGGGGGCGGAGCCTTTTCTTACAAAGCCCCACTGTTATGGAACAGCCTTCCAAGTAGTGTTCGGGAATCAGACACAGTCTCAGTGTTTAAGTCTCGGCTGAAAACATCTCTGTTTAGTCAAGCCTTTTGTTAATGGTGTTTATGAGGTAAAGGTGTAGATCTGGAGGATCCTCAGACAGAGTGTTTTGGTAAACTGGGATGTATGGATGCTGTCACTCCCCCACTCTCACTCGCCCACTCGAGTTTGTTGACGGTGTAGTGGCTGCTGCTTTATGTCCCGGGGCCCCTCATGCCTGTGTTACCTTCTGGCTTTCTCCTTTTAGTTATGCTGTCATAGTTGGTCTCGCCAGAGTTCATCTTGTACACTGTTTTTAACTATTAGGTGACACTGAGCATACGTAACAACCTGTGTTTTCTCTCTCTCTCTGTGTTGAGCTACACATGAGATACCAGTGATACTGACCCCTCCAAGTCTCCACTATTGAATAGTTCCTAAATTCAACAAATTAGACTTCAAGGTAAAACTATAATGAATTCAGAAATGTTCACCATTAAAACAATATACGGTTGAATTGAATAAGAGTTCTAAGGTGTCATAAGAGTGACATAAGTCTGTTATAAGACTGCCGTAAGCATGACACAAACGCATGCAATGCAGAGTAAACACGTGGCGATGTCACAGTGGAGAATAACACAAGTAGAGTTTTACACACATACACAGAAAAGGAAAACAATAAATGTTTCTTACCATCATCGTGGGCCACATGCACAGCTACATCCACAGGAAGGCATTAAAACACAACACACGACTCATTTATCATTCATCATTCCTTTTATAGGTGCGACTACTTTATCAGAGAGAAGAACCTGTGGGATTTGTGAAGCCCTGGTGGTGGTAGAGCTGCACGATATAACGATATAATATCGATCTCAACAATTAACCACAAAACAGCTGCCCTGCCTCTTCCACTCTGAGTGAATTTCTGTTCTCTCAGTGCACAGGAATCCTCCTCCATGTCGGAATCACACACTCACACACACACGACACATTAACCTTCATCCTACCAAGTGGGGTCCATCTGGACCCCGCACCTATATGTCTGTTTGCCATTTTAAAAATATGTGACATACTGCCTCACCGTTTTATGAATTTGTCGGAATTTATGTCTTAATTAAAACACTAAAGCACCGGAAGATCAGCTTTTTGCATTGTGAAGGTATAATGAATTTGTTACTGGGGTCCAACCGGACCCCAGAGTAAAGTTTATCTGTCTTTCATTTTATAATTGAATAGCACACTGAAAGTTAACTTCTTTTATTTCTTTTATGTTCCATAATGAAACTACCAAGGCATTCCTTCTTGGGGTCCGTGTGGACCCCACTGCTGCAATAAGCACAGGCTGCAAAACAAAAGCCCTAAATTATTTTACAATTACTTTTTTGTTTTAAATTCTGTAAGAAAAGACCTAAGTTGTAATCCAGAATGTTTTACAGCTGCATGAGCTGCAAAAATCATGTATATAATGCCAATTTTTTTTTGTGGCGCTATAATTTGCTACATGTATGCTAGTTATTGCAATATTATTGCATTTATAATACATCATTGATATTCAGCCATAGTGGATTTTGTTCTCCAATAAAGTTATGTCTGTTTGCTGCATTGAATTGGTTCTTACTGCATTGATTTCAAGGTATTCCCTCCTGGGGTCCATACGGACCCCGCCTGGTAGTTTGTGTATGTAAAATTGGCTGGTAGGATGAAGGTTAAGTGTGTTCTTTATGCCTTGGGCCCTTTAGTGTATTGCTGTTATTAATACAAGATGTTCTGAACAAAACTTATCTGGTGATTTTGTCTTTATAAGCTTTAATTTTAAAGAAAAGTATTGGGGTCCAAACGGACCCCACATGGTAAGATTAAGGTGTAAAATAGCATGGTAGGATGAGGGTTAACATGAAGAACAGTAGATTGGAGAACATCTTTAATAGGCTTTAGAGATGGAGTGTGGGCTCTGTTCGTACCTTTCTAACCAGATCCTGGTCCTCGATCATTCCCAGATCTCTTCCTGCTGCCTGAGCGATTCTCTTTCCAGCAACCAGGTTCCCAACCAGGATGGAGGCAGGACCTACACCCACTGGACACAACAAACATGGAGAAGGAACTTCTACAAAAACCCGACACTCTCAAGCCTCATCCATGTGTGAACAGATATTTCTGAAAAAATCTAGTTTTTATTCATTTGTTTAAAACAACAACAACAACAACAACAACAACACAGTGTCTCTCCGTGTAATGGCGCACAAACTTTCGGATGATGTGTCCATGTTTATTTACACACACACACACACACCTGGCTGTTTCTGGCGAGGTTTGGGCATGTTGGTTACACACGTGTGAGGGCACATGAGGATGTTGCAGGGATGCAGCGCCCCCTCCAGGAAGAGCTGCTTCGTGTCTGAGATGTGAATGCCACCCAGAGGAGTTTTGGGCAGTGTGTTCGCAGGAACCAGCGCCAGGCAGTACAGACCCACCTGATGGATGCTGTCTATCGCCTGAAGCACAGAAAATCGAGTCATCAGGTTTAAAACGAGGCTCAAAGGGAGTTTTTGTGGACATTATTTTCCTGTACACTGAGTTTGCCGTGTTTGCTCGAGTGTGAAAGTGCTGTAGTGTGTGTTAAACGTGTTTCAGGTGTCATTCTGGAAGGGAACATTGCGGGCAGGCGGCCAAATGATCCTGCAGCCACCAGAGGGCACTGGAGACCTTTCAGCTTTATCCAGTTTTACGCGATATCAACTTCAACACCTCCTCGATTCCTTCATCTGTTTCAGCCCGTGACCCGGAAACTGACTGAAAGGCATCAGCTATAAGGATGTCCCAATTCTTTAGGAAAACACTTCGAGGAATCGAGGAATGAGGAGATAAGAGGGTTCTGGATCATAAATACACTGATTCCAAAGTCTGTTTTATTTTACAAGGGACCTTATAAGCTATGCTATAAACCTACTAGCCCTGCCCCGCCCCAAAAAAGACACAATAATAAAAACCACAAATACAAAATTAATGAAAATTAAAAAAGAAACAGCGGGTATAAATTATTGGAAGAAAGTCAATGTATATGCCTTGTTTAAAATAATAAATAAAGTCAGGTGATGAGACGAATGATCTTTACTGAAGAAGCAAAGAAAATAAAAGAGGAGGCGGGATTAAAAAGTAAAGATTAAAGTAAACAAGGAAGCATGATTAAAGTAAATGAGGAGGCAGGGTTTAAAAAGAAAGTAAATGAGGAGGCGGGATTTAAAAACATTAAAGAAACGAGGAGGCATGATCAAAGGAAATTAGGAGGTAGGAACAAATTAAATAAGGAGGCGTGGTTAAACACAATGTGTAATTAAAGTAAATTAGGAGGTGTGGTTAAAGTAAATTAGTCAAGGAGGTGTGGTTAAATTAGTCAAGGTGTGGTTAAATTAGTCAAGTAGGTGTGGTGAAATTAGTCGAGGAGGTGTGATTAAAGCAAATTAGTTGAGCAGGTGTGATTAAAGCAAATTAGTTGAGCAGGTGTGGTTAAAGTAAATTAGGAGGTGTGGTTAAAGCAAATTAGTCAGGGAAGTATGGTTAAATTAAATTACGAGGTGTGATTAAAGTACATTAGGAGACACGGTTAAATTAGTTCAGGTGTGGTTAAAGTAAATTAGTCAAGGAGGTGCGGTTAAAGTAAATTAGAAGGTGTGATTAAAGTAAATTATGAGGTGTGATTAAATTAGTTGAGGAGGTGTGGTTAAAGTAAATTAGGAGGTGTGATTAAAGTAAATTAGGAAGTGTCGTTAAAGTAAATTAGTCGAGGAGGTGTGGTTAAAGTAAATTAGGAAGTGTGATTAAAGTAAATTATGAGGTGTGATTAAATTAGTTGAGGAGGTGTGGCTAAAGTAAATTAGGAGGTGTGATTAAAGTCAATTATGATGTGTGGTTAAAGTAAATTAGGAGGTGTGGTTAAATACATTCAGGCGTGGTTAAAGTAAATTAGGAGGTGTGGTTAAAGTAAATTAGAAGGTGTGGTTAAATAAATTCAGGCGTGGTTAAAGTAAATTAGGAGGTATGGTTAAATGAATTCAGGCGTGGTTAAAGTAAATTAGGAGGTGTGGTTAAAGTAAATTAGGATGCACATTAAAGCTGATGAAGAGAGAGTGGGCGGGGCTTCACCTGCAGTACTCTGCTCATCCACTGGAAGCTGTCCTCTTCACTCGCATCAGGCCTCTGTTCCGCTACAATCACAATCCGCTCATCATAGAACACTGTCACTGAGAACACTGCAATCCTGAAACACACACACACACCTGTTTCATGATATGACACAAACCTAAAGAAGGTCACACTCATGTATAAGGGTATTTCTTAAAACAGATTTCACAAAAATGTGTGGGGTTTTTTTGTTAATTTTTTTTAAACATTGCCACCTACTGGGCTGGAGTAATTGTGTGAGTGATATAAAATCTTTCTGCAGTGTTGGGATTTTTTTAAAGTGTTAATGTGGACAAAAATTATTTTGAAAACTGGTAAACCCTGAACAAGTCGCCAGGTCATCACAGGGCTGACACATAGACACAGACAACCATTCACACTCACATTCACACCTACGCTCAATTTAGAGTCACCAGTTAACCTAACCTGCATGTCTTTGGACTGTGGGGGAAACCGGAGCACCCGGAGGAAACCCACGCGGACACGGGGAGAACATGCAAACTCCGCACAGAAAAGCCCTCGCCGCCCACAGGGCTCGAACCCGGAACCTTCCTGCTGTGAGGCGACAGCGCTAACCACTACACCACCGTGCCGCCCGGCTTCAAACTTTCATGTGTGAATTTCACACTACTGGCCACTGGGTGTCAGTATAATCCACACACCTGCCCCTGTACACGGTCTTGACCGGCTCCACAGCGAGAGCTGTAGCCACGAGGTCGTCAGCATTGTGGCGACGCCCACTGACCATCAGCAAGCCCTCGTTCTTCCCAACGACAAATATCAGACTCCCCTGAAACACAGGAGCAGACAGCAAACTCCGTTACACCGCTTTTACATACAACATTGTTTATAAATATGATGGTTGTTTAATTACGTGACGAATATCTTCATTACAAAAAAACAGGTCCTATAAAAAAAAAAAGATTTAACAGGTGCCAAAATGCATCTCAGTGTTACCATGACAACCACCAGTGTGTTTGATGTGTTTTAAAAAAAGTGCGCATTGTCCTTGTTTAATGTATTTAAACTTGTAATTTAGTGAGATTATAAACTGAACTCGTATGTAGCCCCGCCCCCTGAAAAAAAAGACAAAGTCTGTGTTTTTTTAATGGAAAGATGTGAATTTCACAATTTTTCTCTTACTGGTCCGACAAACCCAAGCAGTCCGGAGCGTACAAACGGGATTTCACCGATTGGAGCTCCACTTGCGTTCACAGGGATCACCTGCAGGTTTCAAGGAAATTAGATGAATTAAATTTGGTGGTGTGTGTGTGTGTGTGTGTGCGTGTGTGTGTGTGTGTGTGTGTGTGTGTGTGACTGCATCTCTCTCTGTAATCAGACCTCAAACGTGTTCTTGGTGACTCCCACCAGGCCGTAGTACATGGTTCCTCCAGCACGAGAGTTTACCACAATCTCTCCAATCTCATCCGTCTTGCAGAGCATCGGCGGCCCATCAGGCTTTACGATACACATCAGTGCTGACACACAATACACAGTGCAAAAGTTTGTACCCCCATAGTTTCAAACTATTTTCAAAAATCTGGCAACCAAAAACCAAACTCTTGGTGTTCTGCATCCAGAACGTTCACAGAAATGGTCACTCACCCCCAGGCATCACATGACCCACATCCTGCACAGTGAGGGCGGAATTCTTGTCCTCCGTGTTGACCCTGATGACCCCGTGACTCAGCCCCGTCATGGAGAGCACAGCCCGGGCAGGAAGCGGGGCACCAGGAACTCCAGGTCTGCACACATACACACAAGTTTGTCTCATAACATCAATATCGTCCTCAGTCGAGGTTCACATCATCACAGGTTTGTCTTCACAGTTGATGATTTTGTTTTTGCCGGTTCTGCTTCCTTTCCTCCGAAGCACATGAAGCCACTGGATCTTTAATCTGAATCTCATGCTGTAGAGGAAGGCACTAACGGCCCTCTTCATCATTCAGGAGCTCACACATGATCTGATTGGTTCGTACCACTGTGAGTGGGAGGGACGAGACAGTAACGCCCCTCTCTGCTGGAGAACAGAGCCGATCACCTCCTGTTCGACACTCGGCCAGGGACAGCTGTGGCTTTCGCAGATATCTAACTCCTGAACACTTTTCTATTGCGACATTTACACTTTAATGCGTCGTTTCTGCAGTGTGTTTAATTTTTGCAAGATGCTGAAAGCACTTCCACGTGTCTCTTTATATAATTATAATTACTGATCAGAGGTGGAAAAACCCGGGTGCAGAAAGTAAAAACCCTGCCACATTTTTGCTCCAGCCAATTCAATGAACCAGCTGATCCTAATTACCACATCCCCTAAGCCAGGTTGATGAGCTCATTGGTGAAATCACCTGTGTTGAGAGCACAGGCAGAAGGAAAACCTAAGCAGGACTTTTACTTTGTCAATCCAGTTTTTCCACCTCTGTTACTGATAGAATCAGCCTAATCAGCAAGGAAGACTTTCAGTGAAAGCTGCTCACTAGTGTGAACGAATAATTCTGATTTTATTTGTTACTTGAATCTTCATCGAGCCTTTTGATTGGCGATATCTCAGCGTCACTCTAGAATCTTTTTCCTTTTCATTTTTAAACACACAGGAAGTGACTCGAAAACCATCTTAGTTCAGTAACGTGAAAACGCCGTCTCCTTTAGAGCAGCATGTTGTCATGTGGTTTCTCAGGACACACCTGCGTATGGCCACAGTCATGGCCTCAGGGGACGTGGCACAGGGACAAATCACCTCCGGCTTCAGACCGTGAGTCTGGAACACATTCAGGAATGCATCACATGACGACACAGACCCTGAGAGAGAGAGAGAGAGAGAGAGACTTGACTTTTAAAAACATCTATAATTACTTCAATGTTCCATTTGTGTTTTTATCTACTGAAAGTAAAACTTAATAAAAATATAGAAGAAACGGTGCATTTGTAAACATTACTACAACTCATCAAATCCATTACACAAGGACCTTTCTTTATAAAAGTTATGCACACAAACACCATATGTAATAAAAAAATTTAAAAAATTAAAAATTAAATTAAAAAACTAAAAAAGTTACAAATTAAGAGCCAGTGAGCCGTCCCCTTCAAGTGAACATAAAACCTGTCTAATACCCCACAAATCTATAAAAGTGTCCAGGTCATTGGTCAGTTTGTAAAAAGCATGTTCTACTCAGAGACAAGCTGTAACTAACCCTTTCAAGCTCTGCACCACATCAGTCCAACCTCGGCCCTGTATCTGGTTTATTCTGGTCTTCCATATTGCCAATTTTGCACTTCCAAGTAAAAAGTTAATTAAAACCAGAGTCTGTCTTTTTTAATTGTCCAAAGATAAACAAAGGAACAGAAAATTTCTCCCCCAGCTTTTCCACCCACTCTTTCAGTATCCCAAACAGACCCACTAAACGAGAACAAAGAGACACTAAATGTTCTAATGCTTCTGGCTGGCTACAAAAGTGACATCCCTCCCCAGTGCTGGGATCCAGGTGAGCCTTGTGTCTGTTTGTAGCTATCGCTCCATGGATGATCCTCCACTGGAGGCCAGCTGTCCGTTTTTCAACAGGCGGCTTGTATAAAATCCGCCAGCAGCCTTTAGGGGTGCAGTCTGAAGTAAAAACCTGAGTCCACCTCGACTCCCTGACTTCGGCCAGAGAACGGAAGTTCAGTATTTTCACACAGCTGTGGTAGAGCTGCTTCTTCCTGCAAGAGCTCTATACAAGCCGCCTGTTGAAAAACGGACAGCTGGCCTCCAGTGGAGGATCATCCATGGAGTGATAGCTACAAACAGACACAAGGCTCACCTGGATCCCAGCACTGGGGAGGGATGTCACTTTTGTAACCAGCCAGAAACATTAGAACATTTAGTGTCTCTTTGTCCTCGTTTAGTGGGTCTGCTTAGGATACTGAAAGAGTGGGTGGAAAAGCTGGAGGAGAAATTTTCTGTTCCTTTGTTTATCTTTGCAACAGGAACCATCTGCAGCTCAACACCTCAAAGACCAAGGAGCTGGTCATTGACTTTGGGAGGTCCAGACCAAGGTCCAGACCAGTTCTGATCGAGGGAGTGGAGGTGGAGGCTGTGGATTCCTACAAGTACCTTGGGCTGTGGCTGGACAGCAAGCTGGACTGGACTTGCAACACCAAACACTTATACAGGAAGGGACAGAGCAGGCTATACGTCCTTAGGAGGCTGCGGTCCTTTAACATCTGCAGGAAACTCCTGTGGATGTTCTATCAGTCTGTGGTCACCAGTGTCCTGTTTTACACCGTGGTGTGCTTGGGGGGCAGCACATCCAAGAAGGACACATCCAGGCTGGACAAACTGATCAGGCGGGCCGGCTCTGTGGTCGGCATGAAGCTGGACTCTCTGGTGACGGTGGCAGAGAAGAGGTCTATGGACAAACTACTGAACATCATGGATGATGCCAGTCACCCTCTGCACACCGTCATCAGCAACCAGAGGAGCCTGTTCAGTGACAGAATGCTCCTTCCCAAGTGCAGGATGAACAGAGTCAAAAACTCCTTTGTCCCTCACGCCATCAGACTGTACAACTCCTCTCTGGGGGGGAGGAGGGGGAACAGGAGGACAGAGGACGGGAAGGAGCAGTAGCCTAGCCTAACAATAAGCAATACCGGACAATGTGCAATATAAAGTGCAATACCTCTCCTACCGCTGCCCCCCCCACCTTTCCCCCCTCCCTCCCCCCTCCCCCCTTCCTCTCTTCCCCACATCTTATTCTTTTTATATATTTGTATATGTAAATACTTAATTTATTTTAATTTATCTAGAAGTTTTCTCTATTTCTTTTCTCTGTTTATCTGTAATGATGCTGCTGGAATCTTAATTTCCCTGAGGGAACCCTCCCAAAGGGATCAATAAAGTTTTATCTAATCTAATCTAATCTAATCTAATCTAATCTAATCTAATCTAATCTAATCTAATCTAATCTAATCTAATCTAATCTAATCTATCTGAAGTTGCCCAGCGCTGGTGTTTTCAGGGACAGAAGCAGCCCGCTCTCCTCTCGCCACTCCTCAACAGCAGGCCTGATGCTTAGTGCGAGAAAGACGTAGTCCTGAACCTCATGCCATTGGTCAATTAGGGTACGGTTTTGGGCGTATACCCTCAGCGGTACAGTCAGGGACTCCCAGACCTCCTCCACTATCTTCCTCAGCATCCTGGAGGACCTGATGTTAGTGACTCTGCCAAGGCTTTCTGGAGATGTTCTTATAAGATGACCAAGTTTAACAATGCCAGCCTTGACAAACTTGGCTCTTAATGATGTGGAGGAAAGTGTGGTGGATGTGAAGAAGTCACCGTGGAACAGTGGCTCCTCAAAGATCCATGTTCCAGGTCTGGGGTCAGCGATCCTTGTGAACTTGAACGTCCTCCATGCTTCAAGCACTGAGTTGTAGAAAGGTGTTATTCCAGTCAGATCAACTTCAGAGGATATTAAGAAAAACAGCTGTTTGTCCAGTCCCAGCCGGCCAGCCTTCCTCAGAACCACCTGAGCAGAAGTCAACCAGCAATAGCCAGAGCAATATAGTAGCCGCCATGCCATCTGCAGTCTGAAAGCAGCAATTCTTGAGAGGATGTCCATGAGACTGTGTCCTCCCTCTGCTACACGGAGGTAGAGAACTGGTGCCTTCAGCCACTGTTGACCCGATGAGAAGTTGTTCACCAAGAGCCGCTGTACGTCCTTCACGAGGCCTGGTGATGGCACTAAGACGATCAGTCTATGCCAAAGAGAAGAGGCGACCAGGTTATTAGCTATCAGAACTCTTCCCCTGTAGGACAGCTGGGGAAGCAACCATTTCCATTTAGACAACCTGGCAACCACTTTCTCCAGCACTTCCTCCCAGTTCTGCTTTTGGAAGTCCTCACACCTTAGGTACACTCCTAGAACTTTAATACCTCTTTTCCCCCATCTTAGGTTCCCAGGAAGATCAGGGATGTCTCTTACGCTCCACTGACCTATCAAACAGGCTTCACATTTGTCCCAATTTACTTTGGGGGAGGAAGCGTTTTCATATACTGCCAGGCTTTCTTTAAGTTCCTGTGTATCTCTCTGATCTTGGATAAAAACATTGATGTCGTCTGCATAAGATGACACAATCACCTAAATTAATACAAAAATCACCTGTGGTAACTCCAGAACAATTCTGGATTGTCTTTGAAAGTCACAAGGAAAGAAAAAATACCGACATGCTCTTATATATATATATAATACCAACATTAACATTGTATAATTTACAGACATCAAAAACATGTCACATTAAAAATAAATTATCAAACATTGATCTGTCCGGGATGCAATAAGATTGATCTGCACTAATTAAAAACTCAATAAATTTTTTTTAATCTGTTTGATAAAACCTTTGAAAGGATTTTATAGTCTGAGCATAAAAGTGCTACGGGTCTCCAGTTCTTTAGCAGGGCCAGGTCTCCCTTCTTAGGCAGCAGTGAGAGAAACGCTCGCCTACAGGAAACCGGAAGTCTTCCTTTTTTAAAACACTCTTTAAAAACGTCTAAAAGGTCCCGTCCTAGTATTGCCCAGAAGTGTTTAAAAAAGTCTGAAGGAAGACCATCTGGTCCTGGAGCCCTGCCTGGTGCCATCTGAGATACCGCAGCAGTCAGTTCATCCAAGGTGATATCTGTGTTCAGTTGGTCTTGGTCCTCTGAGCTCAGTTGAGGAAGCCCCTGCAGAAGCTCTGCAGCAGATTCCATATCGCAGCTGTCTGCTCTGAACAGTTCTGTATAAAAGTCCACTGCAAGCTTCCTCATCTCAGCTGAGTCTGTGGTGATGTTTCCATCAGGGGGATGAAGACAGACCATTTGTTTCTTCTGAACCACAGATTTCTCCAAGTTAAAGAAGAAAGATGTTGGTGCATCCATGTCTTGAAGCTTGGTAAAATGTGCTCAGACTAATGCTCCTTTAGCTCTGTCTGTGAAATGGAGAGATTTTCCAAGTCCCTTATTTCTTTTTCTAGTTTCTGGACAGCTCTCTTGTTTTTTGTTGTGGAATGAGATGAGTACTGCTGACAGAAAACTCTAATTTGAGCCTTTCCTTCCTCCCACCACTCAGTAAGTGAAGGAAAGGTGTTTTTCTCAGATCTCCAGTAGGCCCAAAATAGTTTAAAATTTTCACAAAAATTAAAGTCGTGTAATAATTTAACATTAAAATGCCAAAAGGGCTTTGGTTTTCCAGTGGGAGATAAAAAAAAAAAGCTCTGCCATCAGATATCTTAACCCAAGTGTACTGTTGGACTGAAGGGTGCTTCATCCTCCATGCATCGACCACATCAGCTTTCTTTAAAACATTCGATAAAATGGAGGAGGACTGAATGTGCGGCTCGTCTCCAGCTCTGTCTAAAGTAAAATCTGTGCAACAGTTCCAGTCTCCCCCCATTAAAACACACCCCCCTGGATCACTGCAATTTAATTTTCCCTTTAATAAGTTAAACACCCCATCACGCGCCGAGCCTCGGTTTGGTGCATAAACATTAATAAAACTAAAGGTAAAGTCCTGTATTTCAGCCTTCACCATGAGAACTCTGACTTTCACCAACTCTGTGCTTGACATAATGTTTATATCTAAAAAAGGAGAAAATAAAATAGCAACTCCTGCACTCAAATTCGTCCCGTGGCTAAGAACATACTGCCCCCCCACCCCCCCAATCCCAATCCACTTCATTTAAATCATCGCTGTGTTTCCTTGAGTAAAATAACATCTAATCTTTTTTGCCTAATGACTTCAGTTAATAAAGCTCTTTTCTGTGCATCTCTTCCTCCATTTATATTGAAAGAAGCTACTCAAACCCTGCATGTTGGAAAATGAGAGACAGAGCAGTAAAGAATCAGACAGAAAGAACCAGCAGAGATGAAACACCTGGTGTTGAAAACTTTTATTTTATAAGTTTCATTTTCTTTACCATTCTACTTTTAGACCTTTCCTCAGACCAGTGAGATGTTTCTTTAAACAAAGCCGCTTCTTTTCATCTAGAAAATCTATGTCAGCAGCTCTATGAAGAGTAGCAACTGATTTAATAAACTTTTCAACATCAGGGAAATAATCTTTAGTGTTCACTTTTTTACCGAAAGTCTCGTCCAGAAAGCTATTGATCTCTTCTAACGAATACAGTTGTGAAATGCTGTCTGCTACAGAGGCGCTGTCAGTCAGAGTTACACTCCATATCAGTCACACTGTTACCATAGCAACCATCCGACTTCATCATCTCTGCCCCACTGTCGGGTCTAACGTTTAAGAAATCAGCCTTTGTAAAACCAGACACTTTGTATCTTGCTGAGATCTCCCCACACCACCCTCCCCCTGCTCCGTCCTGCTCCGTTCAGCTTCCATCAACTCCGCTGAAACACTGCCACCAACGTCCGTAGCATCAGGCGCGGAGCTTCCGGACTCAATTTGAGCAGGCAGAGCAGATTCAGATGACATTATCCAACCGCTGTTCAACTTCCCGCTGTCAGTCACAACATCCACACCACTGCCCCCCTCCCCACCATCAGTCACAACATCCACACCACTGCCCCCTCCTCACCATCAGTCACAATATCCACACCACTGCCCCCTCCCCACCATCAGTCACAACATCCACACCACTGCCCCCTCCCCACCATCAGTCACAACATCCACACCACTGCCCCCTCCCCACCATCAGTTACAACATCCACACCACTGCCCCCTCCCCACCATCAGTTACAACATCCACACCACTGCCCCCTCCCCACCATCAGTCACAACATCCACACCACTGCCCCCTCCCCACCATCAGTTACAACATCCACACCACTGCCCCCCTCCCCACCATCAGTCACAACATCCACACCACTGCCCCCCTCCCCACCATCAGTCACAATATCCACACCACTGCCCCCTCCCCACCATCAGTCACAATATCCACACCACTGCCCCCTCCCCACCATCAGTCACAACATCCACACCACTGCCCCCTCCCCACCATCAGTTACAACATCCACACCACTGCCCCCCTCCCCACCATCAGTCACAACATCCACACCACTGCCACCCTCCCCACCATCAGTTACAACATCCACACCACTGCCCCCCTCCCCACCATCAGTCACAACATCCACACCACTGCCCCCCTCCCCACCATCAGTCACAATATCCACACCACTGCCCCCTCCCCACCATCAGTCACAACATCCACACCACTGCCCCCCCACCATCAGTCACAACATCCACACCACTGCCCCCTCCCCACCATCAGTCACAATATCCACACCATTGCCCCCCACCCCACCATCAGTTACAACATCCACACCACTGCCCCCTCCCCACCATCAGTCACAACATCCACATCACTGCCCCCCTCCCCACCATCAGTCACAATATCCACACCACTGCCCCCTCCCCACCATCAGTCACAACATCCACACCACTGCCCCCCTCCACACCATCAGTCACAACATCCACACCACTGCCCCCTCCCCACCATCAGTTACAACATCCACACCACTGCCCCCCTCCCCACCATCAGTCACAACATCCACACCACTGCCCCCCTCCCCACCATCAGTTACAACATCCACACCACTGCCCCCCTCCCCACCATCAGTCACAACATCCACACCACTGCCCCCCTCCCCACCATCAGTCACAATATCCACACCACTGCCCCCTCCCCACCATCAGTCACAACATCCACACCACTGCCCCCCTCCCCACCATCAGTCACAATATCCACACCACTGCCCCCTCCCCACCATCAGTCACAACATCCACACCACTGCCCCCCTCCCCACCATCAGTCACAATATCCACACCACTGCCCCCTCCCCACCATCAGTCACAACATCCACACCACTGCCCCCCACCATCAGTCACAACATCCACACCACTGCCCCCTCCCCACCATCAGTCACAATATCCACACCATTGCCCCCCACCCCACCATCAGTCACAACATCCACACCACTGCCCCCTCCCCACCATCAGCCACAATATCCACACCACTGCCCCCCTCCCCACCATCAGTCACAATATCCACACCACTGCCCCCTCCCCACCATCAGTCACAATATCCACACCACTGCCCCCTCCCCACCATCAGTCACAATATCCACACCACTGCCCCCTCCCCACCATCAGTCACAATATCCACACCACTGCCCCCCTCCCCACCATCAGTCACAATATCCACACCACTGCCCCCCCACCATCAGTCACAACATCCACACCACTGCCCCCCTCCCCACCATCAGTCACAATATCCACACCACTGCCCCCTCCCCACCATCAGTCACAACATCCACACCACTGCCCCCCTCCCCACCATCAGTCACAACATCCACACCACTGCCCCCCTCCCCACTATGAGTCACAACATCCACACCACTGCCCCCCTCCCCACCATCAGTCACAACATCCACACCACTGCCCCCTCCCCACCATCAGTCACAACATCCACACCACTGCCCCCCTCCCCACCATCAGTCACAATATCCACACCACTGCCCCCTCCCCACCATCAGTCACAATATCCACACCACTGCCCCCTCCCCACCATCAGTCACAATATCCACACCACTGCCCCCCTCCCCACCATCAGTCACAATATCCACACCACTGCCCCCCCACCATCAGTCACAACATCCACACCACTGCCCCCTCCCCACCATCAGTCACAACATCCACACCACTGCCCCCTCCCCACCATCAGTCACAACATCCACACCACTGCCCCCTCCCCACCATCAGTTACAACATCCACACCACTGCCCCCCTCCCCACCATCAGTCACAACATCCACACCACTGCCCCCTCCCCACCATCAGTTACAACATCCACACCACTGCCCCCTCCCCACCATCAGTCACAATATCCACACCATTGCCCCCCACCCCACCATCAGTTACAACATCCACACCACTGCCCCCTCCCCACCATCAGTCACAACATCCACATCACTGCCCCCCTCCCCACCATCAGTCACAATATCCACACCACTGCCCCCTCCCCACCATCAGTCACAACATCCACACCACTGCCCCCCTCCACACCATCAGTCACAACATCCACACCACTGCCCCCTCCCCACCATCAGTTACAACATCCACACCACTGCCCCCCTCCCCACCATCAGTCACAACATCCACACCACTGCCCCCCTCCCCACCATCAGTTACAACATCCACACCACTGCCCCCCTCCCCACCATCAGTCACAACATCCACACCACTGCCCCCCTCCCCACCATCAGTCACAATATCCACACCACTGCCCCCTCCCCACCATCAGTCACAACATCCACACCACTGCCCCCCTCCCCACCATCAGTCACAATATCCACACCACTGCCCCCTCCCCACCATCAGTCACAACATCCACACCACTGCCCCCCTCCCCACCATCAGTCACAATATCCACACCACTGCCCCCTCCCCACCATCAGTCACAACATCCACACCACTGCCCCCCACCATCAGTCACAACATCCACACCACTGCCCCCTCCCCACCATCAGTCACAATATCCACACCATTGCCCCCCACCCCACCATCAGTCACAACATCCACACCACTGCCCCCTCCCCACCATCAGCCACAATATCCACACCACTGCCCCCCTCCCCACCATCAGTCACAATATCCACACCACTGCCCCCTCCCCACCATCAGTCACAATATCCACACCACTGCCCCCTCCCCACCATCAGTCACAATATCCACACCACTGCCCCCTCCCCACCATCAGTCACAATATCCACACCACTGCCCCCCTCCCCACCATCAGTCACAATATCCACACCACTGCCCCCCCACCATCAGTCACAACATCCACACCACTGCCCCCCTCCCCACCATCAGTCACAATATCCACACCACTGCCCCCTCCCCACCATCAGTCACAACATCCACACCACTGCCCCCCTCCCCACCATCAGTCACAACATCCACACCACTGCCCCCCTCCCCACTATGAGTCACAACATCCACACCACTGCCCCCCTCCCCACCATCAGTCACAACATCCACACCACTGCCCCCTCCCCACCATGAGTCACAACATCCACACCACTGCCCCCCTCCCCACCATCAGTCACAATATCCACACCACTGCCCCCTCCCCACCATCAGTCACAATATCCACACCACTGCCCCCTCCCCACCATCAGTCACAATATCCACACCACTGCCCCCCTCCCCACCATCAGTCACAATATCCACACCACTGCCCCCCCACCATCAGTCACAACATCCACACCACTGCCCCCTCCCCACCATCAGTCACAACATCCACACCACTGCCACCCTCCCCACCATCAGTTACAACATCCACACCACTGCCCCCTCCCCACCATCAGTCACAACATCCACACCACTGCCCCCTCCCCACCATCAGTTACAACATCCACACCACTGCCCCCCTCCCCACCATCAGTCACAACATCCACACCACTGCCCCCTCCCCACCATCAGTTACAACATCCACACCACTGCCCCCTCCCCACATTCAAAACATTTCATGCTCCCTGAACTCACATACACCATGTAATACCCTTCCTCATGTTTAACACGGAAGGAAACTTCCAGTGTTTGAATCGGGGAGTCCAAAAACATGAACACTTGTCTCTGTAGAGACTGAACATGCTTCAATTTATCATTCCTACAGCCCAAACTCACCGTCCGGAATCCGCTCACAAACTTCCCGAAGTGCTTCAGTTCTCGCTCCAGCGCCTTGTTAGGAATAAACGGAGGGACTCCGGACACAGTTACCCGGACAGAGGGCACCGCCAGCAGGAAAACTTGGACAAATTCATTATTTATATATATAGGAGCTGATTAACAAGCTCCTGTTGTTTCATAAACACAACCACCACTTTATTCATGCAGGAAGCACACACGATGTTTCCATAACCCACTTGTTCTCCGACCGCGAGCAACACCTGCTCCACCGGAGCCATAGGTCGTGGTACCACCCTTACTCCATGTTTCAAGGACAGGGGCAGCATCCTGTGGGACGCCATCCCTGCCAAACAGCCAACAAACAAACACACACACACACACACACACACACACACACACACACACACACACTAAACCACACTACCAACAACTACAAAATTCTCAGAAATTAAATATCACAAGAAAAAACAAGAGAAAAGTTTAGAAAAGAAAATTGCAAGCTCTCAGCCAACACCCACCACACCCTCCACCACCAATCTCCCAGCATGCAGTGCAGAGAGAGAGAGAGGGCATCAGAGAGAGAGAGAGAGAGAGAGAGAGAGGGAAAGGGAGAGATTTGAGATTTTACGGTATGTCCCCTTTATTCAATCATTGAAGACAGCTCTACTTCAGAAACAATATATAAATATCACTGAAATAATGTGCAAATATCCATCCATTATCTGTAGCTGCTTTATCCTGTTCTACAGGGTTGCAGGCGAGCTGGAGCCTATCCCAGCTGACTATGGGCGAAAGGCGGGGTTCACCCTGGACAAGTCGCCAGGTCATCACAGGGCTGACACATAGACACAGACAACCATTCACACTCACATTCACACCTACGCTCAATTTAGAGTCACCAGTTAACCTAACCTGCATGTCTTTGGACTGTGGGGGAAACCGGAGCACCCGGAGGAAACCCACGCGGACACGGGGAGAACATGCAAACTCCACACAGAAAGGCCCTCGCCGGCCCCGGGGCTCGAACCCAGGACCTTCTTGCTGTGAGGCAACAGCGCTAACCACTACACCACCATGCCGCCCAACAATATCTCAATGAACACAAACAATTTCCAAAATGTTGACAAGACAAAGTTTAATATAACATCTGTTTAACTTATAACGTGAAAGTAAGGTTAATAATATAAACTTAGATTACACATTTTTCAGTTTTACTCAAATTAAGGTGGTGCAAAAATGAGTACACCCCACAACAAAAACTACTACATCTAGTACTTTGTATGGCCTCCATGATTTTTAATGACAGCACGAAGTCTTCTAGGCATGGAATGAACAAGTTGGCGACATTTTGCAACATCAATCTTTTTCCATTCTTCAATAACGACCTCTTTTAGTGACTGGATGCTGGATGGAGAGTGATGCTCAACTTGTCTCTTCAGAATTCCCCATAGGTGTTCGATTGGGTTCAGATCAGGAGACATACTTGGCTACTGAATCACTTTCACCCTGTTCTTCTTCAGAAATCCAACAGTGGCCTTAGATGTGTGTTTAGTCATGTTGGAAAAGTGCACAACGACCAAGGGCACTGTGGTATAGCTGGAAAATTATTATTTGTTCCTCACAGAGTAACAGTTGCAGTTACAGGTACCGTAGTTTACATGTCATTCACCCTTTTTGAGGCTGTAGTACAGACCTGGGCATTTTACGGCCCGCGGGCCGCATCCGGCCCTTTGGTTCATTCTGACCGGCCCGCGTAAGGTTAATTAGAAATTACAAAATAAACGTATTTTCTAGTGCTGTCAAAAATGTCGCGTTATTAACGCGTTAACTTGAACTCAATTTTAACGGCGATAATTTTTTTATCGCGAGATTAACGCTCTGTGACATGATGCCACACCCCGCACAGCCAGAGTCCTCTGCCCTCCCCCGAAGAGCCACGGTGCTCGGCTTAGGTTTCGTTTTCCCATCGGCGGCTCCAGCCCCACTTTGCAGTGGCTGTGACAAGACGTGTTATGCTCTGCAATAAAAAAAAAAACCATTGGTACAACCAGTGTTCGAACTATGCCGATATTTTCGGGGGGTCCCTTTTTTTCCCTTGGGGGGGTGCTTGCGCTTGTCTCAGAGCGCGGATCTCCATCGTGCGCTCACTTCGGATATGCAAATGCTTCTCGTTACACATGATTGCTATGTCAATAAACATCATTTTGCCAATATTTTAGAGACCCCCCAACATTTCCCAAATCATGTTTTTCAAGGGATCTCATGTCTGTTTCAGGGGATCTCGGATCCCCCGAGTACCCCCGTAGTTCGAACGGTGAGCAAGCCCATTCACTTTTTTATGCTGATAAGAGAATTACAATGGTTTTTCATGTGACAAAAATGTGCGATTAAATTGCGATTAATCGCGAGTTAACTATGACAGTCGCGATATTCATCGCAATTAAATATTTTAATCGCTTGACAGCACTAGTATTTTCTAATTTTACCTCATGCATGGACTGAATGTGCATTGCTTTTATTTTGAAGTTGTGTTCAACAAAAACGCAATGCACGCGACAGGAACAAGACATGAAATCCCATGAAACCTAATCCCGCGATAACTACTTTCGTAATTTGTCCAGACCAACCACAAACTTGTACGTCATCCTTCAAACGGTCCAGCCAATCACATAGTGTGACGTCAGCAGCAGGCGCCGGAGCCCAAGCCGATCTGATACCTACACCGAATCGACACAGCATCATTATTATAATATGATGTATCTTGCTTGATATTTGGAGTAGAAAGACAATATTGTGATGCCTTTATTGTGTTTTGGGGGTGAATGTGACTGAAAAAAAAAATGGTACAAACGTTCACATTTTGTTAACCATTGTTTTGGGAAATTTGATTGAATAAATGACATTTTTGTAAGGCAACCTCGTTTTTTCCATACTCTTACCAGTCTTAGCAGCTTGTAAAAACAATGTTATTTACTGCTTTATATAAAGAAATACAATTAATATTATGCAGAATTTAGTTCAGCCTTTTGGTCCGGCCCTCCACAAAATTTTCTGTTTCTCATGTGGCCCCATGGAAAAAATAATTGCCCACCCCTGCTGTAGTACCTGAGAGTCCAGTAGGGGGCATATGTGGATTAGCAGAGGTCAAGGTTGGTGTTGAATGTACAAGAAGTGTAACCGGAAGTGGGGTCCAGGTTGTTGTTGTTATCCTGCCATGCTGTCCATGGTCCAGTAAAAAACCCGCTAAACTATATTCCTGCTGTGTGGACATTCATTCTTTTTTTTATGAAAATGCAATATCTTTTTGGCGATGAGGTGTAGTTTGGGGGAAGGAAGCCATCGTACAGACGTTAAAAAAAGAAAAAAGAGAGAGAAACGCCAGCTAGGAAGAGGAGAAAATAAAGCCGAAGGTAAAGATGGCTACAATTGGCACGCTAGTAGCATTTGATCCCAAGAATCAGACGTGGGATGAGTATACTGAAATACTCGAACAGTTTTTCGCAGCCAATGGAATTAACGAGGCGGAAAAACAAAGAGCTATACTGATAAGTGTCGTCAGAGCAGCAACCTACAGCCTGATGCGTAACTTGCTCAGCCCGGCCAAGCCCAAAAACAAAACCTTCCAAGAGCTGGTTCTCCTGATGAAAAATCATTTTGATCCAAAACTCAGTGAAATTGTGCAAAGGTACAAATTTGATTCCCACACCCGCAAGCCCAATGAAACAGTCATGGAATACGTGGTGGAGCTGCATCGCCTGGCTCAGGATTGTAACTATGGTAACACGTTGCAACAGATGTTGAGAGACAGGATCGTCTGTGGAATCAATGATGACAGAATCCAGAAACGTCTCCTGTCAGAAGCGTAGCTCACTTTTGACAAGGCTCTGTCAATTGCCGTGTCACTGGAGACTGCAAATAAAAATGCCCAAGATCTGCAGACCTCGGGCGCGACAGCAAAATGCTTCAGCATAACCAAGGGGCAGCGGGAGACTCGCACCTTTAAAGGAGAAAGTAGAGAGTGTTATCGATGCAACGGAACCAGGCACACAGCAGCTGACTGTAAGTACAAACAAGAAAAATGTCATGCTTGTGGTAAAGTGGGACACTTAGCAAGAGCTTGTCGGAGCAAAGCTAAATAGAGTGGATTTGTAAAAATAAAGGAGACAAAGCAGAGTTCACATTATCGTTCTCGCAAAGTACATGATGCAGAGGATGTAACAAAGAGTGATAGTTCAGAAGCGGACCCCTTCACGCTGAACTGCATCAAGTGCAAACAAGAGTATCAGAGCAAGCTGTACAGATTAGGGCGCCGGAGTGTGGGGTACTTGAGAAAAGTAGACCCCTACACTGTAGATATGCAACTTGATGGAAAAGATGTCAATTTCGAAATTGATACTGGATGTTGCTTAACAGTAATGAATGAAGAGACATTCAAAGGGACATGGAAACACACCAAACCCCCTAGTCTGAGGCTCATGAAAATTAAGCTGGAAACTTACACAGGGGAGCCTGTTAAGGTGATTGGTGCAACGCTTGTCAGAGTCAGATACAAGCAGCAGGAAAGGAATCTGCCCCTTGTGGTGGTCGAAGGAGACGGCCCCACCTTGCTAGGATGGGGCTGGCTAGAGGAAATATGTCTGGACTGGAGAGAAATAAAAAACAGTCGTAAAGCCAGAAAAGTGCACCAGGTCAAGACAATAGAAAATCCACTACAGCAAATGTTAAATAAACATGAGGATGTATTCAAAGACGAGTTGGGCACCCTGAAAGGCACCAAAGCTACCATTCATGTAAAACATGATGCCCCCCCACGTTTCTTCCATCCACAATCTGTTCTCTTTGCCATGCGAGCAAAAGTAGACGAGGAAATAGACAGACTGTTGAAAGAAGGCATCATCTCGCCAATGAAATACGCTGAATGGGCGGCGCCAGTTGTACCAATTCTGAAGCCAACAGGGACTATAAGGCTGTGTGGAGATTACAAGCTTACTGTAAATACAGTGGCTTCCCTGGAACAGTATCCAATACCCAGAATGGAGGACCTGTTTGCAGCACTTTCTGGAGGAAAGCAGTTCTCCAAATTGGACATGAGCCACGCCTACCAACAAATACTTCTGAATGATGAATCCAAAAAGTATGTGACAGTGAGCACACACCGGGGGCTGTTCACGTACAACAGACTGCCTTTTGGAGTGGCATCTGCGCCAGCCATATTTCAGAGGACAATGGAAGGCCTCTTAAAAGGGATACCTCTTGTAGTGGTGTACTTAGATGACATTTTGGTGAGCGGGATGGATGAGGCAGACCACCTGCGGAATCTGGATGAGGTGTTGTCAAGGTTGGAGGAGGCTGGTTTGCGGTTGAAAAGAACTAATGCCGCTTTTCCACTACAAACGCGGCTGAGTTGGGCTGAGCCGTGCCGTGCTGAGTTGGGCTGAGTCGAGCTGAGCGGGGCTATTGGAGTTGCATTTCGACTACCACCGCGCTGAACCGTGCTGGCTGGAAGTGGGTGGACACATTGGGTGGAGTTAGCGAAAGTGGGTGGACGTCACGTGATGTCGTTAAGCAGCGCAAACAGTGACATCAGTGATCTTTTAAGCGGTAGTCTCACGACCCGGATAGTAAACAATAAACATGGAGGACATGGAGTCGTTAGTGTTGCTGGTCTTGGTGCTGTGGCTTGTTGTCACCGACAACGCCAACAGATACTGGCAAGAGCGTATAGATGAGGCGAGGCGCATAAGGCTCCAAAAATTCTCGTAATTCATAATTATTCTTCTTCCGGGTTTACGGTGTTTACAGATCCCAGCGTGCTCGCGGGGCGTGTGTGGGCATGTGAGGACACTCCTCCTCACCAATCAGTGCACAGGGGAGTGTCTGCTCACGCCCCCAGCCTCACTCAGCTCGGTTTGGCTCGCTTCAGCCCCACTCCAAAACCGTGCGAGTTTTGGGTGCTAAGCAGGGCTGAAGCGAGCTGAGTCGTGCTGTTTTGAGATAGTCGAAACGCGAGCCATGTCGGGCTGAAGTGAGCTGAAGCGAGCTGAAGTGAGCTGAAAAAGGGTAGTGGAAAAGGCCATAAGTGTGCCTTCATGCAAAAAGAAGTGGAATACTTGGGGCACATAGTGGACGCACAGGGGCTCCATCCTGTGGAGAAGAAAGTTAAAGCCATCATGAAGGCCCCTACTCCCACAAAATGTTACAGAACTCAAAGCATACTTGGGTTTATTAAACTACTACAACAAATTCCTTCCCAACCTGGCAACCCTGTTAGCTCCCCTGCATGAACTTTTAAGACATGATGTGAGCTGGATATGGAAAAAGAAACAAGAGGAAGCTTTCCAGAAATCAAAGAATCTGCTGAACTCCGCAGATGTGTTAGTTCATTACTCTGCTGACCGACAGTTCTCTCATGTGATGCATCCCCATACTGTGTGGGCTCCGTATGTCACACAAAATGGATGATGGCACTGAAAGACCCTTGGGGTTCATGTCACGCACACTCTCACCTACTGAGAAGAGGTATTCTCAGCTTGACAAGGAAGGCTTAGCTGTCATATTTGGCATCAAGAAATTTCACAAATACCTGTATGGCAGAGTTTTCACTATTTATACAGATCATAAACCGCTGATCTCTCTCTTCAATGTAAAAAAGCCTATACCTCAGATGGGCTCACCGAGAGTTCAACGATGGGCTGTGACACTGAGCGCCTATGAGTACAACATTGTGTACAAGCCAGGCAAACAACATGCAAATGCAGATGCACTCAGCAGATTGCCGGTGTCAGAAATAGCACCTGAAAAAGAAATGACTGAACAAGTATTGATGATGGATGTACTGGATGACACACTAGTTGACACCACACAAATCAAATGCTGGACCGCTAAGGATGTCATCTTGTCCCAAGTCCATGAAAGTCCACCTTAAAAGGCTGGCCTGCACAGACAGACATGCGCTTCAAGCCATATCAACAAAGGAAAATGGAACCGAGTGTGAGGAATGGGTGTGTGCTCTGGGGAGCCAGAGTAATTATTCCCACTAAAGGCAGAGACAAAATACTGAAACTCCTGCACCAGACTCATACAGGCATGTCAAAAATGAAAGGTTTGGTGAGGTCATATGTATGGTGGCCAGGTATGGATGAGAACATTGAGAGAAATGTAGTCATGTGAGGAGTGTCAAAAATACCACAAGTCATCACCCACTGCACCATTACACCCCTGGGAGTGGCTGGAGTCGCCATGGTCCAGGATCCATGTGGACTATGCAGGGCCTTTCCTTGGGGAGATGTTTCTGCTCATTGTCGATGCTCATTCTAAGTGGATGGACGTTTACCCTGTGAAATCGGCTACATCACAGGCTACAATTGAGAAACTGTGACAGAGTTTTAGTGTGTTTGGTCTGCCTAAAATGTTAGTCTCAGACAATGGAACGTGTTTCACCAGTGCTGAATTTGAGACTTTCATGAAACAAAATGGCATTGATCATGTGAGGTCAGCACCTTTCCACCCTTCCTCCAATGGTCTGGCCGAGAGGGCGGTCCAAACCTTCAAGGAGGGGATGAAGAAAATAAAAGGTGACACACTACAAACCAGACTGTCAAGATTTCTGTTCAGTTATCACATCACACCGCATACAACAACAGGCTTGTGACCTGCAGAGTTGATGATGTCACGGAGACTTAGATCAGCTTTAGACATTCTCATGCCTGATGTGAAAACAAAAGTGCAGCAAAGTCAACTGAAACAGAAAGAAAATCATGACACCAAGAAAAGACTGAGAAGTTTTGCACCAGGGGACAATGTGTTTGTCAGAAACTACTCCTACGGTCCAAAGTGGAGCCCAGCTGTCGTCACAAGCTCATCAGGTCCAGTGTCATACACCGTCACCATCGGGAATGGTCACATCTGGAAACGGCACGTGGATCAGGTTAGAGCAGGATTGGCAGACACTGTTCCCAGCAAACCGGACATCGCGTTGGAGCCACTGCCTGAGGGAAAAGTGGACACTGAGGGCTTCTTGCCTTCAATGATGGACATAACACCACAACGTTCATCGTCTGAGCCATAGGACTTCCAGCCTGCTCCAGAGATTCAGGTTCAACCAGGCTCGGTTGCCCCAGTGGTGCGACGTTCCCAGAGAGAGAGACGTCCACATGTGCATCTCAAGGACTTTGTTAGATAGAGTGAGATCTTTCCAGGAATAGAGCAGCAATGCGCTCTGATCTCACTGGAAGGACGTACCTTCCTAGTTTAGGTTTAAAAAAAAAAAAGAAAGTTCCACTATCATATGTTAATGCTTGTTGTGTGTATGATACAGTGTTCATTTACATATAGGAGCTGTTAACCTAAGGGGGAGGAGATGTGGTATAGCCGGAAAATTATTGTTTGTTCCTCACAGAGTAACAGTTGCAGTTACAGGTAGTTTACATGTAGTACCTGAGAGTCCAGTAGGGAGCGTATGTGACTTAGCAGAGGTCAAGGTTGGTGTTGAATGTGCAAGAAGTGTAACCGGAAGTGGGGTCCAGGTTGTTGTTGTTATCCTGCCATGCTGTTTATGGTCCAGTAAAAAACCTGCTAAACTATTGTAATAATCCCTGATGTGGGTGGAGCACAGAAGCACGGCAGGTGAGAGTTCGTGTTCACACACATGCACTTTATTGAGCTTTTCAGCTTTCATTCATTCATTCATTCATTCACGCATGCACGCACACATGTGTTGTGGTCGGGGAGCGAATTCCTCTTCTCTCCTCTCCCCCTCCCTTTATACTCCATCCCTGCAACACACACACGCACACACACACACACACACACACACACACACACACACACACACACACACACACAAATTGACATCAGGTGTAATGACCTAGCCACTTACCTTCCCTGACCCTGCCCTCCATTCACAGACTGCTGCTTGGACACGCCCCCGCTGCCACATACCCCCACCGCCCGACTCAGGCCGGGGAGCCATCTGGCCTGAAGCTGACTCCCCCCCCAATGGGACAGGAAGTCTGCCACCACCATCTGCGCCCCCGGCTTGTGGATCACCTCAAACTTAAATGGCTGGAGAGCGAGATATCAACGGGTGATCCGTGCATTGGCATCCTTCATGCGGTGGAGCCAGTGGAGGGGCGCGTGGTCCGAACAGAGAGTGAAAGGGCGTCCCAGCAAGTAGTATCAGAGGGCGAGGACCGCCCACTTGATGGCAAGACACTCTTTTTCAATTGTGCTGTACTTGCTTTTGCGCACGGACAGCTTTCGGCTGATGTACAGCACCGGGTGCTCCTCACCCTCCACCTCCTGGGACAGAATGGCCCCCAGCCCCCTGTCCGATGCACCAGTCTGCAAAATAAAGGGGAGAGAGAAGTCAGGGGAGTGTAAAAGTGGCCCCCCACACAGTGCAGCTTTTACCTCAGAGAAGGCCTGTTGGCATTGCTCCGTCCACTGGACCGGATCTGGAGCCCCCTTTTTAGTGAGGTCGGTTAGAGGGCTGGTGACGTCCGAATAGTTAGGCATAAACCTACGATAATAGCCAGCCAGCCCCAAGAACCACCTCACCTCCTTTTTGGTCTTGGGCCTCGGGCAGGCCGCAATCGCTGCAGTCTTGTTGATTTGGGGACGCACCTGCACATGACCCAAGTGGAACCCCAGATACCGTACTTCCACCCGCCCAATTGCACACTTTTTCGGGTTAGCTGTGAGGCCCACTCGCCTCAGCGACTTTAGAACAGCCCTCAGGTGTTCCAAGTGCCGCGGCCAATCATGACTGTAGATTATTATGTCATCTAGATAGGCGGCCGCGTAGGCAGCATGAGGGCGGAGGACCCTGTCCATAAGCCGGTGGAACGTAGTGGGTGCCCCAAATAACCCAAAGGGGAGCGTGACAAATTGGTGTAAACCAAACGGTGTGGAAAAGGCCATTTTCTCTCGGGATAGAGGAGTCAAGGGAATCTGCCAATATCCCTTGATTAGATCCAGTGTCGAATAAAAGCGAGCAGTGCCTAACCGATCAAGCAACTCATCAATGCGAGGCATTGGGTACGCGTCAAATTTAGACACTGCGTTGACCTTTCTATAGTCCACACAGAACTGGACCGACCCATCAGTCTTGGGAACCAGGACCACTGGGCTGCTCCAGTCACTGTGGGACTCCTCGATTATGCCCATTTCGAGCATGGCCTTGAGTTCATCCTGAACCACCTTTTTCTTGTGTTTGGGCAAGCGGTAAGGGCGGCTATGCACTACCACCCCCGGGGGCGTTTCAATGTGGTGTTCTATGAGGTGGGTATGACCCGGAAGGGGCGAGAACATGTCGGAAAATTCCTTCTGCAACTTGGCTACCTCCGTGAGTTGGGTCGGCGAGAGGTGGTCTCCACAAGGGACCAGAGTGGCCTAAGATGTTATCTTTTTTACCTCCAGCCCCAGCTCCACCTTCTCGGGGACTACCGACACCAACGCCACAGGGACCCCCTCATTCCAGTGTTTTATAAGGTTGAGGTGGTAGACTCGCAGTGCCCCGCCCCTATCCGTTCGCTTTACCTCATAGTCGACGTCCCCGACTCGCCATGTGACCTCGAAGGGCCCTTGCCACTTGGCGACTAATTTAGAACTCGATGTGGGTAATAATACGAGTAGTTTTTCTCCCGGCGTGAATTTTCTAAGGCACATGCCCCTGTCATACAGCCGGCTTTGACGTTCTTGTGCCTGCCGTAAATTCTCCTGGGTTAATTGCGTGAGGGTGTGGAGTTTTGCGCGCAGGTCAAGAACGTACTGGATTTCATTTTTACTCGGTGAAGGTCCCTCCTCCCAGTTTTCCCGCAGCACATCCAGAATGCCACGCGGCTTACGCCCATATAATAATTCAAAGGGAGAAAACCCTGTGGAGGCTTGCGGGACCTCTCGTACTGTGAACAACAGGGGTTCGAGCCACTTATCCCAATTACGCGCATCTTCACTAACAAATTTCCGGATTATGTTTTTGAGTGTCTGGTTGAATCGTTCTACTAATCCATCCGTTTGTGGGTGATAGACACTGGTGCGGATAGACTTAATCCCCAGTAACCCATACAGCTCGCGCAGTGTGCGTGACATAAATGAGGTGCCTTGGTCTGTCAGGATTTCTTTCAGAATCCCGACCCGGGAGATAATGCGGAAGAGCGCTTCCACAATACTGTGTGCTGAGATATTGCGGAGAGATACTGCCTCCGGATATCGCATTGCATAGTCCACTAGAACTAAAATAAAGCGATATCCCTGTGCTGACCGATCTAATGGCCCGATGAGATCCATCTCAATTCGCTCAAATGGGGTCTCGATTAGAGGAAGAGGGCGCAACAGCGCTTTTGGAGTGGCCGCGGGATTTACTAATTGGCATTCACGGCACGCCGCACACCACCGATGGACATCCTCGCGAATCCCTGGCCAATAGAACCGGGCCATTATTCGGGCTAGTGTTTTGTCTTGCCCCAAGTGTCCAGCCATGGGATTAAAGTGAGCCGCATGGAATACGAGTTCCCTACGGCTCTTTGGGATTAACAACTGGGTTATTCGTTCCTTAGTTTGAGTGTCCTGCGCCACTTGGTACAATCTATCTTTAATAATGGCAAAATAGGGGAAGGTTGGTGCCGCGCTTGGCTGAAGAGTTTGACCATCGATTATTCTCACTTGGTCAAACGCATGCCGCAGAGTCTCGTCTCGCGACTGCTCTAACGGGAAATCCCCAAGGGACTCCCCGAGAGAGGGAGGAGGAGCGGGTTGCTCCTCACTCTGACGCGGTGTTGACACAGACGGCTCTGTGACAGCTTCTCCAGCCAATGCCACACCAGGATCTTCCCGTGACCTACTAGGGCAGGACCCACTACGTGTTAAATACTCCATTAATTCTTTAAATCCCAGCCAATGAGTACCCAAGATCAACGAGTGGGTAAGGCGAGGATTAACTGCCGCCTTCATTTTATGCGTTTGGCCCCGGAATAGAATCTGGACCGACACTAGAGGGTAATGTTGAACATCCCCATGCACACACAACACCTTCACCGCTTGTGCTCCCCCCAATGCCTTGCCTTGCACCAGGCGTTGTTGAATTGAGGTCTGATTGCAACCGGAATCTACCAAAGCGTGATATGTATCCCCTTGAATACGCACCGGTACGCGATACGTTCTGGCCCGATCGGGGGCGGTTTCTGGCGCGTCGGGGATCCGGATGACAGCCCCCACCTCCCTTGCGGGGCTCTGACTCTGGAGACGCTCTGATTCCCCACCGCGCCAGCACACCAGCCCAGGCTTTCCCTCTGCACTGGTGTTATGGGTGTCACTCACCTGAGGGGGAGACAACACAGACACAGAAGAGGGAGATGGGAGGACACCACAGGTGCGACGGGCCGGCTGGGGAGGAGCGAGCTGCCGCCTCCGTGGCAGGGGAACAGGGTGGGGAGGGGGACAAGAGATGGGGGGGAAGAGAGAGAAGAGAATCGAGGGGAGACGCCTCGTCTGCCTGCCGTCGGAGCCACCTCCAGATGGTCCTCCACCAGCTCGATGGCTCGTTCCAGCGACGCCGGGCGGTGACACTGGACCCATTCCGCCGTTCCTTCCGGAAGTTGAGAGATGAACTGCTCCAGTGCCACCAGATCGATGATCTTCTCGGCGTCACGGTCTTCTGCCCTCAGCCACCGCCGGCAGGCGTCCCGGAGTTGCTGGCCGAATGCAAACGGCCGGCCGACCTCCTCCAGTGTCAGCGTCCGGAAGCGCTGACGGTGTTGCTCCGGGGAGCGGCCGAGCCGCTGCAGGATAGCTTTCCTCAGGTCGGCATAGACCAGCCGGCTGTCAGCAGGGAGCTGCTGCGCTGCGAGCTGCGCCTCGCCAGTCAGGAGCGGGAGGAGGCGTGCCGCACGCTGCTCCAGCGGCCACCCCCACGCCTCGGCTGCTTGCTCAAAGAGAGTGAGGAACACTTCTGGATCGTCCTGCGGTCCCATCTTCGTGAGGGTGGCGGCAGCGGTGGCCGGCGGTCCTGCTGACGTGAGCCGGTGCCGGAACGCCTGGCGATCTTCCTGATGGACCAGCATCAAGGCTTCGAAGCGCTGCTGCTGCTCCTTCCAGAGGGTGATCAGCTCTTGATGCTGGTTCTGCTGGGCGGTAGCAAGGGCAAGGATGAGCTCTTTGAACGGGGAGGACTCCATGGAGTGGTTCCCTTCTGTGCGCTCCTGGGTTTCAGCACCACTGTAATAATCCCCAATGTGGGTGGAGCACAGAAGCACGGCAGGCGAGAGTTCGTGTTCACACACACGCACTTTATTGAGCTTTTCAGCTTTCATTCATTCATTCATTCATGCACGCACGCACACATGTGTTGTGGTTGGGGAGCGAATTCCTCTTCTCTCCTCTCCCCCTCCCTTTATACTCCATCCCTGCAACACACACACACACACACACACACACAAATTGCCATCAGGTGTAATGACCTAGCCACTTACCTTCCCTGACCCCGCCCTCCATTCACAGACTGCTGCTTGGCCACGCCCCCGCTGCCACAACTATATTCCTGCTGTGTGGACATTCTTTCTTTTTTTTATGAAGATGCAACAGGCACGGAGTGATTGTAGCATCTTCTCTTTCAGTATAGAGCAATACATCTGTGAATTCATGATGCCATCAATGAAATGCAGCTCCCCAACACTAGTAGCACTCATGCAGCCCCACATAAGGACACTGCCACCACCATGTTTCACTGTAGGCACCAGGCATTTTTCTTTGTATTCCTCACCTTTGCGACGCCATACAGTTTTGAAGCCATCAGTTCCAAAAACATTTATCTTGGTCTCATCACTCCAGAGTACATAGAGTCCCAGTAGTCTTCATCTTTGTCAGCATGGGCCCTGGCAAACTCTAGGCGGGCTTTTTTGTGCCTGGGCTTTAGGTGAGGCTTCTTTCGTGGACGGCATCCATGCATGCCATTCCTCTGCAGTGTATGCCGTATTGTGTCACGGGAAATAGTCACCCCAGTTTGGCTTTCTACTTCTTTAGATAACTGCAGTGAACTTCCATGCCGATTTTCTTCAACCCTTTTCATCAGAAGATGCTCCTGTCGAGGTGTTAACTTCCGTGGACAACCTGGACGTCTCTGTGAGATGGTTGCAGTTCCATCTTTCTTAAATTTTTGTACCACTTTTGCTACAGTATTCTGACTGATAAGTAAAGTTTTGCTGATCTTCTTGTAGTCTTCACCTTTGTGGTGGAAAGAAATTATTTTCTTTGGGGAATTCTAAAGAGACAAATTGAGCATCACTCTCCATCCAGCATCCAGCCACTAAAAGAGGTCATTGTTCATCTCATCTCATTATCTCTAGCCGCTTTATCCTGTTCTACAGGGTCGCAGGCAAGCTGGAGCCTATCCCAGCTGACTACGGACGAAAGGCGGGTTACACCCTGGACAAGTCACCAGGTCATCACAGGGCTGACACATAGACACAGACAACCATTCACACTCACACCTACAGTCAATTTAGAGTCACCAGTTAACCTAACCTGCATGTCTTTGGACTGTGGGGGAAACCGGAGCACCCGGAGGAAACCCACGCGGACACGGGGAGAACATGCAAACTCCGCACAGAAAGGCCCTCGCCGGCCACGGGGCTCGAACCCAGACCTTCTTGCTGTGAGGCGACAGCGCTAACCACTACACCACCGTGCCGCCCGAGGTCATTGTTGAAGAATGGAAAAAGATTGATGTTGCAAAATGTCGCCAACTTGTTCATTCCATGCCTAGAAGACTTAGTCCTGTCATTAAAAATCATGGAGGCCATACAAAGTACTAGATGTAGTAGTTTTTGTTGTGGGGTGTACTCATTTTTGCACCACCCTAATTTGAGTAAAACTGAAAAAATGAGTAATCTAAGTTATATTATTAACCTTACTTTTTCCTGTTATAAGTTAAACAGATGTTATATTAAACTTTGTCTTGTCAACATTTTGGAAATTGTTTGTGTTCATTGAGATATTGTTTAAAATGTTACTTTTCAAAGGGGGTGTACTCATTTACGCTGAGCACTGTACATTTCCATAAATAGTAAAACAAAGTAAAAACTAAAAGAGCAGTAAGTCATTAAAATAATTACCAATCATTACAAATTAAAAATCAGCTGACCATCCTCATTTATCCAACAAAGGACATCAGATATTCCCCGTATTGCACAAAACTTTTCAACATCATTAATCAAACTATAATAAGACTATTCGAGCTTCAGCCATGCTCCCAACATCCCCCTCACCACACCCACCACATCTAACCCTTGTTAGACCAGCCCCAAGGTTATTATTTTTTCTTGTTTTCCAGATAGCCATTTTTGCCAAGCCTGATAGAAAATTCAATAAACAAACTTTTCCCTTCTAGGCGACACTATATTTAGGCCCTCCTATAAATGTTTCAGGTGAGAACTCCTCCCCTAGGTCCCTAAACCACACCTTCAACAGTCTAAACAAGTTGTCTACCCAACTGCAGTTCAGGAACAGGTGCTCTACATCTGCATCTTGACCAAAGAAGGAACATTCCCTCGCTACTGCTGGATTCAGGTGTGCCACGTGTCTGTTTGTAGCTATGGCTTTGTGGATCACTCTCCACTGTAGATCGGCAGTTCGCTTCTCTATGGGGGGTTTGTAGAGGGCTCACCAGCGTCCTTTCATGGAGAAGTCTGGGCCAAACAAACCTGACCACCCCGAGGCCTTCAGCCCTCTCAGTGCTGCCTGGTGTGTCACTTTTACACAAGTAGTTTAGATTGCTTTCTTGGAGAGGCTCTTGAAGTTCCCCAGCACTGGAGTTCGAAAAGAGAGGAGCATGTCCCCATCCTTTTCTTGTGGTTGTTCCACAGCTGCTGAAACAGTGAAGGGTGGGCAATCATTGTTGTGCTCACTCGTCTCTGTGTCAGGCCTCCTTGATGTTCCTCCACAGCTCTCAGGCAGCGCCTCTTAGAGTTCACTGATGAATTTTTCTACTAAGCGAGGGGACCGTAAGCCAGTGACATTTTGTATGAAGACTGCCGATTTCCACCCATCACTCTTTCTCAGCTGAGCGAGTGTCATGCACCTGCTCGTCCGCAGAGATGCCTGTACATTTGTGGAGTTCAGCAGCCTTGATGAGATCCATGGATTGTACAACAGAGGCTCTCTGAGGATCCACTTCTCTGGCTGACAGAGGCTCCTGTGAACCATAAACACCCGCTGCCATGTTCGCAGCATTGACTGGTAGAAGTTGGGAATGCTCCCCAACTCCATCTGCTGTGTGTTCAACAGGAGCAGCTGCTGGGTGTAGCCAAGGCCCTCCACTTTCCTCAGGAATGTGTTTGCTGTTTTTTTTCCATACTGCATCTTTGTTGTATAGCAGCTTCTGCACTGCCTGCAGCTGGAAAGTGGAGATCCAGCTGTGTATGTTGATCAGGCCCTGTCCCCCTTCTTGTACTGGTAGATAAAGCACTGGTGCCCTAGTCCAGTGTTGGCCCGACCAGAAAAAATTCACCAGTCTCCTGTGCATTTCAATAATAATAATATGTTTATTTAAACCTTCTGCAGTAAAATAACTGAATTACAGTACAGGTTTAGGTCAGAAACAATAAATACCAGACAATACAATATGAATAAACAGTTATATATACGCAATGTATAAAACGTCAAGCAACATAGGATAAATCTTGCGCAAATTTGTGGGTAACAAAGTTCTTAAATCTATTAGTTGCTACAGTTCGTACAGAAACTTTGTTCACCGATCTTAATGCGTAGTGCGAGCTTGTTACAACCAAGCGACTTGACACAAGGCTATATACTGGGTTTTCTGGCTTTAGTTTAGACAAACTTCTTACATGCTGTAATTCTGCGATCATATAATGTAACTAAATTAGCTTTAGTTAAGGCTTCGCTATAATCAACGCCTGGGAATATGATAGAAAGTGCATGCTTCTGAATCTTCTCTATAGCGTCAGAAAGGTACTGTGGAAGGCCGGCAAAAACAACAGAAGCGTATTCTAATGTCGATCTTACGAGTGAGCAGTACACTTTAATAATATCAGAGGGAGGCACTCCGCAGCGCTTAAGCTGTCTAATGGCATAAAGCCTACGATTTGCTTTCCTCACTATATAATCACAGTGAACCGCCCAAGTCAAGTCATGTGAAATATATACTCCAAGAAATTTAAATGACTCGACTCATTCCAAAAAAGAACCACATGTGGCAATAGGCGGGCACTGATAACTATTATAGTGAAGAAAGTCAACCGACATTACCTTGCATTTCGCTGGATTTAGGCACATGTTATTAACTGCGAAAGATTGCACCTCAGAAACTACGTAAGGTAAGATAGAAGGTGCATTTCTTGGCATTATTTTGAGGACCGTCAGGTCGTCTACAAATTTAGCGCGGGGGAACCAGCTACACAGTAGATCATTGACCATTACAGAAAAAAGGATTGGGCCTAACTTTGTTCCTTGCGGTATCCCTCCAAATAATTTCATGGGTGGAGAAGATGAAGGGTTTATAATAACAGATTGAATCTTACCCTCTAAAAACGATGCCACCCAGCGTAGCATACAGGGGTGAATATCAAAATTCGAGAGTTTATTCAATAAGATGTTATGGTCTATCAAGTCAAATCCTTTCTTAAAGTCTGCAAAAAACCACCTGGTCCAGCAATTGCTTCTGTCCAAGGCCTCAGTGGTAAGATGAAGAAGGAACACTATAGCTTGTTCGGTGGATTTCCCAGCCACTGCAAACTGCTTGGTATCTAGCTGTTTATTGATACCAGGCAAAATACGAGATAGAGTGAATCCTTCCATTATCTTGGCGGTTTCATATGTTAGAGAGATTGGTCTAATGTCACTCTCAATACAACGTGGGGGATTCCATTTTGGCAGAGGACGCACTATCGCACTCCTCAACAGACTAGGCAGGAACCCTTCTCGCAGTGACATTTTGTAAATATCAGCTACCACAGGAGAGAGTTCAAAGGCGAAGCTCTTCAGAATCAAGTTGGGTATTCCATCTGGACCAGAGGCTTTATTGATCTGGACAGCTCGCAGGGATTCACGTATGAGATCCGCAGGTGGCTCCAGGACGGCAAGTTTGTGCCACAAGGTGGAGGCAGCCAGGTTGTTTGTCACCAAGACCTTCCCTCTGTAGGACAACTGAGACGATACCCAATTCCATTTTGACAATTTGGCAACCACCTTCTCCAGCATGCCCTCCCAATTCTTTATCTTAAAATTATCTGTCCCTAAAAACACGCCCAGGAACTTTATCCCATCCTTTCCCCATTGTAAGCCCCCTGGTCCAGTGTTCTCCCACCCAGCTATGAGGAGTCCCTCACTCTTTCCCCAGTTGACTTTGGCTGAAGACGAGCTCTCATATATTGCCAGACTGGCATTAAGTCCTGGTACAGCCTCCTGCTTCGTAATAAAACTGTAACATCATCTGCATATGCAGACAATATACATTTTTCTCCTGTGGGGTCACCTGGAATACCAAAACCACTGAGTTCTCTCCTCAGCCTGCTGAGGAGAGGTTCAATAGCGAGACTATAAAGCTGTCCAGAGAGCAGACAGCCCTGTCTGATACCCCTCTGTACTAGAACCAGACAGCTCAGTCCACCCCCCACCTTCACCATGACTGAAGCATCAGCATACAGGAGCTTAATCCAAGAGATAAAAGCCAAATATTTTAAGATAACCCAAACCCAAACCCAAATATTTTAAGAACATTAAAAAGGTAGTCATGTCCTACCTGGTCAAAAGCTTTTTCCTGATCTAGTGACAGAAGGCCCACATTATATTTCCCTGTGATTCCAATGTCTATAATGTCTCTGATTAAAAACAATTTGTCCATGATAGATCTGTCAGGAACACAGTATGACTGATCCTTATGAACCCGTATGCTTAAAAAAAACCCTTTCAGTCTTTTTGCCAGACACTTTACTAAAATCTTATAGTCCAGACAGAGAAGGGAAACAGGCCACCAGTTCTTGAGTGAGCCCAGGTGTCTTTCCTTTGGCAGCAGTGACAGAACAGCACTCTGGCTGCTACTAGGCAGTAGCCTCCTCATAGCACAGTCCTTCATCATGTTGTGATAGTCCTCCCCCAGCACTCCCCATCAGTGCTTGTAGAACTCAGCCGGCAGTCCGTCTATTCCAGGTGCATGTCCTGCTGATTGCTGCTGAACAGCTTGTGTAAGTTCCCTGAATGTGATGTTGGTGTCCAGGGTCTCCTTCTGCCTTGGGCTGAGTTGTGGTAGTCCCTGAAGAAGCTGGGCTGTGCTCTCATCACTGTTACCAGCTGCATAGAGCTCAGCGTAGAATGATACTGCCAGCTTCCTCATTTCAGCTGGGTCCATTGTCAGGGACCCATCAGGTCGATGAAGATGCAGCATTTGTCTCTGTTGTGCCGTCTTCTGCTCAAGTTTGAAGAAGAAAGCACTGGGGGCGTCCATGTCTGTCACTGCAGCCATTCTGGCTCTCACCAGAGCCCCCTTCACCCGTTCCCGAAGAAGGAAACTCAAGTCCTGCTTCTTTTCCTGCAATGCCCTGCTCACCTCCGGAGCATTTTGGTTTTCTAAGTTGCTTTCAATGTACAAAATCTCCTTCTCCAACCTCTTAATAGTTGTTTTTATGTTCGCAGTAGCACATGCAGTAGAGTTCTGGCAAAAAGTTTTTATCTGAGTTTTCCCCACCTCTGACTCAGATTCTCAAATTCATTTTTCTTCTGTTTCCAGTGATTCCAAAATAAAATAAACTTTTTCACAAAACACTGTATTGAGTAACAGTTTTACATTAAAATGCCAATAATAATGTGGGCGTGGTAGTTTAATCATGTTTATGTCAACAGTCATCATGTGATGATCAGTAAAACCATTGGGGAATATAAAAGCATTGATTATTCTATTATTATATGAACTGCTCATATACATTCTGTCTCATCTAGCAGCAGAAAAACAGCATCAGACACCTTTACCCATGTGTACTGTCTTGATTTTACATTTCTGCTTCTCCATACAGCTACTAAATTGGCTTTTTTTTATGAGGCTGTGAAGCAGCTGACTAGACTGGGGATGCGGCTCCTCCCCATTTCTGTTGAAAATAAAATCAGTAGTGCAGTTCCAGTCCCCCCATTACCATAAAACAATCTTTACTGCACTATTGCAGGGTGGTGTCTATCTTTCCTAAAACACTCAAGCGCTCTGGGCCGCTATTAGGTGCGTAAATGTCTCGTGACGTCACATCCGCATCGGGCTTACACGAGCTGTCCCGCGTTTCTCCCGTATCTGTGTGCAGGTTTTCCGCTGCAGCAATTTTTGCACCGAACACTCAGCCCGAGGTTCACTACAATAAGGTACAGTACGAGGAGAGTCATGAGGAGTCCAACATGACGCATTTGGCAACAACACATTTTTCACAGTGTTTTTGTTAAACTTAGTAATCTACATTTTAAATAAACCGCACACTCCACTAGTACACCAGATCTGAATATTGTCTCTCCGCTTTTACCTCATCACTGTCAACTCTACTTCCTACTACTGTACATTATTACGGGACAATTACAGCTCGTGTAAGCCCGATTGTAATGCTAGTTTGTAGGTTAGCTTGTTTATTGCAATGCTAGTTTGTGAGAGCTTGTTTATTGTAATGCTATACAATACAATTCTGGCCTAACATTACTCAGTACTGTGCTTATCACCATGTACATCGCCTACTTGAACACCAGAAGCCTGAAGCCCTTTTCAACGCTGGACAAAAACAGCTTACTGAAAGTGTGCAAGATCACTTTACTGCAGCACCTTGTGTACGGCAATGACTATGACACTCTTTGCATCAGTGAAACATGGTTGAACAGTACCGTAATGAACAGCGAACTTCTACCGGGGTATAATATCTACCGCCGTGACAGGAATGGAAGAACCGGTGGAGGTGTTCTAATCGCAGTCAAGGACAACATACAGTCTGTTTGCCATCAAGATCTTGAACGAGATGGCACTGAACTAGTTGTTGTTGAACTTGTTAGGCCTAGTTGTAAATCTGTGATGCTTTGCACCTTTTACCATCTTCCTGATTCCACCCTTGATGTCCTACATTACTTGAACTCTGCACTTCAAAGCACACTGGAATCCAGCCAAATTATCCTTGTTGGAGACTTTAACCTGCCTGCCATTGATTGGACTGACTCATTGGCCCCCGTAACCGCCAGGGGACGTGCAGACGAGGATACTTTCTGCCATCTTGTTGGGGACAATTTTCTCCATCAGTTCATCCAAGGACCTACCCACATCGCTGGAAACAAACTTGATCTACCGCTCTGTAATTGTCCTGAAATTGTCCAGGGAGTCCGCACAACATCTGCTGAGCAAAACATGGTTTTCCAACTGATCACCACCTTGTGGAATTTCAGTTAAAATTGAAGTTTTCAAGACCCAGACAAGTTAAGCGACGAATTTATGACTACAAACATGGTAGCTTTAAAGACCTACGTAGCTCCTTGCTCAATGCCCCGTTCAACACTACTCCTATTCCTGAAGTCGACAACCACTGGGCATGCTGGAAGAACTGGTTCACATCTGCTGTGGCTGAACATATTTCCGTTAAACAATAAAGGATGTGCACTCTCCTCCCTGGATTGATAGCAAAGTTTGACATCTGATAAGAAAGAAATATCAAGCACTGAGGAAATATCGCTCAAACAAAATTGAATCCCGTAAGCTGAAATTATGCGCTCTGAGCCAGAACATCAAGTACTTGATCAGACAGAAGCACCGAGTACTTGATCAGACAGAAGCATCGAGAGTACTTGGAGAAAATTGAGATCTCACTCAGTACCAACTCCAAGGTGTTCTGGAGCTATCATAAAGCCATTCTTCGTCATCGAACAAATCAGAACGCTATAATATCCTACCAGCAGGAATATTCCAAGACTCCATATGGAAAAGCTCAACTCTTCAATTCTTACTTCTCCTCTGTATTTCTTCCTAAGAATTCCAACACAGATGTAGGAACGCCATCATTACCTATAAAGGTTAACGAGGAACTACGTGAACTCTCACTCACAGAGAATGAAGTACTGAACTGTTTGAGTGCTTTGGATGTTACGAAGGCTTGCAGCCCTGACGGTATTCCTCCACTCCTTCTAAAAGAATGCAGTCAAGAAATTGCACCTAGCATTTGTGCTCTTTTTAACCATTCATTGAGCACTGGTCGTCTGCCTCCTGAGTGGAAATCTGCTGATGTCACACCCATCCACAAGAGAGACTCCAAGAAACTAGTTGAAAACTACAGACCTATTTCGCTTCTGCCCATCATAAGCAAGGTATTTGAACGCTGTGTCTACAACAGAATCTACAACCATACGTTGAACCTGATTACCAGTGCACAGCATGGATTCCTCAGACATCGCTCTTGTGTTACTCAGCTACTCTCCGTACTCCACACTATTGGAGAATCCCTTGACAAGAACACTCAAGTAGATATTATCTACCTAGATTTTGCCAAAGCATTCGACAAAGTAGACCATAAGATCCTCTTAAGTAAGCTAAGATTGTACGGCATCGGTGGGATGCTCCTGAACTGGTTTGAGGACTACTTAAATGGTCGTTCTCAAAGAGTTGTTGTCGACGGTGTTGCATCTTCCTGGGCTCCATGCACCTCTGGAGTACCTCAAGGCAGCATCTTGGGTCCTCTTCTTTTTGTCATGTTCATTAACGATCTTCCTGATGTCATTCCCAAGAAAACCACGGCTGCTATGTACGCTGACGACACCAAGATATTCCATAAAGTTGCTTCCCATGGCGATTGTGAAGATCTTCAGAATGCACTGTCAAGGCTTAACGCTTGGAGCTTTAGCAACAACATCAAATTCAATGGCTCCAAGTGTAAGCTGCTGACAGTGACACGCAAGAAAAGTCCAAACCTGTATGATTACCACCTTGGCGCAGACGTAATCCAACGCGTACAAAAGGAAAAAGATCTCGGAGTCACCATCACAAACAACCTTAACTGGGACGAGCATATTAGAACCATCACAGCCAAAGCTAACTGTGGCAGCGGGGGCGTGGTCAAGCGCCGGTCTGTGACAGGAGGGCGGAGTCAGGGAAGGTAAGTGGCAGAATCACTACACCTGATGTCAATTAACCTGTGTTTGTGTGTCTTCCCAGTGACCGTGCCCTATATAAAGAGAGAGAGAGCAGAGGAAGGGGGCTCTCTCCTGAACCAGCCAACTTGTGTGTTCTGTGTGACTGGGAGTATATTTGTCTCTGAAAAGAACAAATAAATTGAATTATGGAACTTTATTCTGGCCTGCCGTCTTTCTGTGCTCCGTCCTGGGTTTCAGCACCACTGTGGCAGTTCATAGGAGGGGGAGGAGCACAGAAAGACGGCAGGCCAGAATAAAGTTCCATAATTCAATTTATTTGTTCTTTTCAGAGACAAAGGCCCAATCCCAATTCTAATTTCTACCCCTCCCCCTCCCCCTTCCCCTTCCCCTTGGCCCTTCCCCTTGAAACTGAGCTACAAGGGATAGGGCTTGAAATTCAACCCTTACGTATTGGGATAGCCCTTCAACGATCGCATACGTCATCGCGTACCTCGGTCAGCGTTTACGTTAGCAAAACGCGACCAAATGCATCATTGGCTGCGACCAGCCGCTACAGTCAGAGCCAGAGGCAGAACCAGAAATCTCTGCTGGCAGGGTGTGATTTGTTAACTAACACCACTGAATGGGATATCTTTGGCGCTTCGTGCACCACATCCGACAGAATGAGATGTCAGAACACTCATGTAAACAATAAAAGCGAGAATAACAGAACAAAACGTACGCAGTCAAGCAACCGAAAACAATACTCACTCCCAAAGCTTTTTAGCAGCAGCTTGGATTTCAGAAATCGCTGCTCATTCTCAGCTCGAAAGCGAATCAAGCGGCGTGTTTCCTCTGGATAACAACTTAAAACACGTAAATAATGGAGAAAATACATTTATGACAATCTTTCGCCGCGGGAACCGCCATCTTTCTGAAATCCGCATGAAATCTCGCTGAAATCCGCATGGCATTGTGGGAAATCACTCAAACCCCTTCGTTCGGAGTCAGCTCCAGGAAAATCTCCGTTTGGAGGGGTACAGAAGCCCTACCCCTTCCCCTACCCCTCCGCGTTAACTGGGATTGGGATACCCCTACCCCTTCACGTGAACGCGCAAAATGGAGGGGAAGGGCCAAGGGGTTGGTCCAAGGGGTGAAATGGGATTCGGCCAAATATACTCCCAATCACACAGAACACACAAGTTGGCTGGTTCAGGAGAGAGCCCCCTTCCTCTGCTCTCTCTCTCTTTATATAGGGCGCGGTCACTGGGAAGACACACAAACACAGGTTAATTGACATCAGGTGTAGTGATTCTGCCACTTACCTTCCCTGACTCCGCCCTCCTGTCACAGACCGGCGCTTGACCATGCCCCCGCTGCCACACTAACAAACTTCTTGGTATGTTCAAGAGGACATGCCCTCAACTGACCGATGCAAGATGCAGAAGAACACTATACCTAGCACATGTAAAATCTCAGCTAGTGACTGCTTCTGAGTTTGGTCACCCAGCCTGTTTAAACTCAAAGAACAGATCAAAAGAGTCCAGCGACGTGCCACCAGATGGATCCTCAGGACCAAGATTGGGGAAACCACTTATAAAAAAAGACTAAAGAACTTGGACTTACTCCCTCTCTGCTACGATAGAGAGATTAAGGACTTGATGTTCTTTTATAAATCTTTATATGGACAAACAAACCTTAATGTTCATGATTTTGTCAAATTCACCAAACATAGACGTACTCGTCTTACTCAGAACCCCGGTATCGTTCTTGAAACATCTCTTTGTAAAACCACTACATTTCAAGCATCTTACTTGAATAGGATAGTTTGCCTCTGGAATGCCATCTGTAAAGGGGCACCAACTAGTATTTTTTCTAGCCATTTTCAATTTAAATTGTTTCTAAAGCATAAATACTTCTCTTTGCTTGAGGACACATTTGATGTTGATCTGACATGTACTTGGTCACTAGTTCGTAAGTGTCCTTGTCATCATACTCGATAATAACCGAATCTTAGTGACTTTATTTGATTTTATTTGTCTGAACTCTAATGATTATTTTTGATTGTTATTCATAGATTTTAGTTCATCTCATCTCATTATCTCTAGCCGCTTTATCCTTCTACAGGGTCGCAGGCAAGCTGGAGCCTATCCCAGCTGACTATGGGCGAAAGGCGGGGTACACCCTGGACAAGTCGCCAGGTCATCACAGGATCTTAGTTCACTAGTTATCAATTTTTTATCATAACTGAATTTTATTTAATTCTTCAAGTCAATTGTTCTATTTATTTTAAGTTAGTCAAAAGGAAATGCCTAGCATAGGACTTAAGAGTCCCGTTCACATTTTCCTCTTTGGGTAGTCCTACGTATTCTGTAATTTTCCTTTCACTGATACCCAATAAAGTTGAAAAGATAAACATTTATAAAAAGAAACAAGGTGCCCTGAATTTTGGCTTCAACAACTAAAACCCTCCCCTTTACAAGCTCGGTTACTGAGATCACTGTGACATTAATATTTCTTGCGAAGAGAATTGCTGCTCCTGCTACTCCTAATAACTAATGTTCGAGCCATGACTTAAAATATGGTTCCCTTCCCACCAAACACCCCACTCCACCTCATTAGTGCTGTCAGAATGCATCTCTTGTAAGAATATAACCTCAACTTTTTTAATTTGTAAGTATTCTGCCAATAGTCAAGTCAAGTTTATTTGTATAGCACTTTTAACAATAAACATTGTCGCAAAGCAGCTTTACAGAATTTGAACGACTTAAAACATGAGCGAATTTTATCCCTAATCTATCCCCAATGAGCACGCCCGAGGCAACGGTGGCAAGGAAAAACTCCCTCAGACGACATGAGGAAGAAACCTCGAGAGGAACCAGACTCAAAAGGGAACCCATCCTCATTTGGGCAACAACAGACAGCATGACTATAACATTAACAGCTTTAACATGAAGTCAGTTTCGTTGATGCTATAAACTCTTCATTGATGGAAACTTGAGTGCAAAACTGTTCATGACAACTGCAGTCCTAAAGTTAGCAAGTCAACTGTAGTCCTCAGCCATAAAAGCATTACTGCAAGAGTCCAGAGCGTCTTCCAAGTGTGACTTTCAACTGTCCTCATGGGGCCGTCCTCCACAGGAGCGATGCGATGAGACTCCAACCAGACACACAGCACCAGGATGGATCAGGCAGGTCTGAGGAGCAGAAGAGGTTCAGCATCTCGATCTCAGGACCAACATGTAACTCAGAGGGTCAGATTTGGGGGGGGGGGGGGGGGGGGGGAGACAGAGGGAGAGAAAACACAGGTTGTTAAGTATGCCTAATGTCACCTGAATAAGTAGGAACAGTATACATATTGCACTGAGTACAAGCAGGGACTCCGGCAACTAACTCTGACAGCATAACTAAAAGGGGAGAGCCAGAAGGTAACACAGGCATGAGGGGCCCCGGGACATAAAGCAGCAGCCACTACACCATCAACAAACTCGAGTGAGCGAGCGAGTGGGGACTGACAGCATCCATACATCCCAGTTTACCAAAACACTCTGTCTGAGGATCCTCCAGATCTACACCTTTACCTCATAAACACCATTAACACAAGGCTTGACTAAACAGATCTGTTTTCAGCTGAGACTTAAACACTGAGACTGTGTCTGATTCCCGAACACTACTTGGGAGGCTGTTCCATAACTGTGGGGCTTTGTAAGAAAAGGCTCCGCCCCCTGATGTAGCCTTCATTATACGAGGTACCAGCAGATAGCCTGCACCTTTTGATCTAAGTAGGCGTGGCGGGTCATAGAGGACCAGAAGTTCACTCAGGTACTGTGGTGCGAGACCATTCAGTGCTTTAAAGGTCAATAGTAGTATTTTATAATCAATACGAAATTTGATTGGGAGCCAATGCAGTGTGGATAAGACAGGCGTGATGGGGTCATATTTTCTAGTTCTAGTAAGGACTCTTGCTGCTGCATTTTGAACTAACTGGAGCTTGTTTATGCACTTATTGGAACATCCAGACAGTAAGGCATTACAATAATCCAACCTGGAGGGAACGAAAGCATGAACTAGTTTTTCTGCATCATGCAATGACATTAAATTTCTTATCTTAGCAATATTTCTGAGATGAAAGAAAGCTATCCAGGTAATGTTAACAATGTGAGTTTCAAATGAAAGACTGGGGTCAATAATCACCCCGAGGTCTTTTACTGCTGCACGTGAAGAAACAGAAAGGCCATCCAGAGTTACTGTGGAATCAGAAAACTTACTTCTAGCTGTATGTGGTCCGAGTACAAGTACTTCAGTCTTGTCAGAGTTAAGCAGAAGGAAGTTAATAAGCATCCAGTGTCTAATGTCCTTCACACATTCCTCAATTCTATTAATCTGGTGTCTCTCATCAGGTTTTGCAGAAACATACAACTGTGTGTCATCAGCATAACAGTGGAAACTAATACAATGTTTATGAATAATATCACCCAGAGGGAACATATATAAAGAAAAAAGCAGTGGACCCAAGACAGAACCTTGTGGAACACCAAACTTTACCTCAGTACGTCTAGAAATATCACCATTTACATCAACATACTGATAGCAATCAGTTAAATAAGAGCTGAGCCAGGAGAGGGCCGTTCCCTTAACTCCCACAACATTTTCTAGTCTATCCAGAAGAATGGAATGATCAGTGGTATCAAATGCTGCACTAAGGTCAAGCAACACAAGCAGCGAGACACAGCCCTGATCAGACGCCAACAGTAGGTCGTTTACTACTTTAACCAGTGCTGTCTCTGTGCTATGATGAGGTCTAAATCCTGACTGATACATTTCATGGATGTTATTCCTATGTAAATATGAGCATAACTGCTGTGCCACAGCTTTTTCAAGGATCTTGGAGATAAAGGGGAGGTTTGATATTGGCCGATAATTGGACAGCTGACAGGGACCAAGGTCAGGTTTTTTAATCAGGGGTTTGATAACTGCTAGTTTAAAGGATTTGGGTACATAGCCAATCATAAGAGAAGAATTTATTATTTTTAGAAGTGGTTCAATTACTTCAGGTATTATCTGTTTGAATAGACGTGTAGGTAAGGGATCTAGAACACAAGTTGAGGCTTTTGATGCCGAGATTAATGAAAGTAATTCAGTTTCTCTAAGGGGAGTAAAACATTCTAATTGCTGATCTGATACAGTTATATTGTTAACTACAGGGTCACTTACATTGTCTGACCTTAAATTAGTAGTTTGAATTTTTTGTCGGATATTCTCAATTTTGTCATTAAAATAATTCATGAAGTCGTTGCTACGACATACTGCAGGTGTGCATGTGTCTATAGTGGACTTATTCCTGGTTAATTTTGCTACAGTATTAAATAGGAATCTAGGATTATTTTTGTTATCTTCTATTAGGGAGGAGAGAGATGTTGATCTCGCGGCACTAAGAGCTTTTCTATACTTCAGGAAGCTCTCCTTCCACGCTAATTTGAACGCTACCAATTTTGTTTAACGCCATTTACGTTCCAATTATCGAGTGGTCTGTTTTAAAGTGCGAGTGTCATCATTATACCAGGGTGCTAATTTTTTGTCTCTGACAATTTTCCTTTTAAGAGGAGCTACATTAAAGTATAGCGGAATGTTGACTCTAAGCATTCAGTTGCCTGATCAAGTTCTGCAGGGGCTGACAGTGACCCAATCAAAGTTGATAACTCTGGGAGATCATTTATAAAGCTCTGTGCAGTAGTTGACGTGAATGTACGTTTAATACAGTAGCGTGGTGAGGTGCATATATTATTACTCAGACATATTTTGAATGAGATGAGATAATGATCTGAGAACTTCAGACTGTGGAAGTATGACTATATTGTCTACGTTTAATCTGAATGTTAGCATTAGATCAAGGGCGTGACCACCATTATGGGTCGGTCCTATGACATTCTGATTAATCCCTACTGAATCTAAAATGGACACAAACGCTGTTTTTAAAGGGTCTTCTGGGTTATCGAAGTGAATATTAAAATCTCCGACAACTAAAGCTTTGTCTAAGGAAATAACCAGATGTGAGATAAAATCTGCAAATTCAGAAAGAAACTCAGAATATGGCCCCGGGGGCCTGTAAATAATAAGTAATGGAATTAACTGGGTAGACTCATTTTTCGAGGCTACATACATTATATGAGTATGAAGAACTTCAAATGTATTAAATTTATAACCAGGTTTTTGTGTTACACCTAGATAATCATTATAAATAACCGCGATGCCTCCTCCTCTGCCAGTTAGACGAGGCTGGTGTATATAACTGTATCCAGGAGGACTCGCTTCATTTAATGCTATATATTCATTTGGCTTAATCCATGTTTCTGTTAAACACAGTACATTAAACTCCTGATCAGTAATGAGTTCATTAACCATTAGCGCTTTAGATGTAAGAGATCTAATATTTAATAGCCCCACCTTTAGATCAAAGGTGCTGGCAGCAGCTGTACAGTCAGTATGATCTAATTTTATATTGATTAGGTTACTGGAATAAACTCTCTGAGTATTTCTACCTTTTTGTTGAGCTCGGGGAACAGACACAGTCTCGATGTAGTGGACCCTGAGTGACGACTCTGTGCAGCTAGCAGACAGTCGGTTTAGCCTGTTTGTCTGCTCCCTGGCCTTGGCTCTGGACTGTCAGAAATTAACTAGGCCTGTTCTGAGACTACGAGCTATGCTGCAAGAAATGAGAGCAGCACCTTCCCGAGTGGGATGGATACCGTTCCGCCCGAACAGGCCAGCAGTGCCCTCAAAATTAGCCCAATTATCTATAAAGCCCACACTGTTTTCAGAGCACCACCTGGACAACCAGCAGTTCAGCGACCATAACCTGCTGTAAGCTCCATCGCCATGCCGCATTGGGATGGGGCCAGAGCATTCTACAGCATCGGACATCACCTTCACTAATTTAAACACCTCTACAAAGTTATTCTTAGTAACCTCAGACTGACGAAGGCGTATATCATTAGCTCCTGCATGGATAACTATCTTTGAGAACCTGTGCTTGCCTCGGACCCTAAGATTATCTGCGCCCTGGCTCCCGGTATACACCTGACTAAAGCTGCTGGTGCCCCTAAAGGCTGAGCTAATTTCATGTGCCGTATGATAGAGTCCCCTATAACCAGAGCTCTTTCAGGTTTCTCAGCGGGTGCATCACTAAGGAGAGCAAACCTGTTCAACATGTGACGCGGAGAAGAGTGGTGCTCCCGTGGGCGAGCCTCAGCGGTAGCTTTGGCTCTACGCTTATGCCGCCGAGTCGTCACCCATTCACCCCGCTGTAAGGGCTCTAATGCCGGAGTTGGGGGATTACTAACTCCACCTAGGGCATCCAGACTTTCCTCTACAGAAACTACACTGTTCTCATTCTCACTGACCTTCTCTAAAGCCTGGACACGCGCTTCTAGCACTGTAATCTTCTCCGTCAGAGAGCTAACTAATCTGCACTTATCACAAATAAAGCCATCACTAGTGACGGAGGAAGAATGATTAAACATCCTGCACTCCGCACACTGAACAGGCTGAAGGTGTGCCATGATGAAAGGATTCACGTACCTTAATCAAAGATTTGTTGATATTAAAGCAGATCCGATGTGGATGGCCTCCGCTTGTGGTCTTTACGCAGGAGGAGGAAAAAAAAGAAAGCTTCCGGTCTCTGCGTTCTTCCGAAAAAAGAAAAAAAAAAGGAAAAAGGAAAGCGAAAGTGGAAAGTACAAAAAGGAAAGCAACAGTACAATAAAAATGAAGATGATACTGGAAAATTATTTGTGGAAAAAATTTTTAAAAGATTAGTAATTAACGCCAACACTCGCGGGAAAAAAGGACTCGTCGCAAACAACTAAGGAACCAGGAAGTGCGTAACAGAATGCGCCATGCGTAGCACAGAATACAGCTCTTTTATTACTATCTCTAGCCCCATTAATATTTAGAGACCCTAAACGGAAAGACTGCATTAGGAAATGAGAAAAAGGGCAGGATCAGAAGTAACAGAGAGGAAAACAGGAGGATAGACTTCACCACATGACGATCACTTTTTCCCCGAGTGATGGGGGTCTTGCCCCTCCGCAATTTTGCCAACATTTCCTTAAGTCTGAATCTCTTTTTCCTGCACAGTACATCATAACCGACTGTCCACTGTAACATAACCACTGACACAATAAACTTATCAAAATCGGAGAAGTAATCACTCACCTCTACTGTTTTCCCAAATGTTTGATCTAAAAGCGTGTTAATTTCCTCTCGAGAGTCGAGCTGTTCATCCATCGCCTGCGAGCCCAGATCAGACAGGCTGGAGATATCAGACAGAGCATCCTCATTCCCCGTGACCTCATCACCCCCTTCTTCTGCCGGTGGCTCTCCGGTGTTCAGTACAGTGATGTCTGTGACAGGTGGGTCAGTAACGGGCTCGGGCTCTGGAGTGATGGTCTCTGCCCCGCTATCTGACCCCAGATCAGTGCCTTCCCCATCATTCAGCACTGCAGGGTTCTGATACACTGACTGCCTCCGTTAGTGTATCAGTTTCTGTTTTATCCGCCGTGTTTCCCATTGAAACGTTATCATCATTGATTTTTTTGTCCCGCTGGTTCTTCCACAGCCGGGACGCTCGAGTCAGAAATCTCCATTTGTTTCTCTGTTTCTTTGGGTCCCTTTTGGACCACAACCGAACCAGTGCTGATCCCTTCGCCCTCATTGGCCTGAGCTTTATGAGGGCATGCAAACTTTTTATGGCCGATATCACCGCATTCAAAACACCGCATGCTCCCCGTAGTCACATACAGCATGTCAGATTTATTTCCGTGTAAAACACGAAAAGAAACATCTAATATTGGAGACTCAAGGAACATGAAGACCTGCCGCTGGAAAGACAGCACATGCTTCAGGGCCTCGTTCTTACAGCCCAGTGGAATCACCCATATTGTGCTGGTGAATTTCCCGAACCTTGAGAGCTCGCACTCGATGTCACTGTTCGGGATAAAAGGGGGAACGTTAGAGATGGCGACTTTAACTGTGGGTGAAACTCGTGGTGTAATTGACACAAACACTTCATTTATCCACACCCCGGTCTCAACAAGACGACTCACCAGCCGTTCTTCTTTAAAAAATATTACCACTGCTTTATTCATCCTAGACACCGAAGCGATATTTTCATATCCAACCTGCTTACTGATTGCAAGCAGCACATCCGCCACACTCGATCCCGCTTCAGGGACACACCTGATTCTGTGGCGGTGCAAGAGGGAAGGGCCACACCCGACCGGGTGAGACGCCACTCCTACACCCCGCCACCTCACCACTTTCCTCCTCACAAAACTAAATCAACAATTAACAAATTCTTAGATAACGCGAAACTGAAAGTTATTTTAATACTTAAAGCAAGAAAAAGCAAAAAATAAAGTATGAAAAAAAGAAAGGGATAAACCCCAAACAATCGTGCTCTCACTGTGAATCCTCACACACTCACTCACACACACACTCCCAGCATGCAACAGAGAGAGAGAGAGAGAGAGAGAGAGAGAGGGCATTTTAGAGAGAGAGAGAGAGAGAGAGAGAGGGCATTAGAGAGAGAGGAGTGTAATAACTGTATTAAAGCCTCTCCAGGTGGTGTAACAGTGTTTAATGGGATTTTTTAGTTAATTTCCTGATATGAACAACACTTGTGTGTGTGTGTGTGTGTGTGTGTGTGTGTGTGTGTGTGTGTGTGTGTGTGTGAGAGAGAGAGAGAAAGAGAGAGAGTTTATGAGTGTGTGTGTGTGTGTGTGTGTGTGTGTGTGTGAGAGAGAGAGAGAGAGAGAAAGAGAGTTTATGTGTGTGTGTGTGTGTGTGTGTGTGTGTGTGTGTGTGTGTGTGTGTGTGTGAGAGAGAGAGAGAGAAAGAGAGAGAGTTTATGAGTGTTTGTGTGTGTGTGTGTGTGTGTGTGTGTGTGTGTGTGTGTGTGTGAGAGAGAGAGAGAGAGAGAAAGAGAGTTTGTGTGTGTGTGTGTGTGTGTGTGTGTGTGTGTGTGTGTGTGTGTGTGTGTGTGTGTGAGAGAGAGTTTATGAGTGTGTGTGTGTGTGTGTGAGAGAGAGAGAGAGAGAGAGAGAGAGAGAGAGAGTTTATGAGTGTGTGTGTGTGTGTGTGTGTGTGTGTGTGTGTGTGTGTGTGTGTGTGTGTGTGAGAGAGAGAGAGAGAGCTTCAGTTTGAGATGTGTGTGTGTGTGTGTGTGTGTGTGTGTGTGTGTGTGTGAGTTTATGAGTGTGTGTGTGTGTGTGTGTGTGTGTGTGTGTGTGTGTTGTCTCACAGGGATTGGCTCCATCAGCGACGATCAGCATACGCAGTGAGGACAGACTGATGTCTCGCTGCTCCTTGTGTGCCATCATCGCCCAGTGCAGGTCACGACACTTCACCAAGGCAACACGTGCTGCACACACACACACACACACACATCTCAAACTGAAGCTCTCAGAGTGTAGTGTGTGTGTGCGTGTGTGTGTGTATACCTTTGTGTATGTGAACACGCTGGACCCAGGACAGAGGACACGCCTTCATTACTGCATATGGGACACTGATTGTGTGAATCCGGTTCATCACACTCTGTTTTACACACACACACACACACACACACACACACACACACACACACACACACACACCATAAACATACTAATATCTTAAACCCCATGTAGTGAGCGTATAGTGCGCACTACACCAGGTCTAGAGAACTGTTATAACAGTGTAGCTGCTCCTAAAGTTCACTCTGTGTTATACTGTAACTTTACTCACTCATTAATATTCACATTTATTTAAATACATTGTGTTTGAATATTAAGGATTTAAACCCCAGAACTCACTGTGAGGACACCGTGCCAAAGACCCATGTCCTTCTTAAAGTCCAAAACGTTCACCAGTGTTTCACCTGAGTGCACACACACACACACACACACACACACACACACACACACACACACACACACACACACAGTGCTCCTAGTGAAGCTGTTTGAGTTCAGACACTACACAGTGAATGAGTGCCTCAGTGACTCACCCTCGCAGTAGTTACAGGCCTGTGAGAGCGCCTGACAGTGCGTTAGCATGGCTATCTTCGACACAGCCACGCCCACTACTGTCCCCTCCTTACTCGCCTTATACTGAGAGAGAGAGACAGACAGAGAGAGCAATGACTTAAAATTCATTCAGAAATCAAGACACTCAATTAGTTTATTAACATTTATGAATTACTTCAAAATCCTCTCAAATCGTGCCAGGTTAGCTGATGTTAGCTCACTACCTTTAACAGTAATGATTACAAATATTTCTGAATATCACATCCTTTCAGAAATCCTGCCAGGTTAGCTCATGTCAACTCACTAGCATTAGCAGTGAAGATTATGAACATTAATGAACACAAATTTAAAAAAAAATTCTCCTGACACGTTAGCTGATGTTAGCTAGCTAGCTACTGTTAACAATGAGGATTATCAACGTTCATGAATATGACTCTCAGAAGTCCTGTCAGTAAATGTTAGCACTATGGCTAATATATTAGCATATAGGAATTTTACATCTGAAAGGCCCAGGCCGGCCCAAACGCTCTTATTTCCACATACAGAATAAAAGTCTTTATGTTTCACACAGAAACGGAGCTGTACCTCGATATACGCCGTGTCAGTGTTAGCAGTGGGGATATGCGGCTGCCAGTCTTTTGAAGGTTTGGTGAGATATTTGGAGTCAGTAATCACCCATTTCAGTCTTGGCCAGCCTGTGGAAAAAACATCAAAACATAGCAACGCTAACAACAAACAGTGAAGGATGTAAAAATGTTGGTTTTTGCTAACTACACTATGAGCTACATATTTTTCCATAGAAACATCCAAAGAGATGAAGTGGTACACATTTCTGAATCAACATCTTTAATAAACATGAGCAAAATGTCGATGAAGTAAACCCCGTAACCATCACAGTAACCAGCTACAACAAGGTCCAGGCCTTGGTATTTTCAGAAAATCCTTTTTCCCTCACAGGTAGAACAGGAAGATTTCCCTTTCTCCACGATGGAAACACTCCTGAAAAAGACAGAGCTCTGATCGAGGATCTGACCTTTGAACTGCAGGATTTCCCCAGTGGGGGTCTTCGGGAGACCCTTCAAACAAATCTCACTGGTCAGAGCGAGACTCACACTACAACTCCCTAACAGGAAGCCCACCTGACTGCTCCCTGCATCCTGTAAAAAAACACACACACAATGTTTGTAGAACAGAATTTTGTGAGTTATCACTATTATTCCTGACAGTGTGTACGAAAGAGATAGAGAATTCAATGCTAGCGCACAGCAACATTTTCAGCGAGCTTACTAACTTTGATGAGCAAAACTAGCTGATGTGAAGCAGATGATGAATGTTATGCTGTTGTCTTACATTTTTCTCAGTTTTTATTAAATGATCACATTAAGGATGGGGTTTGGGTAGACTGTAGTTTAGACTGTACAGTGGGCCATTGTTGGGAATGTGTAGTCTGTAGGGGGGCTGTAGAGGGAGTGTAGGGGGGAATGTGTTGTCTGTAGAGCGTCCCTGATACACCCCATGATGGCTGTGTCATCGGCGAACTTCTGAAAGTGACATATCTCTGAGTTGTAGCAGAAGTCCGCGGTGTACAGGGTGAAGAAAAGAGGGGCCAGCACTGTGCCCTGGGGTGCTCCGGTGCTGCTAATCAGTGTCAGACGTGATGTCCTTCAGCCTGATGTACTGCGGCCTGTCGGTGATGTAGCTGGAGATCCAAGTGACCAGGCAAGGGTCCACTCGCATCCTGTTCAGTTTGTCCTGAAGCATAAGGGGCTGGATGGTGTTGAAGGCACTCAAGAAGTCCAAGAAGAGGATCCTCACTGTACCATTTCCCTTATCCAGATGTGAGTGGGCTCGGTGTAGCAGATAGAGGATGGCGTCTTCCACTCCAACACCTGCCCGGTATGCAAACTGCAGACAGTCCTGGGCATGTTGCACCTTGGGGCTGTAGAGTGGAATGTGTAGTCTGTAGAGTGGGCTGGAGAGGGGAATGTGTAGCCTGTAGAGTGGGCAGGAGAGGGGAATGTGAAGCCTGTAGAGTGGGCTGGAGAGGGGAATGTGTAGCCTGTAGAGTGGGCTGGAGAGGGGAATGTGTAGTCTGTAGAGTGGGCTGGAGGGGGGAATGTGTAGTCTGTAGAGTGGGCTGGAGGGGGGAATGTGTAGTCTGTAGAGTGGATTGTAGGGGGGAATGTGTAGTCTGTAGAGTGGGCTGGAGAGGGGAATGTGTAGTCTGTAAAGTGGACTGTAGGGGGGAATGTGTAGTCTGTAGAGTGGGCTGGAGGGGGGAATGTGTAGTCTGTAGAGTGGGCTGGAGGGGGGAATGTGTAGTCTGTAGAGTGGACTGTAGGGGGGAATGTGTAGTCTGCATGGGGGCTGTAGAGGGGAATGTGTAGTCTGTAGGGGGGCTATAGGGGGAAATGTGTAGTCTGAAGGGGGGATGTAGAGGAGAATGTGTAGTCTGTAGGGGGGCTGTAGGGGGAAATGTGTAGTCTGAAGGGGGGATGTAGAGGAGAATGTGTAGTCTGTAGGGGGGCTGTAGGGGGAAATGTGTAGTCTGAAGGGGGGCTGTAGAGGGGAATGTGTAGTCTGTAGGGGGGCTGTAGGGGGAAATGTGTAGTCTGTAGGGGGGCTATAGGGAGGAATGTGTAGTCTGTATGGGGGCTCGAGAGGGGAATGTGTAGTCTGTAGGGGGGCTGTAGGGGGGAATGTGTAGTCTGAAGGGGGGCTGTAGAGGGGAATGTGTAGTCTGTAGGGGGCTGTAGGGGGAAATGTGTAGTCTGTAGGGGCGCTAAAGGGAGGAATGTGTAGTCTGAAGGGGGGCTGTAGAGGAGAATGTGTAGTCTGTAGGGGGGGGCTGTAGGGGGAAATGTGTAGTCTGAAGGGGGGCTGTAGAGGGGAATGTGTAGCCTGTAGAGTGGGCAGGAGAGGGGAATGTGTAGCCTGTAGAGTGGGCTGGAGAGGGGAATGTGTAGCCTGTAGAGAGGGCTGGAGAGGGGAATGTGTAGTCTGTAGAGTGGGCTGGAGGGGGGAATGTGTAGTCTGTAGAGTGGATTGTAGGGGGGAATGTGTAGTCTGTAGAGTGGGCTGGAGGGGGGAATGTGTAGTCTGTAGAGTGGGCTGGAGGGGGGAATGTGTAGTCTGTAGAGTGGACTGTAGGGGGGAATGTGTAGTCTGCATGGGGGCTGTAGAGGGGAATGTGTAGTCTGTAGGGGGGCTATAGGGGGAAATGTGTAGTCTGAAGGGGGGATGTAGAGGGGAATGTGTAGTCTGTAGGGGGGCTGTATGGGGAAATGTATAGTCTGAAGGGGGGATGTAGAGGAGAATGTGTAGTCTGTAGGGGGGCTGTAGGGGGAAATGTGTAGTCTGAAGGGGGGCTGTAGAGGGGAATGTGTAGTCTGTAGGGGGGCTGTAGGGGGAAATGTGTAGTCTGTAGGGGGGCTATAGGGAGGAATGTGTAGTCTGTATGGAGGCTGTGAAGGGGAATGTGTAGTCTGTCGGGGGGCTGTAGGGGGGAATGTGTAGTCTGAAGGGGGGCTGTAGAGGGGAATGTGTAGTCTGTAGGGGAGCTATAGGGGGAATGTGTAGACTGTAGGGGAGCTGTAGGGGGACATGTGTAGTCTGTAGGGGGTCTGTAGAAGGGAATGTGTAGTCTGTAGGGGGGCTGTAGGGGGAAATGTGTAGTCTGAAGGGGGGATGTAGAGGAGAATGTATAGTCTGTAGGGGGGCTGTAGGGGGGAATGTGTAGTCTGTATGGGGGCTGTAGGGGGAAATGTATAGTCTGTTGGGGGGGTTGTAGGGGGAAATGTGTAGTCTGTAGAGTGGACTGTAGGGGGGAATGTGTAGTCTGCATGGGGGCTGTAGAGGGGAATGTGTAGTCTGTAGGGGGGCTATAGGGGGAAATGTGTAGTCTGAAGGGGGGATGTAGAGGAGAATGTGTAGTCTGTAGGGGGGCTGTAGGGGGAAATGTGTAGTCTGACGAGGGGATGTAGAGGAGAATGTGTAGTCTGTAGGGGGGCTGTAGGGGGAAATGTGTAGTCTGAAGGGGGGCTGTAGAGGGGAATGTGTAGTCTGTAGGGGGGCTGTAGGGGGAAATGTGTAGTCTGTAGGGGGGCTATAGGGAGGAATGTGTAGTCTGTATGGGGGCTGTAGAGGGGAATGGGTAGTCTGTAGGGGGGCTGTGGGGGGAAATGGGTAGTCTGAAGGGGGGCTGTAGAGGGGAATGTGTAGTCTGTAGGGGGGCTATGGGGGGAATGTGTAGTCTGTAGGGGGGCTATGGGGGGAATGTGTAGTCTGTAGGGGGGCTGTAGGGGGAAATGTGTAGTCTGTAGGGGGGCTATAGCGGGGAATGTGTAGTCTATAGGGGGGCTATAGGGGAAAATGTGTAGTCTGAAGGGGGGCTGTAGAGGGGAATGTGTAGTCTGAAGGGGGGCTGTAGGGGGAAATGTGTAGTCTGTAGGGGGGCTATAGGGGGGAATGTGTAGTCTGTAGAGTGGGCTGGAGGGGGGAATGTGTAGTCTGTAGAGTGGGCTGGAGGGGGGAATGTGTAGTCTGTAGAGTGGACTGTAGGGGGGAATGTGTAGTCTGCATGGGGGCTGTAGAGGGGAATGTGTAGTCTGTAGGGGGGCTATAGGGGGAAATGTGTAGTCTAAAGGGGGGATGTAGAGGAGAATGTGTAGTCTGAAGGGGGGCTGTAGAGGGGAATGTGTAGTCTGTAGGGGGGCTGTAGGAGGAAATGTGTAGTCTGTAGGGGGGCTATAGGCGGGAATGTGTAGTCTGTAGGGGGGCTATAGGGGAAAATGTGTAGTCTGAAGGGGGGCTATGGGGGGAATGTGTAGTCTGTAGGGGGGCTGTAGGGGGAAATGTGTAGTCTGTAGGGGGGCTATAGGCGGGAATGTGTAGTCTGTAGGGGGGCTATAGGGGAAAATGTGTAGTCTGAAGGGGGGCTGTAGAGGGGAATGTGTAGTCTGTAGGGGGGCTGTAGGAGGAAATGTGTAGTCTGTAGGGGGGCTATAGGCGGGAATGTGTAGTCTGTAGGGGGGCTATGGGGGGAATGTGTAGTCTGTAGGGGGGCTATGGGGGGAATGTGTAGTCTGTAGGGGGGCTGTAGGGGGAAATGTGTAGTCTGTAGGGGGGCTATAGGCGGGAATGTGTAGTCTGTAGGGGGGCTATAGGGGAAAATGTGTAGTCTGCATGGGGGCTGTAGAGGGGAATGTGTAGTCTGAAGGGGGGCTGTCAGGGGAAATGTGTAGTCTGTAGGGGGGCTATAGGGGGGAATGTGTAGTCTGTAGAGTGGGCTGGAGGGGGGAATGTGTAGTCTGTAGAGTGGGCTGGAGGGGGGAATGTGTAGTCTGTAGAGTGGACTGTAGGGGGGAATGTGTAGTCTGCATGGGGGCGATAGGGGAAATGTGTAGTCTGAAGGGGGGCTGTTGAGGGGAATGTGTAGTCTGTAGGGGGGCTATATGGGGAAATGTGTAGTCTGAAGGGGGGATGTAGAGGAGAATGTGTAGTCTGTAGGGGGGATGTAGAGGAGAATGTGTAGTCTGTAGGGGGGCTATAGGGAGGAATGTGTAGTCTGAAGGGGGGATGTAGAGGAGAATGTGTAGTCTGTAGGGGGGATGTAGAGGAGAATGTGTAGTCTGTAGGGGGGGCTGTAGGGGGAAATGTGTAGTCTGAAGGGGGGCTGTAGAGGGGAATGTGTAGTCTGTAGGGGGCTGTAGGGGGAAATGTGTAGTCTGAAGGGGGGCTGTAGAGGGGAATGTGTAGTCTGTAGGGGGGCTATATGGGGAAATGTGTAGTCTGAAGGGGGGATGTAGAGGAGAATGTGTAGTCTGTAGGGGGGGCTGTAGGGGGGAATGTGTAGTCTGTAGGGGGGCTATAGGGGGGAATGTGTAGTCTGTAGGGGGAATGTGTAGTCTGTAGGGGGGCTGTAGGGGGGAATGTGTAGTCTGTAAAGTGGACTGTAGGGGGGAATGTGTAGTCTCTAGGGGGGCTGTAGGGGGGAATGTGTAGTCTGTATGGGGGCTGTAGGGGGAAATGTGTAGTCTGTAGGGGGGCTGTAGAGGGGAATGTGTAGTCTGTAGGGGGGCTGTAGAGGGGAATGTGTAGTCTGAAGGGGAGCTGTAGAGGGGAATGTGTAGTCTGTAGGGAGGCTGTAGGGGGAAATGTGTAGTCTGTAGGGGGGCTGTAGAAGGGAATGTGTAGTCTGAAGGGGGGCTGTAGAGGGGAATGTATAGTCTGTAGGGGGGCTATGGGGGGAATGTGTAGTCTGTATAGGGGCTATAGGGGGAAATGTGTAGTCTGTAGGGGGGCTATGGAGGAATGTGTAGTCTGAAGGGGGGCTGGAGAGGGGAATGTGTAGTCTGTAGGGGGGCTGTGGGGGGAAATGTGTAGTCTGTAGGGGGGCTATGGGGGGAATGTGTAGTCTGTAGGGGGGCTGTAGAGGGGAATGTGTAGTCTGTAGGGGGGCTGTGGGGGGAAATGTGTAGTCTGAAGGGGGGCTGTAGAGGGGAATGTGTAGTCTGTAGGGGGCTGTAGGGGGAAATGTGTAGTCTGAAGGGGGGCTGTAGAGGGGAATGTGTAGTCTGTAGGGGGGCTATAGGGGGGAATGAGTAGTCTGTAGGGGGGCTGTAGGGGGAAATGTGTAGTCTGTAGGGGGGCTATAGGGGGGAATGTGTAGTCTGTAGGGGGGCTATAGAGGAAAATGTGTAGTCTGAAGGGGGGCTGTAGGGGGAAATGTGTAGTCTGTAGGGGGGCGATAGGGGGGAATGTGCAGTCTGTAGGGGGAATGTGTAGTCTGTAGGGGGGAATGTGCAGTCTCTAGGGGGGCTGTAGGGGGGAATGTGTAGTCTGTATGGGGGCTGTAGGGGGAAATGTGTAGTCTGTAGGGGGGCTGTAGAGGGGAATGTGTAGTCTGTAGGGGGGCTGTAGAGGGGAATGTGTAGTCTGTATGGGGGCTGTAGAGGGAAATGTGTAGTCTGTAGGGGGGCTGTAGGGGGAAATGTGTAGTCTGTAGGGGGGCTATGGGGGGAATGTGTAGTCTGTAGGGGGGCTATAGGGGGAAATGTGTAGTCTCTAGGGGGGCTATAGGGGGGAATGTGTAGTCTGTATGGGGGCTATTGGGGAAAATGTGTAGTCTGAACGGAGGCTGTAGAGGGGAATGTGTAGTCTGTAGGGGGGCTGTAGGGGGAAATGTGTAGTCTGTAGGGGGGCTATAGGGGGGAATGTGTAGTCTGTAGGGGGGCTGTAGAGGGGAATGTGTAGTCTGTAGGGGGGCTGTAGGGGGAAATGTGTAGTCTGTAGGGGGGCTATAGGGGGGAATGTGTAGTATGTAGAGTGGGCTGGAGGGGGGAATGTGTAGTCTGTAGAGTGGGCTGGAGGGGGGAATGTGTAGTCTGTAGAGTGGACTGTAGGGGGGAATGTGTAGTCTGCATGGGGGCTGTAGAGGGGAATGTGTAGTCTGTAGGGGGGCTATAGGGGGAAATGTGTAGTCTGAAGGGGGGATGTAGAGGAGAATGTGTAGTCTGTAGGGGGGCTGTAGGGGGAAATGTGTAGTCTGACGGGGGGATGTAGAGGAGAATGTGTAGTCTGTAGGGGGGCTGTAGGGGGAAATGTGTAGTCTGAAGGGGGGCTGTAGAGGGGAATGTGTAGTCTGTAGGGGGGCTGTAGGGGGAAATGTGTAGTCTGTAGGGGGGCTATAGGGAGGAATGTGTAGTCTGTATGGGGGCTGTAGAGGGGAATGTGTAGTCTGTAGGGGGGCTGTGGGGGGAAATGTGTAGTCTGAAGGGGGGCTGTAGAGGGGAATGTGTAGTCTGTAGGGGGGCTATAGGGGGGAATGTGTAGTCTGTAGGGGGGCTATAGGGGGGAATGTGTAGTCTGTAGGGGGGCTGTAGGGGGAAATGTGTAGTCTGTAGGGGGGCTATAGCGGGGAATGTGTAGTCTATAGGGGGGCTATAGGGGAAAATGTGTAGTCTGAAGGGGGGCTGTAGAGGGGAATGTGTAGTCTGAAGGGGGGCTGTAGGGGGAAATGTGTAGTCTGTAGGGGGGCTATAGGGGGGAATGTGTAGTCTGTAGAGTGGGCTGGAGGGGGGAATGTGTAGTCTGTAGAGTGGGCTGGAGGGGGGAATGTGTAGTCTGTAGAGTGGACTGTAGCGGGGAATGTGTAGTCTGCATGGGGGCTGTAGAGGGGAATGTGTAGTCTGTAGGGGGGCTATAGGGGGAAATGTGTAGTCGGAAGGGGGGATGTAGAGGAGAATGTGTAGTCTGTAGGGGGGCTGTAGGGGGAAATGTGTAGTCTGAAGGGGGGATGTAGAGGAGAATGTGTAGTCTGTAGGGGGGCTGTAGGGGGAAATGTGTAGTCTGAAGGGGGGCTGTAGAGGGGAATGTGTAGTCTGTAGGGGGGCTGTAGGGGGAAATGTGTAGTCTGTAGGGGGGCTATAGGGACGAATGTGTAGTCTGTATGGGGGCTGTAGAGGGGAATGTGTAGTCTGTAGGGGGGCTGTTGGGGAAATGTGTAGTCTGAAGGGGGGCTGTAGAGGGGAATGTGTAGTCTGTAGGGGGGCTGTAGGGGGAAATGTGTAGTCTGTAGGGGGGCTATAGGGGGGAATGTGTAGTCTGTAGGGGGGCTGTAGAGGGGAATGTGTAGTCTGTAGGGGGGCTGTAGGGGGAAATGTGTAGTCTGTAGGGGGGCTATAGGGGGGAATGTGTAGTATGTAGAGTGGGCTGGAGGGGGGAATGTGTAGTCTGTAGAGTGGGCTGGAGGGGGGAATGTGTAGTCTGTAGAGTGGACTGTAGGGGGGAATGTGTAGTCTGCATGGGGGCTGTAGAGGGGAATGTGTAGTCTGTAGGGGGGCTATAGGGGGAAATGTGTAGTCTGACGGGGGGATGTAGAGGAGAATGTGTAGTCTGTAGGGGGGCTGTAGGGGGAAATGTGTAGTCTGAAGGGGGGCTGTAGAGGGGAATGTGTAGTCTGTAGGGGGGCTGTAGGGGGAAATGTGTAGTCTGTAGGGGGGCTATAGGGAGGAATGTGTAGTCTGTATGGGGGCTGTAGAGGGGAATGTGTAGTCTGTAGGGGGGCTGTGGGGGGAAATGTGTAGTCTGAAGGGGGGCTGTAGAGGGGAATGTGTAGTCTGTAGGGGGGCTGTAGGGGGAAATGTGTAGTCTGTAGGGGGGCTATAGGGACGAATGTGTAGTCTGTAGGGGGGCTATAGGGACGAATGTGTAGTCTGTATGGGGGCTGTAGAGGGGAATGTGTAGTCTGTAGGGGGGCTGTGGGGGGAAATGTGTAGTCTGAAGGGGGGCTGTAGAGGGGAATGTGTAGTCTGTAGGGGGGCTGTAGGGGGGAATGTGTAGTCTGCATGGGGGATGTAGAGGAGAATGTGTAGTCTGTCGGGGGGCTGTAGGGGGAAATGTGTAGTCTGACGGGGGGATGTAGAGGAGAATGTGTAGTCTGTAGGGGGGCTGTAGGGGGAAATGTGTAGTCTGAAGGGGGGCTGTAGAGGGGAATGTGTAGTCTGTAGGGGGGCTGTAGGGGGAAATGTGTAGTCTGTAGGGGGGCTATAGGGAGGAATGTGTAGTCTGTATGGGGGCTGTAGAGGGGAATGTGTAGTCTGTAGGGGGGCTGTGGGGGGAAATGTGTAGTCTGAAGGGGGGCTGTAGAGGGGAATGTGTAGTCTGTAGGGGGGCTATAGGGGGGAATGTGTAGTCTGTAGGGGGGCTATAGGGGGGAATGTGTAGTCTGTAGGGGGGCTGTAGGGGGAAATGTGTAGTCTGTAGGGGGGCTATAGCGGGGAATGTGTAGTCTATAGGGGGGCTATAGGGGAAAATGTGTAGTCTGAAGGGGGGCTGTAGAGGGGAATGTGTAGTCTGAAGGGGGGCTGTAGGGGGAAATGTGTAGTCTGTAGGGGGGCTATAGGGGGGAATGTGTAGTCTGTAGAGTGGGCTGGAGGGGGGAATGTGTAGTCTGTAGAGTGGGCTGGAGGGGGGAATGTGTAGTCAGTAGAGTGGACTGTAGCGGGGAATGTGTAGTCTGCATGGGGGCTGTAGAGGGGAATGTGTAATCTGTAGGGGGGCTATAGGGGGAAATGTGTAGTCGGAAGGGGGGATGTAGAGGAGAATGTGTAGTCTGTAGGGGGGCTGTAGGGGGAAATGTGTAGTCTGAAGGGGGGATGTAGAGGAGAATGTGTAGTCTGTAGGGGGGCTGTAGGGGGAAATGTGTAGTCTGAAGGGGGGCTGTAGAGGGGAATGTGTAGTCTGTAGGGGGGCTGTAGGGGGAAATGTGTAGTCTGTAGGGGGGCTATAGGGACGAATGTGTAGTCTGTATGGGGGCTGTAGAGGGGAATGTGTAGTCTGTAGGGGGGCTGTTGGGGGAAATGTGTAGTCTGAAGCGGGGCTGTAGAGGGGAATGTGTAGTCTGTAGGGGGGCTGTAGGGGGAAATGTGTAGTCTGTAGGGGGGCTATAGGGGGGAATGTGTAGTCTGTAGGGGGGCTATAGGGGAAAATGTTTAGTCTGAAGGGGGGCTGTAGAGGGGAATGTGTAGTCTGAAGGGGGGCTGTAGGGGGAAATGTGTAGTCTGTAGGGGGGCTATAGGGGGGAATGTGTAGTCTGTAGAGTGGGCTGGAGGGGGGAATGTGTAGTCTGTAGAGTGGGCTGTAGGGGGGAATGTGTAGTCTGCATGGGGGCGATACGGGAAATGTGTAGTCTGAAGGGGGGCTGTAGAGGGGAATGTGTAGTCTGTAGGGGGGCTATATGGGGAAATGTGTAGTCTGAAGGGGGGATGTAGAGGAATATGTGTAGTCTGTAGGGGGGATGTAGAGGAGAATGTGTAGTCTGTAGGGGGGCTGTTGGGGGAAATGTGTAGTCTGAAGCGGGGCTGTAGAGGGGAATGTGTAGTCTGTAGGGGGGCTGTAGGGGGAAATGTGTAGTCTGAAGGGGGGCTGTAGAGGGGAATGTGTAGTCTGTAGGGGGCTGTAGGGGGAAATGTGTAGTCTGAAGGGGGGCTGTAGAGGGGAATGTGTAGTCTGTAGGGGGGCTATATGGGGAAATGTGTAGTCTGAAGGGGGGATGTAGAGGAGAATGTGTAGTCTGTAGGGGGGGAATGTGTATTCTGTAGGGGGGCTATAGGGGGGAATGTGTAGTCTGTAGGGGGAATGTGTAGTCTGTAGGGGGGCTGTAGGGGGGAATGTGTAGTCTGTAAAGTGGACTGTAGGGGGGAATGTGTAGTCTCTAGGGGGGCTGTAGGGGGGAATGTGTAGTCTGTATGGGGGCTGTAGGGGGAAATGTGTAGTCTGTAGGGGGGCTGTAGAGGGGAATGTGTAGTCTGTAGGGGGGCTGTAGGGGGAAATGTGTAGTCTGTAGGGGGGCTATAGGGGGGAATGTGTAGTCTGTAGGGGGAATGTGTAGTCTGTAGGGGGGCTGTAGGGGGGAATGTGTAGTCTGTAAAGTGGACTGTAGGGGGGAATGTGTAGTCTCTAGGGGGGCTGTAGGGGGGAATGTGTAGTCTGTATGGGGGCTGTAGGGGGAAATGTGTAGTCTGTAGGGGGGCTGTAGAGGGGAATGTGTAGTCTGTAGGGGGGCTGTAGAGGGGAATGTGTAGTCTGTATGGGGGCTGTTGAGGGAAATGTGTAGTCTGTAGGGGGGCTGTAGGGGGAAATGTGTAGTCTGTAGGGGGGCTATAGGGGGGAATGTGTAGTCTGTAGGGGGAATGTGTAGTCTGTATGGGGGCTGTAGGGGGAAATGTATAGTCTGTAGGGGGGCTGTAGAGGGGAATGTGTAGTCTGTAGGGGGGCTGTAGAGGGGAATGTGTAGTCTGTATGGGGGCTGTAGAGGGAAATGTGTAGTCTGTAGGGGGGCTGTAGGGGGAAATGTGTAGTCTGTAGGGGGGCTATAGGGGGGAATGTGTAGTCTGTAGGGGGGCTATAGGGGGAAATGTGTAGTCTGTAGGGGGGCTATAGGGGGGAATGTGTAGTCTGTAGGGGGGCTATAGGGGAAAATGTGTAGTCTGAAGGGGGACTGTAGAGGGGAATGTGTAGTCTGTAGGGGGGCTGTAGGGGGAAATGTGTAGTCTGTAGGGGGGCTATAGGGGGGAATGTGTAGTCTGTAGGGGGGCTATAGGGGGAAATGTGTAGTCTGTAGGGGGGCTATAGGGGGGAATGTGTAGTCTGAAGGGGGCTGTAGAGGGGAATGTGTAGTCTGTAGGGGGGCTGTAGGGGGAAATGTGTAGTCTGTAGGGGGGCTGTAGGGGGAAATATGTAGTCTGAAGGGGGGCTGTAGAGGGGAATGTGTAGTCTGTATGGGGGCTGTAGGGGGAAATGTGTAGTCTGTAGGGGGGCTATAGGGGGGAATGTGTAGTCTGTAGGGGGGCTATAGGGGGAAATGTGTAGTCTGAAGGGGGGCTGTAGAGGGGAATGTGTAGTCTGTAGGGGGGGCTATAGGGGAGAATGTGTAGTCTGTAAAGTGAACTGTAGGGGGGAACGTGTAGTCTGTAGGGGGGCTATGTGGGGGAATGTGTAGTCTGAAGGGGGGCTGTAGAGGGGAATGTGTAGTCTGTAGGGGGCTATAGGGGGGAATGTGTAGTCTGAAGGGGGGCTGTAGTGGGGAATGTGTAGTCTGTAGGGGGGGCTATGGGGGGAATGTGTAGTCTGTAAAGTGGACTATAGGGGGGAATGTGTAGTCTGTAGAGTGGGCTGTAAAGGGGAATGTGTAGTCTGTAAAGTGGACTGTAGGGGGGAATGTGTAGTCTGTAGAGTGGGCTGGAGGGGGGAATGTGTAGTCTGTAGAGTGGGCTGGAGGGGGGAATGTGTAGTCTGTAGAGTGGGCTGGAGGGGGGAATGTGTAGTCTGTAGAGTGGGCTGTAAAGGGGAATGTGTAGTCTGTAAAGTGGACTGTAGGGGGGAATGTGTAGTCTGCATGGGGGTGATAGGGGAAATGTGTAGTCTGAAGGGGGGCTGTAGAGGGGAATGTGTAGTCTGTAGGGGGGCTGTAGGGGGAAATGTGTAGTCTGTAGAGTGGGCTGTAAAGGGGAATGTGTAGTCTGTAAAGTGGACTGTAGGGAGGAATGTGTAGTCTGTAGAGTGGGCTGGAGGGGGGAATGTGTCGTCTGTCGAGTGGGCTGTGGGGGGAATGTATCGTCTGTTGGGGGGGGCTGTGTGAGAGAATTTTGTCTCTAGCTTTTGGTTTAAATCTTCAGAATGTGTTGGGATATCTGTAGTCTTTCTGTCTCTGGAGGCATCAAAAGATGTGAAGATCTATGTCCCTGTGGCTACGATTATCTTTTTGAGCCATTGTTGACTAGGTTAGAAAGACGGCTTTCCCATTTCAATATTTTATGGACCTCATACTAGAGCCCTGCACTCCCGCGGGAGTCCCGCGGGACTCGCGGGACCCGCCGCAAAGCAGTGCGGGGCGGGACAAATTTTGAAAGATCATTGCGGGCGCGGGCGGGACCGGAAGTGCACATATGCAGGCGCGGGCGGGAGCGGTGATAAGCTGCAGTCCCGCTAACTAAAAACGTGTTTTAAACAGGTTACACAGTGACGGTAGGCTTGACTCAATGCTATTCCAGAAATCCTTCCTGTAATATGCAAATTTGGCTGTCCAATCAGAGGCGGCCAAATTTGCATATTACAGGAAGGATTTCTGGGATAGCATTGAGTCAAGCCTACCGTCACTGTGTAACCTGTCTCTCTGATTAGAGTTGTAGACTAACTCAAGCAGTAAATCACTTCATGGTTCTCTTGCTAGCTCTGCTTTGCAATAAAAAAAATAAAATAAAAAAAAAACCCACACATTGGTACAAAGCAAGCCCATTCACTTTTTTATGCTGATCAGAGAATTACAATGGTTTCTCATGTGACAAAAATGTGCGATTTGCGATTAAATATTTTAATCGCTTGACAGCACTAATTATTATTATTAGAGACACTACATGCTGAATTCAGAAACAAGGTAAATAATCACAAACGTGAACGTGAGCTGTAGATATTTATGCTCAAATCCACTCAAAGTAGGGGGCGGGGCACCATCACGCTGTGTCAAGACAAGAACTTTCCTGAGAAATAACGCGAACGTCTGCATCATGCGGGATTTGCGGGCGGGAGCGGGACAAAATATGGCAGGTGCGGGCGGGAGCGGGACTGAAAATCATAATTCTTTGTGGGTGCGGGCGGGAGCGGGACTGAAAAATCATAATTCTTTGCGGGCGCGGGCGGAAGAGGGACTGCACAATGCGGGCGCGGACGGGAGCGGGACTGAAAAATCCGACCCGCGCAGACCTCTACCTCACACCCTGGACACACACACACCTCTACACACACACCCCACCCCCACCACACACACACACACACACACACACACTGTTTTAGCTTGCTACAATTATTTTTTGAGAGCATGGTGAAATTGTTGTATTATTTTGCATGAATTTGTGATTCATAAACTCGGGAGGTATTTTAACATCAAGCTCCTTTCAGCTGAGCCCAAGTACACAGAGTTTAAATGTTTAGAGGACCTCATGTACATGTGATCACCTTGTGTTCTCCACCACTGATTATCACTGTAAAGGCATTTCACGTGACAAACACAGACTCGTCATTAAGTAGCAAATCCCTTAGAAGGCCATATAGTAAATGATAGATAGATAGATAGATAGATAGATAGATAGATAGATAGATAGATAGATAGATAGATAGATAGATAGATAGATTTATTAAACACAAGATCCACTCAGCTGACGTTGGCTTCCACTGGAGATGGGTATAAAGTTATGAGAATAATCTATATCTACATTATTAAATTTGTTAAATATATAACTAATCTAAAGTAAGTAATGTACAATATAGTGAGGCAAACATATAATTATGATTAATAATGAATAAAGTTTGCATCTAAATACCAGAAAAGTGTTTCCAATAGTTAACCCTCTGGGGTCGAGAGATTCTCCGGTGAAGCTCGGCAGGTTTAGAATGAGTAGGTCATGGATTTAGATAAATGTTTTTGCGAGTGTTTATCATACAAGCAAGATAAACATATTGACAGAAACTTTATACTTTACACTTTCCTATGCGCCCACTGACAAATAATATTATACTTTGTAAATGACCTAAATAAGATGAAACATAAAACTTGTCCCCTTCCTCAGTCACACTGGAGTTGGAGCCTGAGAGTCCACTTACACATTCATAAAAGACTGTTCCCATGGTAACGCTATGATAATCACTTTCACTCTTTCGCTTTCGATTGGTTTCTCTTTCGCGGTGGGAACGCCCACCGTAAGCAGGATAAAATCTGTCACACATAGTTCAGGCTCCCTGTTTAGAGGTAAAACTTGTTGTGAGATGGCACACAGATTTTATGCTCAGGAGGCACTTCGGATGATTCAGGACAGCGATTCAATTCATGATTCAGGACAGTGATTCAATTCAATCTTGAGAACTGCGACACTGATGATGACTGGTGTCATTTTAAACTTCGACTCAATCCAGTTGAAGATCAGCTCGACTAAGTGTAAATATGTATTCTATTTCTTATGAGCAGATCGGTTGATATGCGTGCGCTATAGTGCATAATCTTTGCGTGCTTGAGTCATCTAAATGTGCACCGGCGCTTGTTTGCTCTCTTTTCTTCTTTGTCTTTTTCTGGCACTCTAGTGATTTTGGTATGCTCTGATGTTGTTGTCAATTTCAACAAATCTAAGCAGTATGTTCAGAGTCATATGGCTTTTTTGTATTCAGCACAAGTTCAGCTACAATAATATCTCTGTAGTCTGTATGTCATGATTGTACTTAAAAAAAAAATAACAGATCAATGAAGGTGTTGTAAAAAGCAGTTTTAGAACCGTGTTGGAATGTGTGAAAAAACCTGACCTTACCCATTGTGACGAACCGTTTTGATCACTTGACCTGATGGGATTAAGAGTTGGCAGTGGGAGGGGTTTTCACTCTTCTCATTGAATGGAATGGAATTTTTTACACTTCTCATTGAATACCCCTCCTACTGCCAACCCTTTATTCCAAAACAATAGGATATAATTTTTTTGATGGCCTGTTAATTGTCCAAATCAGTGGAGCAGATTTAAGTTTTTGTGTTTGATCCTTTCCTCAGACTGAACAGAATCACCTCAAGTGACCAAAACAGTTCGACACAATGGGTACGGTCAGGTTTCTTCACACATTCCAACACAGTCCTAAAACTAATTTTTACATCTTTATTTATCTGTTATTTTTTCAAGTTCAATCATGACACACAGACTACAGAGATATTATTGTAGCTGAACTTGTGCTGAATACAAAAAAGCCATATGACTTTGAAAATACTGCTTAGATTTGTTGAAATTGACAACAAAATCAGAATATACCAAAATCATTAGAGTGCCAGAAAATACCCTCAGACCCCAGAGGGTTACATAGTCAGGCAGAGAATTATATAACATGGCAGCTGAAAAAGCAAAAGTCCTGTGTTCTGATTTTGAGTTTTTCATGATATGAATATTGTTCTTTACTCGTGTTATAATTATGGACATCAGCGTTTTAAAGAAAAACTCTAGTATGTCTGTTTTCTTTTGAAAAACAGCAGGAAGTGTTTTAGCCAATCAGAAGTCTGTGTTTCAAACAAAGTCCTCTTACAATGATTTTAATAGGAGCCGCCATTTTGATTGGGAGTGGTCCTGGGGTGGTCCTAGGGTGGGTCTCCTAAAAAAGGGACCCTACTTAAAAACTAATGGAAGTAACTCAGAGCTCAGTGTTCTCCCGGGATTCACTCATGCTTGTATTGGGTCTGTACAATGAAAACATTTAAGGCAACTTCTTTTGTGTAAATATATTTTTTTGGCTACTTTTGAGTTACAGACTTCACAACAGCTGTAGAGCGGAATGTGTAGACTGTAGAGTGGGCTGTAGAGTGGGCTGTCGGGGGAAATGTGTAGACTGTTGGGTGGGCTGTTGGATGAGCTGTAGGGTGGGCTGTCATGGGGGCTGTTGGGCACAGTGTTGGGAGGGCCATAGGGGGAATGTGTAAATTGTAAGGTGGGCTGTAGAGTGGGCTGACAGGTGGGATGTTGGGGGGGCTGTAGGGGGGGAATGTGTAGACTGTCGGGCGGGCTGTCGGGCAGAATGTGTAGACTGTCAGGCGGGCTGTCAGGTGGGATGTTGGGAGGGGAATAAGGCCATGTGGGTAATGCTGTAGTTACCTTGCGAGAAAGTGGCACCTCTATTGGCACAGGAATGACCTCTGCAAGCAAACAGCCATAAAATGCCACCCAAAACATCCCAGGGTCACTGTTCGGGTACACGAGTGCCACCTGGGGGTAATAGCAATTCACCAACAGCTCAACATTCACATTTAAACATTTTCAGTGTTTAAAGTAAAAACAACATGAATTTTTATTATACCATATTATATAATATTAATGACAGCTCAATTCTAACTTTTCACCATCCACTCTCGAGAAAAAAATTTATATAAATGTGTTAATCTAAAAAATAACTTTTAAAATCCATCATGATGAAAGAGAACTTTAATCCATCCATTTCTAGTTCCTCAGAAATTTCTAAATTGATTTTCCAATCTGTCTGACAAAAAGATTTTTTTGAAATGATGCTGTGCTTTTGCTCACCCGGTCTCCAGGCTTGAGCACCTGTTCGTTCTTGGTTCCAAGTTTGTTCAGAAGGGTGTAGGCCAGTTTAACACTACGACTCCACAGTTTCCCTGGAAAACACACACCAAATTATCACTTAATGTGTGACCAAGAATCTTGCCATGAGTGGAAAAATCAGTAGCCCAATATGACAAGCAGATGTCATATTCAAACCAATTAAATTGTATTTATATCATACTTTTAACAAACAGACGTGGTCAGGAAGTAGCTTTAAAGAATTATAGACAAAGATTTAAAATCTTAAATTTCTCCTCCAAAAGAAACTTCAACAAACATGGGGGAAAAACACCGACACACTAATTCTAAACAGATAGATAGATAGATAGATAGATAGATAGATAGATAGATAGATAGATAGATAGATAGATAGATAAATAAAAGCTTTAAATATACTATTTGCAGGTTTATATAAAATTTAATTATTTCCTTTTACCATATGTGAGAGTGTAAAGTGGTTTTCCTGTAATGTCCAGGGTTGTGAGGGCGGGGCTTTTGCCCTGAGTGGCACCCCATCGGGCCAGCGCTGCCTGCAGGGCAGGGGGCCAGTTACTGACCACGCCCAGCGGCTCACCCTTCACTGGGATTATCTGACGGCCCTCCGGCCTCGGGGTGTTCGGATCTGGCCGAGGGACTGTAAGAAAAGTATTCAAGCAGATAAACATGTTTGTAAAACATGACACCAGGCATCTGTGTGTTGTATATTTACCTCTGTGTGTGTGTGTGTGTGTGTGTGTGTGTGTGTGTCATGAAGTTCACTGTGTTTCAGAAAGGGAATTAGGAGGCACTCTGGTACAGGAGCGCTGTGTACGTGAAGTCACACACCTTCTACAATCTCTTCTTGGTCGTCCATGAAAAACTCGCTGAGTGGAGGTCGTTTGGGTCGTTTCAGTGTGTTGAGAAGCTGCTGGATCTTAGTGGACACACGAGTGGACACAGGAACACCTAGACCAGGACCAGGCAGGTGAGGGGGTGAGACAGACAAGCACATGTACACAAACACAATCCTGACCCAGCCAAGCAGGGCATGACCATAGCGCGCACACACTCCTCACTGTTGCAGACCTGCTCCAGAGGAGTTCATACCTTCAGAACATCTCCAATCAGGTGGCTAAAGACCAGGGACCTCATTTATTTCATGTATAACACTGAGATTTTACACACTAGTGAGTTACGATCGGTTTAGACATGTTCTTGTCTGGTTTTTATTCTGTAACAAGTTTGTAAGGGTTAACTGAGATTAAAAATTGAATTACGGTGTCCCACTAGGCCCAGTTTTAGATCCGCTATTATTCTCCATTTATATCTTTATAACAACTTTCTGCTAATTATTCATCTAATATCTTTAAAATATTCCATCTTTAACAGAGTGCGAGGACAGCCAACCTGAGCGTGCACAGTGACATCAACAAGCGTGGTTGTTTAAAATTCACTAAAAAGGTATTCACGAGTGTGAGCAGTGACACATTTAGAAGATTATATGTTTAGTTACTAACATGAACAAGTAATGCCACGATTTTTATTGATATGTCTGTATTAGTTGTACACATTCTCTGTGAATCATCGGTTGGTGAATTTCCTGTGTAGAGAACGTCACAGTAGTTGACAGGAGAAAGTCAGTTAGACACAGAGATCCTATTCATTCTTAAAATCAGAGATAAATACAAATATACTTGGAACTCCAGGCAGTGCAGTGGGTTTTTGGACATTTTCCAATATTTACGATATTTTCACATGCTGAGATGTTATTTTTAAGCCATGCACAACCATAAGCACACACACACTCTGATAAATCCCACACTGTTCTTTAAAACACTTGTACAGATCAGAGTGTGTGTATCACTGATAAATGAGGACCCTGGACCCGGACGATAAAGGGAATAAGAGGAGGGAGCGACTCTACAGGAGTGCTTCAACACACACCTTCACATCAGCACACACACACACACACACACACACTGAAAGCAGGCCGAGGGACAAGACCTAACTGCAGGGCGTGGTTACAGCTAAGCATTACCTTTCCCCACTCTTCCCACTAACCAGAGAAAAGCAATGAAAAGCAGCATGACACATGTGGAGAAAGAGTGAAAAGGAAAAAGAAAACAATATATTACTAATTAATAAATATAAATGAAATGTTACCGTGTGTGTTCAATTAACCAACTTACATCACTGTCAGACATAAACAATGTAAATTTATTGTACACATCGTAAGCAAACATAAGCTGTACTTCCAGTTCCTTATGCACCTAACTGAATGGTCACCATGACAACAGTAAAATCAGTTGCATCATCATCCATCATGCTGCCAAAAATTCCATTCCTGTAACTATAACAGCGTTTTTTTTTTTTAAACTGCTTTCCACTGAACCCTGTCGCTCGCCTCAGAATATTACCCAAAATTCTTTCACTATTTCCACTGACATACAAGTTGCGCTGAAGCTGGTGCTGCTTTTCACCCAGGAACTGGGAGAGCAGAGCTGGGATGTGTGGGCGGGGCTAAAAACAGTGCAGGGGTGGGTTTCCTGATAAGGTTAGGGCTAAAGAGCAAGTTGAAAGACTTGAGCAATGAATGTTGTCTCTGTACATGGTTTTCCTGAACTCACTCGTAAGAAGGACTCTTAAGAGCAACACTGCAGCGCGCGTCCTCATTAGAGACATTAGTAGTTGATAAATCCAGTCGATGAGGTCACATGGCGTTCATTTTTAACCAAAAACCAATGGAATATAAAGTGTTAAAATATGTTAATATATTGAATCATCATTAAGCATTACATATATTGTGTGGTAATTAATAATTGAAATGAGTTGACATTTTTGGACAACAACATTTTTTATTCCAAGTGTGTTTTTTAATTAAATGAACAAATGTTCACATGACTTTTAACCGCATCCAACGTGATCGGTGACATGAACAAAATTCTTCCTCCAGTTCTCTCCATCCAACATCGCAGTCAATAACTCATCCCCTCTGAGACCAGTGTCTTTTTCCAAAACATTGATTAGAGTTGTTTTGGATCTCCCAACGTTTCTTTTTGCATCTGGAGTCCATAAAAAAACACGACTGGCAGCTTCTTCATGTCTTGCCACATGACCAGCTAATGTTAGTCTGCGTTGTCGAATGATGGCAGAAAGGCGAGGATAGTTACCATACAGTGGGGCAAAAAAGTATTTAGTCAGTCACCAATTGTGCAAGTTCTCCCACTTAAAAAGATGAGAGAGGCCTGTAATTTTCATCATAGGTACACTTCAACTATGAGAGACAGAATGGGGGGAAAGAATCCAGGAAATCACATTGTAGGATTTTTAATGAATTAATTGGTAAATTCCTCAGTAAAATACAGTGGTGCTTGAAAGTTTGTGAACCCTTTAGAATTTTCTATATTTCTGCATAAATATGACTGAAAACATCATCAGATTTTCACACAAGTCCTAAAAGTAGATAAAGAGAACCCAGTTAAACAAATGAGACAAAAATATTATACTTGGTCATTTATTTATTGAGGAAAATGATCCAATATTACATATATGTGAGGGGCAAAAGTATGTGAACCTTTGCTTTCAGTATCTGGTGTGACCCCCTTGTGCAGCAATAACTGCAACTAAACGTTTGCGGTAACTGTTGATCAGTCCTGCACACCGGCTTGGAGGAATTTTAGCCCGTTCCTCCGTACAGAACAGCTTCAACTCTGGGATGTTGGTGGGTTTCCTCACATGAACTGCTCGCTTCAGGTCCTTCCACAACATTTTGATTGGATTAAGGTCAGGACTTTGACTTGGCCATTCCAAAACATTAACTTTATTCTTCTTTAACCATTCTTTGGTAGAACGACTTGTGTGCTTAGGGTCGTTGTCTTGCTGCATGACCCACCTTCTCTTGAGATTCAGTTCATGGACAGATGTCCTGACATTTTCCTTTAGAATTCGCTGGTATAATTCAGAATTCATTGTTCCATTAATGATGGCAAGCCGTCCTGGCCCAGATGCAGCAAAACAGGCCCAAACCATGATACTACCACCACCATGTTTCACAGATGGGATAAGGTTCTTATGCTGGAATGCAGTGTTTTCCTTTCTCCAAACATAACGCTTCTCATTTAAACCAAAAAGTTCTATTTTGGTCTCATCTGTCCACAAAACATTTTTCCAATAGCCTTCTGGCTTGTCCACGTGATCTTTAGCAAACTGCAGACGAGCAGCAATGTTCTTTTTGGAGAGCGGTGGCTTTCTCCTCGCAACCCTGCCAAGCACACCATTGTTGTTCAGTGTTTTCCTGATGGTGGACTCATGAACATTAACATTAGCCAATGTGAGAGAGGCCTTCAGTTGCTTAGAAGTTACCCTGGGGTCCTTTGTGACCTTGCAGACTATTGCATGCCTTGCTCTTAGAGTGATCTTTGTTGGTCAACCACTCCTGGGGAGGGTAACAACGGTCTTGAATTTCCTCCATTTGTACACAATCTGTCTGACTGTGGATTGGTGGAGTCCAAACTCTTTAGAGATGGTTTTGTAACCTTTTCCAGCCTGATGAGCATCAACAACGCTTTTTCTGAGGTCCTAAGAAATCTCCTTTGTTCGTGCCATGATACACTTCCACAAACATGTGTTGTGAAGATCAGACTTTGATAGATCCCTGTTCTTTAAATAAAACAGGGTGCCCACTCACATCTGATTGTCATCCCACTGATTGAAAACACCTGACTCTAATTTCACCTTCAAATTAACTGCTAATCCTAGAGGTTCACATACTTTTGCCACTCACAGATATGTAATATTGGATCATTTTCCTCAATAAATAAATGACCAAGTATAATATTTTTTGTCTCATTTGCTTAACTGGGTTCTCTTTATCTACTTTTAGGACTTGTGTGAAAATCTGATGATGTTTTCGGTCATATTTATGCAGAAATATAGAAAATTCTAAAGGGTTCACAAACTTTCAAGCACCACTGTAAGTATTTGGTCACCTACAAACAAGCAAGTTTTCTGGCTCTCACAGACCTGTAACTTCTTCTTTAAGAGGCTCCTCTGTCCTCCACTCATTACCTGTATTAATGGCACCTGTTTGAACTCGTTAGCAGTATAAAAGACACCTGTCCACAACCTCAAACAGTCACACTCCAAACTCTACTATGGCCAAGAACAAAGAGCTGTCAAAGGACACCAGAAACAAAATTGTAGACCTGCTCCAGGCTGGGAAGACTGAATCTGCAATAGGTAAGCAGCTTGGCTTGAAGAAATCAACTGTGGGAGCAATTATTAGAAAATGGAAGACATACAAGACCACTGATAATCTCCCTCGATCTGGGGCTCCACGCAAGATCTCACCCCGTGGGGTCAAAATGATCACAAGAACGGTGAGCAAAAATCCCAGAACCACACAGGGGGACCTAGTGAATGACCTGCAGAGAGCTGGGACCAAAGTAACAAAGGCTACCATCAGTAACACACTACGCTGCCAGGGACTCAAATCCTGCAGTGCCAGACGTGTCCCCCTGCTTAAGCCAGTACATGTCCAGGCCCGTCTGAAGTTTGCTAGAGAGCATTTGGATGATCCAGAAGAGGACTGGGAGAATGTCATATGGTCAGATGAAACCAAAATAGAACTTTTTGGTAAAAACTCAACTTGTCGTGTTTGGAGGAGAAAGAATGCTGAGTTGCATCCAAAGAACACCATACCTACTGTGAAGCATGGGGGTGGAAACATCATGCTTTGGGGTTGTTTTTCTGCAAAGGGACCAGGACGACTGATCCGTGTAAAGGAAAGAATGAATGGGGCCATGTATCGTGAGAGTTTGAGTGAAAACCTCCTTCCATCAGCAAGGGCATTGAAGATGAAACGTGGCTGGGTCTTTCAGCATGACAATGATCCCAAACACACCGCCCGGGCAATGAAGGAGTGGCTTCGTAAGAAGCATTTCGAGGTCCTGGAGTGGCCTAGCCAGTCTCCAGATCTCAACCCCATAGAAAATCTTTGGAAGGACTTGAAAGTCCGTGTTGCCCAGCAACAGCCCCAAAACATCACTGCTCTAGAGGAGATCTGCATGGAGGAATGGGCCAAAATACCAGCAACAGTGTGTGAAAACCTTGTGAAGACTTACAGAAAACGTTTGACCTCTGTCATTGCCAACAAAGGGTATATCATAAAGTATTGAGCTGAACTTTTGTTATTGACCAAATACTTATTTTCCACCATAATTTGCAAATAAATTCTTTAAAAATCAGACTGTGATTTTTCTGGATTTTTTTTCTCATTTTGTCTCTCATAGTTGAAGTGTACCTATGATGAAAATTACAGGCCTCTCTCATCTTTTTAAGTTGGTGAACTTGCACAATTGGTGACTGACTAAATACTTTTTTGCCCCACTGTATAGTGAGTTGTTGGTGGTATGCGATTGCCAAGAGACATTTTGGACCTTTCTCAACATGCGAGTGTATGTTCCATCAAGCTTTCTCCTTAGAGACTTGGTTAATGTCCAGGATTCTGCACCATAAAGAAGAATTGACTCTACGGTTGCATTGAAAGGTGTCATTTTGGTTGATTTTCTAATTGGTGAGAGCCAGACTTTTGACAATGAGTGCAGCGCACCCCATGCTTTGCTGATCTTAGTGTCAATGTCATGGGCTGTATTGATGTGGCCCCCAAGATATAGGAAATCATCTACCTTCTTGATTTCCTGCCCATCTAGTGAATTAATTGACTCCTGCAATGACGGATTTAGGTGAATGGATTTCGTCTTTTTGGCATTTAGGTAGAGACCAATGTTTTGGGATTGTTCCTCTACATGGTGAAGCAATTCTTCTGCTTTCTTGATTGTGTCTTCAAGAAGAGCAATGTCATCAGCATAAGCGAGTTCCGGAAGGACCTCTGCCGGATATCTTCTGCTTAGTCGCTGTTTTAGTGTTAGACCATCAGAGGAAGTGCAAGCTTTCCTCAGTGCATAGTCTAGACAGATGATAAATAAGAATGGGGCTAGCAGATCTCCTTGCAGGACTCCAGTATCAATGTTAAAGGGATCCGTATTGCCTTCTGGTGTTATAACTAAAGCAGATGTGTTGATATACATAGTTTTTATCACTTCAACGATTACAAGAGGGATGCCATAAGCCAGAAGGATTCACAGCATTTTCTTCTGTCTATTGAGTCAAAGGCTTTCTTAAAGTCGATGAAAATCAAAACTGCCTCTTTCTTGTGATTGAAGAGTTCCTCTACAATTCTTCTTAGAGCCATAATGTGAGATGTTGTAGATCAGGATTTTCTGAAAACATTCTGACCAGGACAGAGAAGTTCATATGCAACCAGTCTAATTCTGTTCAGGATCATCCGGTTGTATATTTTGGCTGCAACAGCAGTTAAGCTGATACCTCGGTAGTTGTCACATATAGTGAGGTCACCTTTCTTTGATACTGGAACTATTCCCGAAATTCCCCACTCATCTGGTCTATGGCCTTCAAAGGTCTCATTACAGAAAAATCTAAGCACTTTCTGAACTTTTGGGAGTTTCCAAAGGTCCACGGTGAGACCATCTAGTCCGGAAGCCTTTCCTGGTTTCATGGAATTTAGGGCTTCATCTACTTCAACTTGAGAGAGAAGATCAGTCTTGATGTCAGGGTGAATGCCAAATACTGGGTTGATGACGCCGTCACTGTTGCTAGGATTGTCTGCGTTTAGAAGCTTTTGGAAGTGATTCTTCCAAATCATTAGCCTATCATCACCTTGGATAAAGACAATGTTCTACTTTTTGCCGGAGAGTTCTTTGACGATTTTCCAGGCAGTCTTGGAACTACTTCCATTTGGGTTGTCAAATTTAGAGAGAGTGGTATTTATCCGGTCATCTTCTAGTTTGTCAAAAATAGCGTGTAGTCTATTTTGGTAATTCTGGACAGTTTCAGTGGTGGCCCCAAGTGTTTTTCCCCTCTCTGTCCTCATGGGAGAACTGTTAATCGTAGCAATAGCGGGTGGAGAACTTTTTGGAAGCTGTTCTTCTCCTACCATAATGCAGGTTGAAACAAATGAGGTGTAATTTCTAGTTGAGGCAGGTAAAGAATTGAACTTCTCAACAATACTTTTATCTACTATATCCACTAGTGCTTTATTCTCTATCAATGCATGCCAATTAAGACGTTTGTTTTTCATTTTCCTTTGTGTGCGGACACGGATTTGTATCATGGCAGTTACTATCCTATGATCACTGCCAATCGAGTTGGAGGAAGAGTGAGCTTGACAATTATGTATACTATTCCTCCATCTTTTCCAGTATAAGATGTAGTCGATTTGGGATAGGTGACTAGTTGGGTGTCTCCATGTCCAAAGTTTATGTGCAGGTTTTTGAAATGCGACGTTTCCTTCTATTAGACTGTGTTGTAATGGGAAATCTTTGAGAAAAGAGACATTTCTGTCTGTTGATTGGTGGTACGAAAATTTTCCAACTAAATGTGCGTTAAAGTGCATATTCTGGACCAATTTCATTTTTTTTTTATATGAAAGTTTGTCCCTTTACACACTCATCCAGAAGGGTAATTTTGCACAAGGCCATCTGTCTACAGCAGAAAAAAATAAAATAAAACGTGTCTGGAAAAATCCCAAGGGAGTCTGGAGCCAGATTGGTGACGTCACCTGCGGAAGCGCCAGCAGGCTGCGCGAGCTTTGCACGGTTTCAGTGCACAGCCTGTGTAGACCAAGCGCTCCCATTTCTCTCTCATTGTCCGGTCTTTTGGGAAACGACGAGTACTAATCCCATCATGATTGGTGTTGCTACACCCTCCTACGACACATCTGTTAACCATTTTAATAATTACGTGATAACATTGAAGAAATTTGCAGAAAACCACCAGGTCGTTTTCTCATAAACAAACCAGCGCTGACGTAGGATTCAGAGGGAGGAGTCCCGCACGCGACGTCATGAAAATCAATGTTTGCCGGGAAATCCAAACGCCAGTTTTTTCAGAGGCGGACCAATTCGCCTCAAACGGCTTGATTTCAACTGAATTTTCCTGGTATTGCGCAAGGTAAAAAAATTGCACAAAAATGCAAATTGTGACAGATATTTGACCAAAGTTTAATATAAAACAGGAGAATTACATTGATCTTGCTCCTGAATTTACCCGTGATATGCACTTTAAAGTCACCACTAATGATAAGCATAGCATGAGGTGGAATCAAAGCTACTGCTTCACTCAACTGGTGATAGAATTCCTCTACTTCCTCTTCTGAGAGGTGATTATGTGGACTATAGCATGATATGATGACAGTTTTCGGATTTCCTTTGAATACGGCAGTAATAAATCGGTTACTGATTTTAGTAACTTTTGTCAGCAGGTGGAGATGATGTGTTTGTACTACAATCCCTACGCCACCAATATCAGCACCGATGTCATTTTTCTAGTCAGATGCAGTGAAAAGAGTGTTTGTACCAAGATTGTGGGCAATAATATCAGGATCGTTTTCTTGGTGTACTTGTCGATGTTCTTGAATGCACACTGATGATAAATTAAAGGTGTTAATATGTTTGTTCAGCTCCTCTCTAGAGAAATGTGATGTAAGAGAGAGGCAATTTATTGTACCAATGAGGTACGGTTTCTTAGGTCGAGAGAGTCCTTTTTTTTTTTGGTCCCCAAAAAAGGGACTCTTCACATGAAAGAATGAGCAAATAATAAGCTAAATAATAAACTAAATGTGTTCCCCGTGCCGCTCATTTCACTGTGACCCAATCAGACAGTTATGATTATTTCAACTGTTATCCACAATGCCAGGTTGGCAATGTTCTCCCTTATATATATATATATATATATATATATATATATATATATATATATATAAATAAACACACACACACACACACACACACACAGAGTTACGAGCAAACTAAAGGACTACTTTGGCTATAGTGTTGTTCAGAAAAACCGCGTTAGCTGAACAATGGCTCTTAAGAGGCAGTTAAAGATGCTCTTAGCTTTAAGAGGCTTTCGGGAAACCCAGCCCTGACCATCGATTGGTCCAAAAGTCATACTGAATTGTCCTGATTATAATCTCTGATTGGAGTCAGAATGTTAAACTGTAAATTAAAGTTTCTGATTTATTTTCATTTTTAGGCCCACAGGAATGTTTTCTTGTCGTTATTTAACTTTCTTCCCTGTGATCCAGGTAAAATCCAGTTAGGCCAAATATCAAATGACTTCCTACTCACTTCATTTTGTCCCCTATATAGAGTATAACATAAGTGCCCTGTGTCCTCAAACTGTTCTTTTCTTTCCATGAAACATTAAAGTATTGGCACCCTTATATTTGGGCCAAAAGGCAGATACTATTCAGAATTTTTTTTTTTTTTTTTTTTTGGGGGGGGGGCACTGTTCAGTGGAGAAGAGCTATAAGTGGCACAGAAACCCAGACACACACCCAGACTGAGACTCGGACACACACACAGTCTCAGTACCGTCTGCCGTCTCCATCATGCTGGATCTGCTCTGTCCACGACTCATTCCTCTCACGATGGCATTAGATGGCAGATCCACACGTGAGCCTCGATTTCGTGTCTGAATTTGAGAATCACCATCAGCACCCAAACCACTGAGTCCTGCTGGATCTGTCTCATACACACACACACACACACACACACACACACACACACACACACACACACACACCATGTTAACTTCATCTACATCTATTACAACCCCAATTCTAAAAAAGATGTCTTTTTCAGGGAAGGCCTTGTTTATTTTAGAATAAGACAACACCAAACTGCTTTCTGCACATATTAAAACTGCATGGCTCTGTAGTAAAAGAGTCCAGGTGCTAAACTGGCCTGCTGCAGTCCAGCCCTGTCTCCCATTGAAAACATTCGGTGCATTATGAAACACAAAATATGACAAAGGAGACCCCGAACTACTGAGAAACTGAAATTGTATATCAGGCAAGAATGGGACAACATTTCTCTTTCAAAACTACAGCAGTTGGTCTCCTCAGTTCCCAAATGTTTACAGAGTGTTATTAAAAGTAGAGGTGATGCAACAAAGTGATAAACACGCCCCATCCCAACTTTTTTGAAAGGTGTTGTTGACATCAAATTCGAAATGAGCATCTATTTTTCACAAAGAGCTTTATGACACAGAAACACTGGTGAGACAGGAGTCACCGATGCAGGCGTGGGCAAAGGCCTCGGCGAGGGCAGATGGTTGCGAGTGTGAGTGTGGCGGCTGTGTGTGTGTTTGATGACTTTGCGGCTGAGGGGCCTGAGGAGGACGAGAATCTCCATGAGACATTGTGGAGGACGCCGAGGAGGACGAGGTGGAGGAACTTGGGATGGAGCTGTTCATCCATGAGTCTGGAGATGGCTGCTGACCTCCACTGAATCCCGGACCACTTTCATCATCCGAGGACGAGGACGAGTCTGACAGGAAGGAACAAAGGGACAGTGAGGAGAACCACCAAGTTAATATATCATAAACTGTGTGTGTGTGTGTGTGTGTGTGTGTGTGTGTGTGTGTGTGTACCTGGTGGACTGTGGTTGTCGATGGGTGACTGCATGTACGCTGAGCGGCGTTTGGTCGGCATCGGCAACGCCATTTTCTCCTCTTTATGTTTGGCCAAAGCAGCCTGAACAGCTTCAGTGTGTATATCTGTCTCACACACACGCACACACACAGGGAGAGAGACAGACAGAGGCAGACAGTGAGAGAGAGAGAGAGAGAGAGAGAGAGAGAGAGAGACAGACAGACAGACAGACAGTTAGAGAGACAGACAGACAGGGACAGAGACAGACAGACAGTGAGAGAGAGAGAGAGAGAGAGAGAGAGAGAGAGACAGATGGACAGACAAAAACAGAGAGAGAGGCAGACAGAAGGGAGACAGACAGATAGAAACAGAGAGAGGATGAGACAGAAAGACAGACAGATAGTGAGAGAATTGATCAATAAAATTTGACTTGTGTTCAAGCTTAAAACTGCAGATAAATGATACACGCCCCCTTTCCTTCTAAACTCCACCCCCTGAATGCACCTGTAGTTCAGTTTTGATTATTCGTACTTCATCTCGCTCTCAGTCTGAATAATCTGAATAATTTATTTCCAGATCACGCACAGGAGATTTCTCTATAAACAGAGGAACAAAAGAACAGCAGTGTGGAAATTTCTGTTTGCTCTGAAAAGCTCCATGTGTGTGACTCGTGTCACTTTTATTTCTTTATATCACGTTTTATTTCCAGATATTTTATATTGTACTGTTCTCAGGGTCAAACAGAAATGTACCAGATTTCTATGAAGCTGATTCTTGTTACTGAATATAAACTCTGCATAAACACTCATAAGGATCTGATCATAACTGCTGTGTGTTCTTACCGGATCTGTAACGCTCATCCCGAGTGCCTCCGCCCCTGTGAGATCTGCGTGCACGACGATGCCGAGAGGAGGAGGAGCTTGACGAGGTATTGCTAGGCACAGTAGCAGAGCTTGGACCAGGTTCCTGGTCATCATACTGTGGGGGCGGAGTCAAATCTGTAAAATTAAAAAAACATTAAAAAGACAAACTGTTTAAAGGTTTCATTCTGTAGATGTGTCTCAACTTTTTTTTAAACTAAATTGTACTTAAATCAGTGATTTTCTCAGTACTTGTGTAAATCTTATTCAAGGGCGGAGCTATGTATGAGCTCAGTTTGTGATGCCACTAAATTACAAGCTTCAGACCAATCACAACTCATATGCAAATTATTACATCATAACACAGTACATGGAAACCTTTATCTACAGAACCTGTAGCTTAGCTACATAGCTAGCTGTTTTAGAGATGAAAACAGGGTGGCTGTCATGGTAACAGTGAAACAATAAACTGTGACAGGTTTGAGCTCAAAACTCAAAATAACACTCGTTCATATTGACTCGGTGATGAATATGACCAAGTGTAGTAGCAGTTAGATAAATAACTGGCTCTGTTAGTGATATTAGTGATGTTTCCAAATTTGCATACGCATCTTCATTTTGAAATCCTGCACTTCGTCACACCAGTAAAGTCTATCGTAACTATCGAGTTTGAGTGTAAATGTTCACTGCAATCATGTTTATAGACATAATAAAAATAGTACAGTGAGATTAATTACTAAATTTACTGCGTGAGGAAACTAATGAGCGAGTACTGGCACAAAAGAAATACAAATATAAACGTGATCAACTGAGTCACAAATTTCATGTAAAACACAATCCTTATTTTGTATTACCTTTTATCTCTCATCTGTCATTAAAATATATATCTAAACTACAGGAAATATATTACACTGAAAAACGACAGCCATAAAATGATTAATGATTATTAAATAATAATTGTTTAAACCCTGCCTGAAGAAATCCTGTTTGGAAAACTGTGCCACATCCTGGAGCGCTTGTCTGTGTTTACATGGGTCTCCTGTCCGTGATTTTATAGACACTCCCTAACTCCACCCGTATCTCAGTGTATTTAGTGAGAACAACATGGCTGAATTCAGAAAGCACTCAGCACAGCCAGATAATTCTCCACCAATTTTTTGAAAAAGGAGCATCAACACTCAGTGCTTTTCCCTGATGGAGTAATTTATTACTGGTGAAAGGGATCGAGCTGGACACACAATTAGTGACATTGTACTTGGAAAGGTCTGGAAATGCAATCTGCATAACGCTTTTACATATTTTAATCAAACAGATATTTTTTTCATAACATCACAGGCCCCTTCACACCTGGTATTAACATGTGTCCTGGGTGAAGTGGACAGGTCCAAGCACAGGTGTGAAGGGGCTCAAATGTGTCCCGAATGTACATTGGAACCTGCTCCTTTAAATGATAATGGGCCCCTGATTACCCCACCCCCTCTTCCTCCAGTCAATCAGGTAGCACTTTCATCATGAATATTCATTCACAAAGGCAGTTCTCAAGCCGTGATTGGAGATACACTGATGAGGGGCAGTATAATTCTAATGATTTCCCTTTGTGACATAGAAAGTGGAGCCGAAGCTGAGCGGTTTGTTGAAGCTCGTGTTTTCCGAAATAGGCAGAACAAAAGAAACAGACTATGTGTCGTTTTTCAGTGTGTGGATTAGTCGGCTCCAGATACCCAAATGTATGTGCACCAGCACTGAAAAAGTGAGATTTTCATAAAACACTGCAACCCCACTATAACAAACTCCTTGGGGACGTCCAAATAGTTTGTTATATTGAATGTTTGTAAAACTGAAATGGAGCCACTGGTCACACCAAACATTCACTCTTACATAAAACAAGACCAACTATGTTTAATTTATATTTACACTTAATTCACTTACATGCTTATGAAGTAAAGGAAATAAATCACACTCGCCATCGTTTGCTTGCTGCATCTTCTTTCTTTTCAGCCCGTCATGTTGATTGCAACTATGGGTGAAGTGTCGGAACTCTTTTACTTTTAAAGTTGAAATTGAATTTTTTGGAATACCATATTCTGTCGACAAATTCGTTGCTGTCTCATCGTGCTTTAGACACTCCAGGATATGAAGCTTGTCTTCGACGGAAAGGATCTTAATTTCACGAGTGTCATGTAATGGAGCTGGATAATGGATGTAATTGCAGGAAGTCTGTTTATTTACAAACAGGCAGGCAAACAGTTCAAAAACCTAAGACAAAGGCAGGGTCATGGAACGGGCAATGGACACATGAGGTACAAACAGAATATCAGAGATAATCACAAAGGCAAAGTCCAAAATACAAAAGTGAGTCAAAACCAGTGAAGCAATAAATGGCACTAAGGCTTGGTAACGTGAGACACTCGGTAGTATGAGTATACTTCACAAGTCTCTGTATTCAGAGAGTCGTGATAAATGCATGCTGTGACTGTGCTCTAATCTGGAACAGGTGCATGGTAATTAGTCCTAATGGTGCTGCACACTTAGACCTTGTTTACACGTAGCCGGGTATCTATAAAAACAGATATTTATTTATGCGGTTGCACCCATCATTTACACGTAAACAGAGGTTTCAGTCACTGAAAACGGCTGCTTTTGAAAACTCCGGGCAAAGTAGAGATTTGTGAAAACTCCGTTTTCATGCCTGCGTGTAAATAGTGGAAAACGGAGTTTTCTCTGTGTTATGGGGAAAAAACGGAGTTCTAGCATTGTGATCTGACGGTCCCTCCTCCTTGGCTTTCAGATCTCTGGTTGTCTTTCAATTTGTTTGACATGTTTTTGACAGCCTTCCCTGGCTGTTTTTGAGCATTGTGTAAACGGAATTATTTTCTCGTACGGGGAGGAGAAGATACCCGTTTTCATAAATACCCGGCTACGTGTAAAAGAAGTATTAGAGTGCCAGCACACATGAACATGACAATAACTAGCCATGACAACAGTGCTTACAGAGTAAGGACTCGAGTAAAACTGCTTTTAGCTCATAAAATAAAGTCCTTTTAAGGGATTTTTTTTAAGTCAGTGATCACCGTTCTTGATAACTGTTAGTGATTGACACCTAAGCGAGGCTCATTAAGCCTTTTTTTGTGGTGTGAACACGTATTGTTAACCTGACTGCGGACTCGATTACATATTGTTTGTCTCTGGAGGAAGAGGAATGCATGGCTCAGTGATTTTTTTTTTGGAAGACTCCAACTCATTGTTATTAAAAGCAGGGACACGAACCGAGTTCGTTATATGCAAAAGTTTGTAGTAAGAGAGTTTGTCATAACGCAGTTGCAGTGTATGTCCCTTTTAATACCAGGTGTGAAAGAGGCTGTACAGTTAGTGTGTAAATGCTGTGTTTGGGGCCAAGTTGTAACCTGTAATTCTCCACCTACAACCGGAAAACCCACAGAAAACGTGAACAGTGCAAAGTCCCACGTCTCAACATTTACATTCATTTAGAGCAGTACTGGGTTTAGACCTGTTAATGTACAGACACAGAACTCGGTTAAATCTGTAACACTGACTAAACTAATCACTCTTTTGAGAAGGTAATCATCGACATTAGCGTTATCACTAACGTTAGCCAGCTAGCTTGCTGCTCAGCTCCTCGCTCTTGTCCGCTGTTGCTGTGCTGCAGTTTCAGTTCAGAATGTTGCATGAATGTGTGAAGTTCACGACAATAGAACAGAACCAATAACCACTCAGGCCTATAGCTGTAAAACTGCAGATAAAAAAGCTTTTTATAAGCTTTACATGCTCCGACAGAGCAAAAAAAAGACACGCTTTCGTCAAGGTGTCCGTCAACGTACCGGGGTGGGAAATTATGTCATTACAAGCTGTACATTACCACTTAAAAGGTTCCATGAATGCAGCCTAAGTCTAGTTGAACTCTGTGATCCAGGTTCTGGGGGTGGAGCTTTGTGTCAGTTTGTACCGAACCCTGGCGTTTCTCGTGAGGATGAAGGTGTTAATAAGGCATTAAAACACAAATGAAGCATTTCAGAGGTATATTTTATACCTAGATCATTTACACAACACAAAAACACACAAAGCATCAGAGACGTGAAGAGAAAGAGAAGAAACAGGAAGTGCATGAGTGCAAAGAAAGAGTAAAACATCCAGCATGTCGTACTTTGTGTCTGGTTTGTGTACGGCGCGAGTAACTTGGCCTTCTTTTTCTCATATCCTTTTTGTGTGATGTCACCTAAAAAAAAGGAAAAAAAACACACCATTATTTAACATACAAACAATGAAACTTGACAAATTCACACACACACATTATTTCAGTAATCTTGTGTAGTTACAGCCCATCTCTTTTAGAAACTACAGATCCCATCAACCAACTTCCATGATGACCTACGTCATGCCTGGGCGGGATTAACTACGTCACTTCCTCCACGACTCTATAAGTGACCCGGAAACGCTCAGCTCGCTCTCTCTCGTCCTGGCCTCCGTGCCGTCCAGACATAAAGAGATACCCGTTCATCAGAACATCTAAAATCAAGATGTCTGCTTTGCAAGAAAAGAAGATTCAGCGCATTTTCGTTTACCACTGGCCACGGTAAAACTACTTAAATCGCGCCATCTCACTCAGATTGAGTTACAACCGGTTTTTATTTGTTCATTATAAGTAACGTTACGACTGCAGCCCAAAGCAGTTAATTAAAAGTTAGAAGCGACCGGATTCCTTCTGACTTAATCGCTGTGCACATTGTTTGATCAGAGACTTTTCCTCACGAATGCTGAAGTTCGGACCAAGAAATTCTCTGCGCTTTCACGGAAGCCTCCACGAGCTCTGTAAACTCCAGAAGTTTCGGAACATCTCTGCATTCTTGCATAGAAGCAAGATACTGGAAGTAAGACTGGCATTTTGGGCAAAAACTAGTCTTAGGAATTAGCTTTATGAAGTAGTGTGAATTTAAACTCAGGAACTGTTTAATTGTGCACACTGATCTTGTGTTCTACATTGTTCTCTCAGTTGTTTTTAATAGATAGGTGTTGCATGCTTTTCTCTATCCTTTCTAACACTTTTAATTTCATTATTACACATATTTTGACCTCATCAAGATTTCAGTGGATTTAGTAATGTTATAAGCTAGTGAATTAGCAATCTGGGCTAATCCATTTGTCTCAAGCCACGTGCTAATTCTTTTGTCCCGAGAGAAGCCACAAGGTGATCTCACCTCCCCCCCCACACACCTCAGATAACAACACACACACACACACACACACACACACACGCTCATCAAGTATATGACCATATTGTATAGAATGTATTCAACTGCTATTACTCATTTTTATCGTTGTTATAATAAATTCAATTATTCTGTAACTGTGATTGTTTTTGCTGATATATCCTGGAAGTCACACAATCTAAAAGACCTCCAAATTGCCTTTATCCAAGGTGTATATGAGTGCTATTGGCTGTCTATGTAATACGGTAAGTAATACATTATTGCTGCATTGGTAGTGATCATAATAATTTGGAATATACCATGATTTAGCTGTTTGGTAATTTATTATTAAACAACAAAATTAAAGGTATTATTTAATGAGACTGATTTAATGAGACTGATTTAATGAGACTGATTTAATGAGATTGATCACTCAAGACCAATTGCACCCACACTTGGTTAAATTAGTTATTATAGCAACATCCGTGTCAAATTAGGAGTTTGTACATTATAATTATAATTTAATAAATGAAAAGGAAAAACTGAATTTTATTTGTTACAAATCTCAAACATCGTGAGTCACATCTAATTCACTCAGCTGGATTTCAGCTTTATTATGATCTTTACATTTCTAAACAGATCTATACATCCGATTGATACACACACCACAAAACACACACATTCAACATCACAGAACAATAACAGAACCCAATCTCAGAAATAAGTTATATGAATTTAAATAAACAAGGATAATATGTCTAAATTTAACCTCTTATCCCGCTTCTAACCACACCCAGCATTTAACCTAGCCTCTAACCCCACCCTTTCTTTAACATATCACCTAATCCTGCCTCTAACTCTACCCAGCCTTTAACCTAGCCCCTAACCCCACCTCTAACCCACCCAGCCTTTAACCTAGCCCCTAACCCCGCCTCTAACCCACCCAGCCTTTAACCTAGCCCCTAACCCCACCTCTAACCCACCCAGCCTTTAACCTAGCCCCTAACCCCACCTCTAACCCACCCAGCCTTTAACCTAGCCCCTAACCCCACCTCTAATCCACTCAGCCTTTAACCTAGCCCCTAACCCCGCCTCTAATCCACTCAGCCTTTAACCTAGCCCCTAACCCCACCTCTAATCCACTCAGCCTTTAACCTAGCCCCTAACCCCGCCTCTAACCCACCCAGCCTTTAACCTAGCCCCTAACCCCACCTCTAACTCACCCAGCCTTTAGCCTAGCCCCTAACCCCGCCTCTAATCCACTCAGCCTTTAACCTAGCCCCTAACCCCACCTCTAACCCACCCAGCCTTTAACCTAGCCCCTAACCCCGCCTCTAATCCACCCAGCCTTTAACCTAGCCCCTAACCCCACCTCTAATCCACCCAGCCTTTAACCTAGCCCCTAACCCCGCCTCTAACCCACCCAGCCTTTAACCTAGCCCCTAACCCCACCTCTAATCCACTCAGCCTTTAACCTAGCTCCAACCCCGCCTCTAACCCACCCAGCCTTTAATCTAGCCCCTAACCCCGCCTCTAACCCACCCAGCCTTTAACCTAGCCCCTAACCCCACCTCTAACCCACCCAGCCTTTAACCTAGCCCCTAACCCCACCTGTAATCCACCCAGCCTTTAACGTAGCCCCTAACCCCACCTGTAATCCACCCAGCCTTTAACCTAGCCCCTAACCCTGCCTCTAACCCACCCAGCCTTTAACCTAGGCCCAACCCCACCTCTAATCCACTCAGCCTTTAACCTAGCCCCTAACCCCGCCTCTAACCCACCCAGCCTTTAACCTAGCCCCTAACCCCACCTCTAATCCACTCAGCCTTTAACCTAGCCCCTAACCCCGCCTCTAACCCACCCAGCCTTTAACCTAGCCCCTAACCCTGCCTCTAACCCACCCAGCCTTTAACCTAGCCCCTAACCCTGCCTCTAATCCACTCAGCCTTTAACCTAGCCCCAACCCCACCTCTAACCCACCCAGCCTTTAACCTAGCCCCTAACCCCGCCTCTAACCCACCCAGCCTTTAACCTAGCCCCTAACCCTGCCTCTAACCCACCCAGCCTTTAACCTAGCCCCAACCCCACCTCTAATCCACTCAGCCTTTAACCTAGCCCCTAACCCCGCCTCTAACCCACCCAGCCTTTAACCTAGCCCCTAACCCTGCCTCTAACCCACCCAGCCTTTAACCTAGCCCCTAACCCTGCCTCTAACCCACCCAGCCTTTAACCTAGCCCCTAACCCTGCCTCTAACCCACCCAGCCTTTAACCTAGCCCCTAACCCTGCCTCTAATCCACTCAGCCTTTAACCCTTATCCTACCATGCTATTTTACACCTTAATCTTACCATGTGGGGTCCGTTTGGACCCCAATACTTTTCTTTAAAATTAAAGCTTATAAAGACGAAATCACCAGATAAGTTTTGTTCAGAACATCTTGTATTAATAACAGCAATACACTAAAGGGCCCAAGGCATAAAGAACACACTTAACATTCATCCTACCAGCCAATTTTACATACACAAATTACCAGGCGGGGTCCGTATGGACCCCAGGAGGGAATACCTTGAAATCAATGCAGTAAGAACCAATTCAATGCAGCAAACAGACATAACTTTATTGAAGAACAAAATCCACTATGGCTGAATATCAATGATGTATTATAAATGCAATAACATTGCAATAATATTGCAATAACTAGCATACATGTAGCAATGGCGGCACGGTGGTGTAGTGGTTAGCGCTGTCGCCTCACAGCAAGAAGGTCCTGGGTTCGAGCCCCGGGGCCGGCGAGGGCCTTTCTGTGTGGAGTTTGCATGTTCTCCCCGTGTCCGCGTGGGTTTCCTCCGGGTGCTCCGGTTTCCCCCACAGTCCAAAGACATGCAGGTTAGGTTAACTGGTGACTCTAAATTGAGCGTAGGTGTGAATGTGAGTGTGAATGGTTGTCTGTGTCTATGTGTCAGCCCTGTGATGACCTGGCGACTTGTCCAGGGTGTACCCCGCCTTTCGCCCGTAGTCAGCTGGGATAGGCTCCAGCTTGCCTGCGACCCTGTAGAAGGATAAAGCGGCTAGAGATAATGAGATGAGATGAGACATGTAGCAAATTATAGCGCCACAAAAAAAATTGGCATTATATACATGATTTTTGCAGCTCATGCAGCTGTAAAACATTCTGGATTACAACTTAGGTCTTTTCTTACAGAATTTAAAACAAAAAAGTAATTGTAAAATAATTTAGGGCTTTTGTTTTGCAGCCTGTGCTTATTGCAGCAGTGGGGTCCACACGGACCCCAAGAAGGAATGCCTTGGTAGTTTCATTATGGAACATAAAAAAAATAAAAGAAGTTAACTTTCAGTGTGCTATTCAATTATAAAATGAAAGACAGATAAACTTTACTCTGGGGTCCGGTTGGACCCCAGTAACAAATTCATTATACCTTCACAATGCAAAAAGCTGATCTTCCGGTGCTTTAGTGTTTTAATTAAGACATAAATTCCGACAAATTCATAAAACGGTGAGGCAGTATGTCACATATTTTTAAAATGGCAAACAAACATATAGGTGCGGGGTCCAGATGGACCCCACTTGGTAGGATGAAGGTTAACCTAGCCCCTAACCCTGCCTCTAACCCGTTTAGTCTTTAACCAAGCCTCTAACCCCACCTCTAACCCACCTATCTTTTAATCTAGCCCCTAACCCCACCTCTAGCCCATGCAGCGTTTGACCTAGCCCCTAACCCTGCCTCTAAGGCTGCTGGGCCATAGAAGGTTCACGCTGCACGCTGCATGCTGCACACTACACGCTACACGCGTGTAAAGAAAAGTGGACAAACGTAGCATGACTTGCTCTGGGCCATAGAACGGCGTTCACGTTGCACGCTGCACGCTGCACGCGTGAAGCGTGAAATGAACATGCACACTTTTTTCTAGGCGTGAAGATGGAAATTCCAGTCAATGCATGTGGTCACCGCCGCGCCAGCCAATCAGAACGGGTCTAGGGAGATAACTCTATGCTTTCAGGGGAAAACTTCAGAAAAAATATAATTGAATGGTATAATTGAAAAATAGTTCTTCATCGGGATTGTCAAGCAGATTATAGAATGTTCGGTGAAATTCACCACGGGTTTCTCTCAGAAGGAAGTGTTCTCGGCTCCAAATTCTGTTCCTTTTTCTCTTCCTCTGTCTCAGTAAAAGCAGAATGAGGCAATCGTCGTCATCCGAAGAGTCCGTATTGTTGGTTACTCGGTCAAAGTAGAACAGACGCAACACGTGAACATCCAAGCATGAAGTTTAATGGCCCAGGGTCCGGTTCTTCACGTGAACGTGTAGCGTGTAGCGTGCAGCATGCAGCGTGCAGCGTGAACCTTCTATGGCCCAGCTGCCTAACTCTACCCATCATTTAACCTCACCTGAAACCCCTCCCCTAACCCACCCATCTTTTAACCTTGCCTCTAACGCCACCTCTAACCCCACCCATCCTTTAACCTAACCCCTAATCTCTAGCCTCTAGCCCTGCCTCTCGCCCCACCAAGGCTGTAACCTGGTCTATAACCCCGCCTCTAGCATTTAGCCCAAGCCTGAGCCTTGCACCTGAACCAGCCCATAACTCCACCCCTACCTGTCCTTTAACCTAGCTCATAATCCCACCCCTAACCACATTCCCAGCTACCCACTCTGCTCTTCTTCCACCTCATTTAACTGAACCCATAACTCCACCTCTAGCCTTTCTCAATCTTTACTGTTAGCTACATCCCTAGTCTTGCATCTAAGGGCCTCTGCATACTCTTGCGACAAGGCTTTCGCAGATAGCTTTTCGCAGACAGTTGTAATTTATCGTTGAGCGGGGAGTAATAGGTGTGCGCGATGTTATTCACCGGCACAACGCAAGGGGGCGCGAAGTCGCGAAATCGCTAGGAGTAGTTGGTGGGTGTGGTTAGTGGAGTGTTTATCCTCCAGTTACTTATAATGACTAGAACTGGAGTCGTATAGATGTACGTACTTCCTCACTTCCTCGATCAACCGCTCTTCGTGCTGCTCCATCTTCGCTCGTGTTTTTAAAAATGGCGGTCGTGAAAACAAAACAAACCAGGAAAGTAGGGAAGCGGAAGTGCGTGTACAGCGGATGTAGAGTGGACCAATCAGAGCCCTCTTGTCTGCGACGCTGTCTGCGAGGCTTCTGCGGTGGTCACAATTTTTGGGAGGTGCGTGCAGAGCGTCTGCGAAGGGGGGGCTACGCAGACGCCATCTGCGAGGACTGCGTTGTCAGCATAAATTGGCCTTAACTCCACCCCACCAGTCAAAACCCTACCTTTAGCTCCGCCCCAATCCAACCATGTCTCATCTCTTTTTTTTTATAGTAGCTGCAGTAAAGGTGTTTATGTGGATAAAGAGACAGCGTGAAGTGAAATCGGAGCTCTTTAACGGAGAGGAAATAAAATAGAGAAACGCTGAAAGGAGAATGTGTGTGATTTAATCATCTAACCATTTCTCTTCTCTCAGCCGACATCTCACTCCCTAACTCCTCTAACTTTTAGTTCACTGTGCTGTCTTATCTGTGTGTCTGCAATCTATTACGCACACACACACTCATAAAGGTGCAGTAGTGAATTTTACAGACAGTATGATGTGAAATAATCATAGCATCATATCAAGCATGAAACCCAGCCCTTAGCTCCACCCCTAAACCAGCCCATAACCCCCACCCAGCCTTTAACCAAGCCCATTACTTTGCAGACAAATGAGCATTTAACCCAGCTGTGGAACACCAACTCCTTCATCCTCATAAACCAAGTCAGAACTCATGAATATTTATGAATATACAAATTTGTAAAACACCCACATGTCCTCCTAGCCTAATAGCACGAACATGAGCTAACATACATAGCTGTTTTACACTGTGAGTAAACCAGATCATGTTAGTCAGTGGGATTTCAATGTATCCTATTACACTTATCTGTTACCATGACAGCCACAATTTAGTTAGTCAACATTAGCTAAACTCATCTCATCTCATTATCTGTAGCCACTTTATCCTGTTCTACAGGGTCGCAGGCGAGCTGGAGCCTATCCCAGCTGACTACGGGCGAAAGGCGGGGTTCACCCTGGACAAGTCGCGAGGTCATCACAGGGCTGACACATAGACACAGACAACCATTCACACTCACATTCACACCTACGCTCAATTTAGAGTCACCAGTTAACCTAACCTGCATGTCTTTGGACTGTGGGGGAAACCGGAGCACCCGGAGGAAACCCACGCGGACACGGGGAGAACATGCAAACTCCGCACAGAAAGGCCCTCGCCGGCCACGGGGCTCGAACCCGGACCTTCTTGCTGTGAGGCGACAGCACTAACCACTACACCACCGTGCCGCCCATTAGATAAACTAGCGGGCAAATTATTTTAGCATGTAGGTTTTGCAGCTAAAAGTTCCCAGCTATCACATGGGCCTCCTTTAATCATTTGCATATTGGATGTGATTGGTTCAAAGCCACTGAGGCAATCATTCAGTGACATCATCATCTAATCTTGTGTAGCTCCGCCCCAAGTCAGTTTTATTTAGAAGCCCTGAGAAAGTCCCAGCTTTAAACAGAAAATGACTCAAACACTGTTTTTGAGCTCAGTTGTTTTGAAGCAGCTTCTATTCCTGAGAGAATTCTCTCTTCTTAGTTTCTCAAAGGAAAGACACACACACACTTTCTCTCTCTGTGGATGATGTAATTTTCTCCAGCATTCAACCGCCTGCCATGACACAGTGAGTGCATGAAGCTGTGTGTGTGTGTGTGTGTGTGTGTGTGGTCAGTGTTTATGTGCTCAGCTCTAACTAACCTCCACAGACACAAACACCAACAAACTCACTGCCTTCAACACTTCTTCCCAGTAGTCCCACTGTAACCATGGCAACCATGAGACTGCAGTGTGTGAGCATATATATATATATATATATATATATATATATATATATATATATGTGTGTGTATGTATGTGTTCCTCTCTCTCCTTCCCTCCCTGTCACTCTCTCGCTTTCTCTCTCTCTCTTTCTCTCTCTTCCTGTCTTAAAGCAGTTCTCATTTCCATATATGGACTTAAAAACATGACCACACTTCCATATACTGACTCAAAATCACACCCACATTCCCATTTGCGGTCTTAAAAACATGCTCACTAAGAACTATTATCACTTCCATATAAGGACTCAAAGACACACCCAATCAGAGCTGCAGTAATCTTCAATCTCTATATATGGATGTAGTATAACACTGATACATCTAAATGCCGAAGAACTATGATATACGACTCTGACGTAGTTCCTGTTTTCCAGTTGTCTGCTGAGAAGCTCTTATCGGTGTCAGGGTTTAAATGACAATTTTTTTTCTGTTTTTCACCAATAAGATTCCACAGTCATTTTATTTTTGTTGTATTTTTCACTTTCCTTTCTGCTACATTTTCATTTTCTTAAAGAACATCTTTTTTCCTGTCCAGAGAGAGCAATCGGAGCCCTTCCACGTCATATCTGCCTTAATATCAACAAATCCTTAACTCATCTCATCTCATCATCTCTAGCCGCTTTATCCTTCTACAGGGTCGCAGGCAAGCTGGAGCCTATCCCAGCTGACTACGGGCGAAAGGCGGGGTTCACCCTGGACAAGTCGCCAGGTCATCACAGGGCTGACACATAGACACAGACAACCATTCACACTCACATTCACACCTACGCTCAATTTAGAGTCACCAGTTAACCTAACCTGCATGTCTTTGGACTGTGGGGGAAACCGGAGCACCCGGAGGAAACCCACGCGGACACGGGGAGAACATGCAAACTCCACACAGAAAGGCCCTCGCCGGCCACGGGGCTCGAACCCAGGACCTTCTTGCTGTGAGGCGACAGCGCTAACCACTACACCACCGTGCCGCCCAAATCCTTAACTAACATATGTAAATCATTCATCATGGCACACCTTCAGCTTGTTCAGTGTGCTGAGTGCAGGATGTTTAATCATTCTTCCTCTGTCGTTAGTGATCGCTTTATTTGTGATAAGTGCAGATTAGTTAGCTCTCTGACAGAGAAGATTGCAGCTTTAGAGGTTCACAGCCAGACTCTAGAGAGGGTTAGTGAGAATGAGAGCAGTGTAGTTTCTGCAAGGGAAAGTCTGGATGCCCGAGGTGGAGTCAGCAATCCCCCAACTCCGGGACTAGAGCCCTCACAGCAGGGCGAATGGGTGCCGACTCAGCAGCATAACTGCAGGACCAAAGCTACCACTGAGGCTTGCCCACGGGAGCACCACTCCCCTCCGCTTCACGTGTCAAAAAGGTTAATTCTCAGCTGTTCGTTATAGCGACAGAATGATGTAACGGTCAGTGCACGGTCAAAGGTGAACCTGCGCATGCACACACAGACTTTCTTTGTCTGCTTGACTGCGCGAAGCGAGCGATTTCATGCACATTATTTGCTTTAATCCCCTCAAATTAAATAACTTCCCAGCCACAGAATGGCCTGATATTCTGTGAGATATTACAGAAATAAACAGATATCACAATCACCACATTTCAGACGGAACTAAATTTCACCGAGTTTATGAAATCGAAAAGCTGTCGAGCTTTAAGGCAAGGCAAGGCAAGTTTATTTATATAGCACATTTCATACACAATGGCAGTTCAATGTGCTTTACAGAAGCAAAAACAAAAACAGTAAACAATAGAGAAATAAAATTACATAAAATAATTGTATTTTTAATCTAAAACAATTAATTAAAAGAATTAAAAGAAAATAATAAGAATTAAACAATAGTAGAAATAAAATAATAAAATGCCAAAAAGAAAAAAGGAGAAAAAGAAAAAGAAACCAGCGGAATAAAATAGAATAAAATTAAAGTAAATTTAAAACATGCAGAGAAAGTAAAGATTATAAAAAATGTAAAAATATTAATTATTTAACAGAAAGCATCTGAGAACAGCTTGGTCTTTAACCTAGATTTGAAGCTGCCAACAGCAGGAGCATTTTTAATGTCCTCTGGCAGTTGGTTCCATAGCTGTACTGCATAGTAGCTAAAAGCTGCTTCACCATACTTTGTTTTAACAACTGGTTTTAATAGTAAATTTTTCTGTTGCGATCTGGTACATCTGATTGGGTTAGGCCGCTGCAACATATCAGAGAGGTAATTGGGCCCTGTACCATTTAGAGATTTGTACACCAGCAGCAATGCTTTAAAGTCAATTCTGTAGCTTACTGGAAGCCAGTGAAGGGACCTTAGAATTGGGGTAATGTGCTCTGTTCTTTTTGTTCATGTGAGAACCCTCGCCGCTGCATTTTGAACCAGCTGAAGTCGTTTGATGGTCTTTTTTGGCAGGCCTGTGAAAAGGCCATTGCAGTAATCAACCCTACTAGAGATGAAGGCATGTATTAGTTTTTCCAGATCATTTTTTGACATAAGTCCTCTTAGTTTGGAAATGTTTTTTAGGTGATAAAATGCCGTTTTAGTGATTGCTTTCATGTGACTGTCAAAGTTTAGCTCGCAGTCAATGAAAACACCAAGATTTTTAACCATTTCTTTAGTTTTAATCCCTTTTGTGTCAAGAATAGTGGTAATCCTGAGTCTTTCATCTTTTTTTCCAAATAGAATTACTTCTGTTTTATCTGTGTTCAACTGAAGAAAATTTTGTGACATCCAGCTATTGATTTGATCGATCCACTGGTAGAGACATTCAAGGGGGGCATAGTCATTAGGTGATAGAGCAAAATAAATTTGGGTATCATCTGCATAGCAGTGATACAAAATTGAATTTTTATTGATAATTTGCCCAAGTGGGAGCATATAAAGGTTGAAAAGTAATGGTCCAAGAATCGACCCCTGGGGGACACCACAGGTCAAGGGCATTGACGTTGAGGAACAATTTCCCAGGGTAACAAAGAAGCTTCTATCTTTTAAGTATGATTTTAACCAATTGATAACTTTACCAGTCAATCCAACCCAGTGTTCAAGTCGAACGGCCGTCTCCTGGCTCAGGTCTTATTTAGCTGATTGACGAATGTGTAAATGACATTAGACACTGGATGCTTATTAACTTCCTTCTGCGTAACTCTGACAAGACTGAAATACTTGTACTCGGACCACATGCAGCTAGAAGTAAGTTTTCTGATTCCACAGTAACTCTGGATGGCCTTTCTGTTTCTTCACGTGCAACAGTAAAAGGCCTCGGGGTGATTATTGACTCCAATCTCTCTCTTAGTCTCCCTACTCATGTAGATAACATTACCCGGATAGCTTTCTTTCATCTCAGAAATATTGCTAAGATAAGAAATTTAATGTCACTACATGACGCGGAAAAACTAGTTCATGCTTTCGTTCCCTCCAGGTTGGATTATTGTAATGCCTTACTGTCTGGATGTTCCAATAAGTGCATAAACAAGCTCCAGTTAGTTCAAAATGCAGCAGCAAGAGTCCTTACTAGAACTAGAAAATATGACCCCATCACCCCTGTCTTATCCACACTGCATTGGCTCCCAATCACATTTCATATTGATTATAAAATACTACTATTGACCTTTAAAGCACTGAATGGTCTCGCACCACAGTACCTGAGTGAACTTCTGCTCCTCTATGACTCGCTACGCCTACTTAGATCAAAAGGTGCAGGCTATCTGCTGGTACCTCGTATAGTGAAGGCTACATCAGGGGGCGGAGCCTTTTCTTACAAAGCCCCACAGTTATGGAACAGCGTTCCAAGTAGTGTTCGGGACTCAGACACAGTCTCAGTGTTTAAGTCTCAGCTGAAGTCTCAGCTGTTCTAGTGTATGTCTCTGTGCTTTATGTCTATGCACATGTGCGAGTAGTGCACTGACAATGTTGGTCACAAGATATCGTCGCCACTGCCTTCTAGCTATAGGTAATATGACCAGACATCTCGTCTTGGACTAGAACGTCATAGAGGAACTTCGAGGCCTGGGTCTTCTCCGCTGGACTACTACATCACCGGACTCGCCTGCTGTGTCTCACCCAGAGAGGAGGCGCCAGAAGCGGTTTGAGAGAAAACAGAAGTGTGGCAAGCGTGGAGGCATCCGGGCTAGGCTAGCCGCTAGACCACAAAGACCCGCAATACCATCCCTCATTCTGGCCACTGTACGCTCACTGGACAACAAAATAGATAACGTAGAACTCATGAGATCTGCGCTACGTGATGTGGGGGACTGCTGTGTTTTCATCTTTACAGAATCCTGGCTGAATAACAACATCCCGGACTCCGCTATCCAGCTAGCTGGGCTAACATGGTATCGCACTGACCGAGCCTTTACGGAAGGAGACAAGACCCGTAGCGGGGGAGTGTGTGTTTACCTCAGTGATGCTTGGTGCCGGAATGCTAGTGTTGTGCACAAATACTGTTCTCCGCTGGCGGAGTTTATCATCATCAAGTGCCGACCCTTCTATCTACCGAGGGAGTTTACATCGATTCTGCTCGTTGCTGTTTACATCCCTCCCACTGCTAACATCAACGTTAGGAGCGAGGCATTCAATGAACTCTACCAGGTCATCAGTGAACAACAGACAGCGCACCCAGACGGATTCCTCATCACAGCAGGAGACTTCAATCACGCAGATTTAAAGGTTTTACTGCACTGTAAGAAGTGATTTTGGAGAGTGGTAAATATAATCTAAACAAATATAATCTTGCAGTCAGCCAAGGAATTATAAAGTAACGGGTGAATTATACATATGCTACCTATTCGTTAACAGTAACAACCGTTACATGGAAAAATACGGTAAAATATACCCCAAAGCCGTGAGCCCTGTGCTCCAAATTGCACATGCGTCAGAGCGCGCGTTTGAGTGAGCGGGACAGGGAACTCTCGGACTGCCATCTTCCTCTCTCCAGCTGCCATCGAACCGCAGAAGTGAAGGTAAGCTATTTACATAGGGCTGCTGAGTTATAAAACAGGTTCATTACTTGAAATGTTGTGTGAAGCTGTTGTACTGCACTTTATTTTGTGTTTTTTGATCATTTGGTGCATCATTGCTGCATAAAAACAAGGCGGTTCAGTTATTTGTCATATAGATGCACCTGGACTGCAGATTTGGTCAGTCCAGAAACAACATTTGAAGCTGTTAGTTAGTGAGTTATAAAACAGGTTTATGGGGGCATCATGGCTCAGGTGGATAAGGCGCCATACCATAAATCCGGGGACCCGGGTTCAATTCCGACCCAAGGTCATTTCCCGATCCCTCCCCGTCTCTCTCTCCTGCTCATTTCCTGTCTCTACACTGTCCTATCCAATAAAGGTGAAAAAAGCCCAAAAAAATAAAACAGGTTCATTACTTGAAATGTTGTGTGAAGCTGTTGTACTGCACTTTATTCTGTGGGGTTGTTTTTTTTGATGATTTTATGGATTAAAAACATTGAGAAGATGAACCATCTGAAAGTCTTTTTTGGGGGGGTACATCTTACCTTCTCCGAATAAGTAATGGTTACTAAGTGATATTAATTACCTTTGATTAGTAATTATCAGGTATTACCTACTAGCAAACAAGAGATAATTTTACCCAATTTCAATGAGAAAGTAGCTGTTGAATAGATACATAAATGTGAGGTAAATTTTACCCAATTTATTTAAGTATTTCATAGCTTTTTATTTCAGTTATTTTATACTCAATATATGGAATTAAATCTACCCCAAACAAGTCAATGCAAATTGTTACCTCAGATTTATTGGGTAAATTCTATAGGTTACTTTTTTCAGTGTGCCCAAACGACATCAACACGTGGACTTTCCAACAAGAGGTGACAACTTACTGGACTTGGTGTCTTTATTTATTTATTTTTTTTTATTTATTTAGCTTTTGCCATAGGAAGATCTATATATATGTACATACATCATGGCATGGGAAACCACAACAGCTTGCGCCAATTACAGTGGCCCCATTGTACCGAAATCTGCATGTCTTTAAACTGTGGGGGAAACCGGAGCACCCGGAGGAAACCCACACGGACACGGGGAGAACATGCAAACTCCACACAGAAAGGCCCCTGTCGGCCGTGAGGTTCGAACCCGGAACCTTCTTGCTGTGAGGCGACAGTGCTAACCACTACACCACCGTGCCGCCCCTGTCTCACTTTACCTCGCTCATTTGCACTATTCCGCACTACCTCATCTTAACAGCTGCTAGTTTGTTTATACTGCTTATTTCAATGTTTACCTGCTATACAGTGCCCTTGACTGTTTGTTTATTTGAACCAATTTTTGTGTGTGTGTGTGTGTGTGTGTGTGTGTGTATGTGTATATATATGTATGTATACACAGGGTGCGATTTGTCAAAAAACCAGAAGGGGGGATGTTTTTTTTTTTTTAATCATGAAACGTCACAAAATTAAGGTAACAATAGGCTAACAGCTCAATGATATCAAATGAATAACACTAAATGAAAACGAACACTAAACCAGAGATAGTAAATTCATCTTCCTATCTCTCTGACTAAATACACGAACACTAACACAACAAAGTTCGCATGGCTTGTCGCGTTGCTGTGATGTTTCTCTCCCTCCGGATTAAATGGACAGTGACTCGAAAATCACTAAAATACATGAATACTAAATGAACAGTTTGCTCTGATGGCGCAGTTCACATTGTGCACAGCTTTCCGATTTAAACTGTTTTTTTCTCATCCTTATACTTCCTGTTTCATGGACTGTAACGGATTTGCTTATTTAGTAATTTTAATACAGAATTTACTTTGAAATTATAATCAGACACTCCAACGTCCCCCCTAAAAAAAAAAAATCAGCTGTGAAAAAGGCGGCATCCGCCAAAAGGCGTGTTGTTTGCATCCCTGCATAGAACGCAAAGATATTGTTATTATCTACAATGTATCTATTTGCTGGGGACGTCCGTGAACATCAAAGCTGCCACTTCGGGTCATTTTGAAAGTGAGTCCAATGTAGACCATAGAAAACTGTGTCACAACATGCCTGTCATGTCAACTTTTTTTTTTTGGTTTGTTTGTTTTATTGATGGGGTTGTCCCCGAGGATTTTTTTTCAGCAGAGATTAAAAACCAGAGGGGGGGATGATCCCCCCCAGCAAATCGCACCCAGTGTATATATGAGTGTTTAGTCTACATCTAGTTCAAATCTAGACTGTTTATACTGTTTATATTGTTTGTCTGAGCATTTAGTCTATGTCTAGTTCCTATCTAGAGTGTTTATAGTGTTTATACTGGTTATATTGTTTGGGTTTTTTTTTAATTATTATATTTTTATTTTTATTTATTGCATTGCCAGTTTGCACCATGGGTCAGAGAGGACTGAAATTTCATCTGTGCTGTATGTCGAGTATGTATAGCATATTTGACAATAAAGTTGACTTGACTTGACTACCGACAAAGGAGCTTACAAGGCCTCCCCCCTCCCCCACCTGGGTCTCTCTGATCACATTACCATCATGCTGAGACCAGCATGCAGACCCAGAGTGAGAGCCATCAGACCAACACAAAAGGAGGTGTGTGGCCAGAGGGGGCCTCCTATGTTCTGAAAGACTGTTTTAACACTACACACTGGGACATTTTCAAAGAAGCAGCCACTTACGATGACCACATAGAGGAATACACCGAGGCCGTCACAGCATACATCGCTAAATGCACTGATGATGTCACTCACTGCAAAACAATCACTGTTCGTGCTAACCAGAAGCCTTGGCTGACAGGAGGGGTTCACAGGCTCCTGCGGGCTCGGGACGCAGCCTTTAGGGCCGGTGACACCGCAGGTCTAACAACAGCCAGAGCCAACCTGTCCCGCGGCATCAGGGAGGCAAAACGTCAGTACAGCAAGAAAATATCTGGACACTTCAGCAACACCAGAGATGCACAGTCTCTCTGGTGTGTATTCAAACCCTCACAAACTACAAACCCCCACCACAGACCTGTGAGAGTGATATCATGTTGCTAAACTGCCTAAATAACTTCTTTGGATGCGTTGAAACACAAAACACACCAGCTCAGAAGACCACTCCTCCCCCGGACGAGCAGGCTGTACAGTATGTCTGGCTCCAATCAGCGTGGAGAGGACCCTCTCCAGGATCAACCCACGTAAGGCAGCTGGACCAGACAACATACCTGGTCGTGTTCTGAAGGACTGTGCCATGGAGCTCAAGGATGTCCTCACTGACATCTTTAACATCTCCCTGAACCAAGCTGTTGTCCCCACGTGTTTCAAAGCTACAACCATAATACCAGTGCCAAAGAAGCCCCTCCCATCCAGCTATAATGACTATCGGCCCCTAGCACTGACTTCCATCATCATGAAGTGCTTTGAGCGACTCGTCATGCAGAACATCAAGTCCATCCTCTCTCCCTCTCATGACCCATTCCAGTTTGCATATAGGTCAAACAGGTCCATAGAGGACACTATCTCCGCTGCTCTACACCCAGCCCTCACTCACCTGGACTCAAAGAACACCTATGTGCAAATGCGGTTCTTGGATTACAGTTCAGCATTCAACACAATCATTCCCCAGCAGCTAATACAAAAACTCGGACATTTGGGACTCAACACCTCTCTCTGTAACTGGGTACTGGACTTTCTTACAGGGAGGCCACAGAATGTGTGGGTCAGCAGTAACACCTCCAGGACCATTATGCTGAGCACAGGGGCCCCACAAGGGTGTGTGCTCAGCCCGCTGCTCTTCACCCTGCTGACCCATGACTGTGTACCAATCTACAGCACCAACCACATCATCAAGTTTGCGGATGACACGAATGTGGTGGGCCTCATTGCTAACAACGATGAAGCAACTACAGGAATGAGGTGAGCCAACTGGTCCAGTGGAGCAAAGACAACAATCTCTTCCTGAACGTGGAGAAGACCAAAGAGATTGTGGTCGACTTCAGAAGAGGTCACTCACAGCATCCCCCTCTGACCATCGATGGTGCTGCAGTGGAGAGGGTGAGCAGCACCAAATTCCTAGGGGTGCACATCGCTGAGGACCTCTCCTGGTCCAACAACATCGCATTGCTGGCCAAGAAGGCTGATACTTGCCTCTACTTCCTCCACAAGTGCACGAGTCCCACCCCCCATCATGTGCTCTTTCTACAGGGGCACCACTGAGAGTGTCCTCACTGGCTGCATCACTGCGTGGTATGGAGGCTACAATGTCTCCTGCTGGAAGACTGCAATGCATAGTGAACACGGCCAGCAAGATCATTGGTACCCCTCAGCCCTCCCTTACGGACATTTATCACTCCCGTCTCACCCGCAGAGCCATCAGTATCGCTGGTGACACCTCCCACCCTTCACACTCACTCTTCAGCCTCCTGCCCTCAGGGAAGAGGTACCGGAGCCTCCGGGCCCGCTCCACAAGACTGCTGAACAGCTTCATCCACCAGGCTGTCAGGATGCTGAACTCTGTCCACTACCTACCCACTACCCCTGGTCTGTAACACATTCATTCACACAAGAAACTCTCTCTCATCCATTTGCACATCACACTAGAAATATTTGCATTACTGTTGTATCTGCTGCTATTGGTCATTTGCACTACTGTTCATATTCATCTCATAAGCTGCTCTTCTAGCACCTTCTCCGTTACGGTTATTGTACTGTATTGGCACTACTGCTATTTTGTACATTATTTGATTTCAGAGTGTATTTTTCACACACACACACACACACGCACACGTATAATTATATATATATATACACAGTGCCTTGAAAAAGGATTCATACCCCTTGAACTTTTTCACATTTTTCCACCTTACAACCACGAACTTAAAAGTTTTTTATTGAGATTTTATGTGATAGACCAACACAGAGTAGCACATAATTGTGAAGTGAAACGAAAATGATAAATGGTCTTCAAAATTTTAAACAAATAAAAATCTGAAAAATGTGGTGTGCATTAGTATTCAGCCCCCTGTACTCTGATACCTCTAAATACAATCCAGTGCAATCAATTGCCTTCAGAAGTCATCTAATTAGTTAATAGAGTCCTACTGTGTGTAATTTACTCTCAGCATAAATACACTTGTTCTGTGAAGGCCTCAGTGGTTTGTTAGAGAACACTGAAGAACAAACAGCATCATGAAGACCAAAGAACTCACCAGACAGGTCAGGGATAAAGTTCTGGAGAAGTTTAAAGCAGGGTTAGGTTATAAAAAAATATCCCAAGCTCTGAACATCTCAAGAAGCACTGTTCAATCCATCATTCAAAAATGGAAAAAGTATGGCACAACTGCAAACCTACCAAGACATGGCCGTCCACCTAAACTGACAGAGCGAGCAAGGAGAGCACTGGTCAGAGAAGCAGCCAAGAGGCCCATGATCACTCTGGAGGAGCTGCAGAAATCCACAGCTCAGGTGGGAGAATCTGTGCACAGGACAATTATAAGTCGTACACTCCACAAATCTGGCCTTTTTGGAAGAGTGGCAAGAAGAAAGCCATTGTTGAAAGACAGGCATAAGAAGTCCCGTTTGCAGTTTGCCAGAAGCCATGTAGGGGACACAGCAAACGTGGAAGAAGGTGCTTTGGTCAGATGAGACCAAAGTTGAACTTTTTGGCCTAAATGCAAAGCACTATATGTGGCGGAAAACTAACGCTGCTCATCACCCTGCACACACCATCCCCACTGTGAAACATGGTGGTGGCAGCATCATGCTATGGGGATGCTTTTCTTCAGCAGGGACAGGGAAGCTGGTCAGAGTTGATGGGAAGATGGATGGAGCTAAATGCAGGGCAATCCTGGAAGAAAACCTGTTGGAGGCTGCAAAAGACTTGAGACTGGGAAGGAGATTCACCTTCCAGCAAGACAATGACCCTAAACATACAGCCAGAGCTACAATGGAATGGTTTAGATCAAAGAATATTCGTGTGTTAGAATGGCCCAGTCAAAGTCCAGACCTAAATCCCATTGAGCGTCTGTGGCAAGACTTGAAAATTGCTGTTCACAGACGCTCTCCATCCAATCTGGCTGAGCTTGAGCTATTTTGCAAAGAAGAATGGGCAAAATTTCAGTGTCTAGATGTGCAAAGCTGGTAGAGACATACCACAAAATACTTGCAGCTGTAATTGCAGCAAAAGGTGGCTCTACAAAGTATTGACGGAGGGAGGCTGAATACTAATGCACACCACATTTTTCAGATTTTTATTTGTTTAAAATTTTGAAGACCATTTATCATTTTCGTTTCACTTCACAATTATGTGCTACTCTGTGTTGGTCTATCACATAAAATCTCAATAAAAAACTTTTAAGTTCGTGGTTGTAAGGTGGAAAAATGTGAAAAAGTTCAAGGGGTATGAATCCTTTTTCAAGGCACTGTGTGTGTATATATATATATATATATATATATATATATATATATATATATATATATATACACACACACACACACACATGCATATATATATATATATATATATATATATATATATATATATACACACACATGCATATATATAAACACACACACACGTGTGTGTGTGTGTGTGTGTGTGTGTGTGTGTGTATCTGCCATCAGACCCCTACAGTTCATCCAGAATACTGCAGCTTGCCTGGTCTACAACCGCCCTCATTCTTCCCATGTCACCCTTCTGCTTACCAACCTGCACTGGCTACTTATTGCAGTTCGCATCAAATTTAAGACATTGGTGCTTGTTTACCAGGCTATCAAGGGGTTAGGGCTAGCATACCTCCAGAGTCTGGTCTGCCCCTACATGCCAGCCAGATCCCTACGTTCCGCTACTACTGGTCGCCTGGCCCCTCCTCCTCTCCACTCCTGCCCAGCCCGCTCAAGACTGCTGTCTGTCCTGGTTCCCCGTTGGTGGAATGACCTTCCCATTGAGGTCAGAACTGCTGACTCCCTGACCACCTTCAAGCACAGATTGAAGACTCACCTCTTCAGGCTGCACCCCTCCCCTGCTTCCCTGCCCACTGTGTAACTGCGTTTTGGTCCTGACCAACCCAGGGTGTGTACTGTCTATCCTGGTTGTTAGCTGTTTTGAGTTCTCTATTTTGCTGTACTTTGTATGGTTGGTTTGCTTCCTTGGCTGTTTGAATATTGATACTTCAACAGAATATTACACTAGGTAGTGTTGTCACTAGGCTCCAGCTTGCCTGCAACCATGTAGCATGGGACCAACTACAGATAATGGATGGATGGATGGATGGTGTTGTCACTTGTTCAGTTGGCACTAGAACTTTCTTGACTAGAAGTTCAGCACTTCATGTACATGACTTTTGCACTCGTTGTATGTCACTCTGGATAAAAACATCTGCTAAATGCCATGTAAAGTAATGATTTGGTATCAAATCAGCATCCAAGAAAGACTTAGTCTTTACGGAGAAAAGATGGGCCAAGGAGCTCCAGTTTGTCAACAAATGCATGAGAAACTTATTGAAATGTTTAAACACAATGTTCCTCAAATAAAGATAGGAAGGGATTTGGATATTTCACTCTCTATGGTGCAGAATATCATTAAGCCATTCAAGGAATCTGGAGGAATTTTGGTGTGCAAAGGGCAAGGGCTCAAGCCTAATCTGAACCCCCGTGATCTCCAATCCCTCAGACGGCATCAAGAACCCTCATTCATCTACAGCTGATAGAACCACATGGGCTCGGGATTACTTTGGAAAACCTTTATCAAGCTACAATACGGAAATACATCCACAAACACCAATTAAAACTTTACTGTACAAAAAGGAAGCCTTATGTTAACTGTGTCCAGAAGCGCCATTGACTTCTCTGGGCTTGGAGGCATCTGGGATGGACCATCACACAGTGGGAACAGGTATTGTGGTCAGATGAATCAGTGTTCCAGGTCTTTTTTGGAAGAAATGGACGCGATGGGCTCTGAAGAGGAAAAGGACCATCCAGACTGTTCGCAGGAACAAGTCCATAAGCCAGGATGTGTCATGGTATGGGGTTGGGTCAGTGCCCTTGGCAAATGTAACTTACACTTCTGTGATGGAGCATTAATGCAGAAAAGTATAGGGGAGAGCGGGGTAAGATGAGCCAGAGGGTAAGATGAGCCACCCCCTGTTTCTAAGAAACAGTAAACAAATGTGACCATGTGACCACATTCAAGGGGGGGCGGGACCATTTACTTACACTTGTGGAGAGGAGCACCACATGTCAAACTAGGTGAGGGAGATATTTATAAAAATGTGTTTTTGTGCTTTCTAAGTCAATTCCATGTTTGTCCACAGTGAAGATGATTTAGAGAAGACAAAAGTAGAATAATATTTAGACACATTAGGGTTAAGTTAGTGGCTTTCTAAGCTATGATATGAATGCTAATAAAAATAATTTTGATTAGCCTAATCCCCTTTATTAGCATTTTTCTACAAAATGGTGGCCACGGGGTAAGACGAGCCATTAGATGTGGGGCAAGTTGAGCCACTGGCTCAACTTACCCCATTGGTGGCTGAGCTTACCCAATATGGATGACACTTAAGTTTTCACATTTACTGGTCATATATGACAACAACATATTATATATATATATGACATCAGATGAGGAAGACCAGTTGTTAGATGTGGGGGATTATGTTGTGGCAAAATTCACGGGGAAGAAGAAAGTGCATTTCTTCATTGGCCAGATAATCAAATTGGATGTCTTCGAAATAGAGGCAAGATTTGTCAAAAGAAGCCGGTCATGCCATGGCTCTGCAAGAAAGCCGACCTTTGTCTTCAAAGAGAAAGATAAGGCTGTCCCGTCAAGACAGGATATTGTGAAAAAATTGCCCCACCCCTTTACTGTTGGGGGGACAGCACGGAGGGAGAGGCAAATGGTGTTCCCTTGCAATTTGAACGCTTGGAACATTGAATAATGATGAAATGATTGATGGAATGATTGCTGCATGTTTTAGCAATGTTTTAACCTACTGAAAGAAATAATATTTTTTGGCACTGCTCTACTGTTTTAGTAATTTCTATAATATAGTATATCTCTCATTCCCTCTCTAACCATCCCTCTTTCTATCTATCTATGCATATCTCTCTATCCATCTATCTATCCCTCCCTATCCCATCTTGTTCTATCACCTCTCTTCATCTCCCCTTCTCTATGCAACGGCCCTATCCCCCACTTGATTGACTTGACTTGATTCACTGATTGCATTTCTAATAATAAAAGTTGTTTACTTTGTTAACCTAACATGTTTTGTGTTGGCTCAATTTACCCCACACAGTGGCTCATCTTACCCCGTGCATGGGGTAAGTTGAGCCACTTGACATTTTTTTTTCAAGAGGTAATATCACTCTAACCATAAGAGCTTATCAATTATTTTTTGCTCAGATAGTAACAGTACACTTTGAAATTTGGTATGGTGTGTAGACTGGAAGCAAAAATGGCTTTAACATGTAGTTATGATGAAAAATAACATCTGCTGGCTTCAAGACGACGTCTTTTCCAGGCAGATTAACAAGACAACACAAAACCACATTCTGCTCACATTACAAAGGCGTGGCTGTGGAAGAAGAGGGCGTGTCCCCTCTGTCCCCAGTAGAGAATGTGTGGAGAATTTAGAAATGATAAATATGACAGTGACGACCCCGAACTGTTCCACACCTTAAGACCTGTTTACAGGAAGAGCGGGACAAAAATAACACCTGAAACACTTCATCACTTGGAGTCTTCAGTCCATAAACAGCTTTTAAGTGTCGGGAGAAGGAACGGGAACATTATAAACATTATAAAAGTGGGAAATACTTTACTGTAACAACTTTTTTGAAATGTGCTGCAAGAATCAAAATTGAAATAAGTTTATAAATAATAAAATTCATGAGGTAAAACATCAAAGAATTTGCTGTTGTGTTGTTTTGAGTGCAATACAGGTCAAAGATTTGTAAATAATCGTTTTCAGTTTTAACTTCAATATCCCGTCCCAACATTTTTTTTTTTTTATTTAGGGTGGTATAACAGCAGTTCTTTATTCTTCACATGTACATTAGAGCACAGTGAAATTATTTTCTTTACTTTTAACCCCTCTGAAGCAGTGAACACACACATATCCAGAGCAGTGTGCAGCTGCAGCGCCTGGAGAGCAGTTGGGGGTTAGGTGCCATGGCCACTTCAGCCATGGATGTAGAGGGATTAGAAAGTGCTGTTTATTCCAGGGAATCAAACCAGCAACCTTTTAGTTCCAAAGCTGCTTCTCTAACCTTTAGGCCATGGAAAGTCCTTCTGGCAGCAAGGGGATTTGAAGCCATGCCTCCAAAGGGACTGGAGCCTACGGTAAATCTAGCACCACAGATCGCTTGGCCATGCTACCCACAAAGCAAATAGCCCACTGGTCACAGACTAAGACGTACTCAAACCACACTCCTCAGTGTTGAAACCCAGGACTGAACCATGGACCTTTAGATCTTCAGTCTAATGCGCTTCCTACTGAGCTATTTCAGCAAACTCTATGCAACTTCAAACAGATAAAAAGTATGATGTGTCGACCTTTAATGAATAAAAACTAACTCTTGGCAAATTGCTGTGGTGTAAGAGGAATAAAACACTTGCTGACATGCTGTTAGAGAAAAATAATCAACTTTGGGGTGGTAACAGTAAATCCACTTCATCACACCACCCCGTCACTCAGTATTTTACTGAAACACACACAGTGTTTATGACTTATATGTTGTATGTTTTTACCTCCTATTAAAAGCAGTTGAACTACAAAATCTTCATATGATTCAGGCTTTATCATAACTCAATGATATTTAGAGCCCAAAAGTGTTCTTCAGTTTATTTCTTAGAGGAAAGCCTTCCATCTTCAATGGATTTTTCATTTCCAGAGAATTCCTGGAAGAACCTTGATTTGGTTAGTGCGCATGCGCCAGCTCGCATGCACCCTGCGACGAACGCTCCTGATCCTTTTTCTCTATTTTTCCTACTTGTCTTATCTTTGCTTTTGTTGTTGCTGCTATTTTCCTCCGTTACCATAACACTGTAATCAAGCCACTATGAGGGTTGCAAGAGTTTTGGTGTTTTGCTCGCAGTCGCAAAACTTTTTTTCAGTGCAGCGACGCAACAACTCCACGCCGCCCGCATTGTTTACACCAGGGATCAGCTGATCGAACTGAAGCCGGCCGCTCTAGCAACAAGACCGGAGGAGATCCCTACAGTAATTTGGCGGAAAACACACAAAGGAAATAAGAAGCTACGGAGGAAGAGGGTGGCTTTGAGACAACGGAAGCTAATTGAAAAATTGTATAAGTCGTGTCTCCCCTCTATCATCATGGGGAACGTGAGGTCCCTCAGGAATAAAGTGGACGAGCTGACGGCACTGGCCCAGAGTCAGACGGAGTATCGGGAGTGTATTTTAATGTGCTTCGTGGAGACATGGCTGCACCGGGATGTTCCCGACGACAACGCTAAAATCAAGGGCTTTCACATGGTGCGTGCGGACAGAGACTGCGCCAGGAGCGGTAAGCGCAAAGGGGGAGGGCTTGCCGTTCTCGTGAACAACCGGTAGTGTAACCCAGCTCACATCACCATGAAGGAGCGCATCTGCAGCCCGGATGTTGAACTGTGTGCTGTCGGACTTCGTCCATATTATCTGCCCAGGGAGTTTTCTAATGTTATCATGGTGGCTGTTTATGTTCCCCCCCTCTGAAAACCCAAACACTGTTTGTGACACTATTCACTCTGCAATAGCCCGGCTACAGACTCAACACCCGAGTGCATTCGTTGCTATCTCAGGTGACTTTAATCATGTTAATTTGGACAAAACACTTTCCACTTTCACCCAATTTGTGAACTGTCTGACCAGAGAGGGAAGAACAATAGACCTGCTGTATGCAATGTTAAAGAGGCTTACAGTTCTTCCCCCCTCCCCCCCACTGGGCAGGTCAGACCACAACCTGATTTACCTCTCCCCCTGCTATGTACCTCTGGTGAAGAGACTGCCCACCACATCAAAGATAGTGAGGAGATGGACAGACGAGGCCAACGAGACACTGCAGGGATGCTTCGAGGTGACGGACTGGCAGACACTGTGTAAGCCCCATGGAGACGACATTGATGGGCTCACAGAGTGCATCACGGGATACATCAACTTCTGTGTGGACACCATTGTCCCAGCTAGGATTGTCAGCGGTTACCCCAACAACAAGCCGTGGGTAACGAAGGACATCAAAGCCCTCTTAAATGAGAAGAAGAGGGCTTTCAGAGCTGGCAACAAGGAGGAGGTGCGAGGAGTACAGCGTGAACTGAGAGCAATTATCAGGGAGGCCAAGGAAAAGTACAGGAGAAAATTGGAGTGAAAACTCCAACAGAACAACATGAGAGAGGTGTGGAGTGGAATGAAGACCATCACTGGTTACAAGCCAACCAACAGTGAAGGAGTGGATGGCAATGTGGAAAGGATGAATGAGCTGAATCTTTACTTCAACAGATTCGATGGCGTGACCCCAACCCACCACCACCACTCTTCTGTGGGATGGCTACAACCACACACTTCACATTCTCTTTCCCTCCCCCACCTCTTCTTGCTCAACCTCATCCCTATTTCAGGACCTCGCTCGCACCTCCTCAACAGACCCCCTGGCTGAGCAGACCCCCTGGCTGAGCACATCCCCTCAAGAAACACCTTCATCCCTCCCCACCCGTCACCTCCACACTGATCATCAGCGAGGAGCAAGTGAGAAGACAGCTGACGAGACTCCATGCAGGAAAATCAGCAGGCCCGGATGGTGTTAGCCCCAGGGCCCTGAAGACCTGTGCCCTCCAGCTAAGTGGAGTACTTCAGCATGTCTTCAACATGAGCCTGGGTTTTCAGAGGGTCCCCGTGCTGTGGAAGACATCATGCCTCGTCCCTGTACCAAAGAAGCTGTGTCCCACTGACCTCAAAGACTACAGGCCCGTGGCATTGACGTCACACATCATGAAGACCTGAGAGAGACTCATCCTGGAGCAGATCCGGCCTATGGGCCAACCACTTCTTGACCCCCTTCAGTTTGCTTACCAGCTCCGTCTTGGAGTAGAGGACGCAATCATCTACCTGCTCAACAAAGTCTACGGCCACCTGGACAAGCCAGCCAGCACTGTGAGGATCATGTTTTTTGATTTCTCCAGTGCTTTTGACACCATCCAGCCAGCTCTGCTGGGTGAGAAGTTGACAGCGATGCAGGCGAATGCCCCACTGGTGTCCTGGATTGTGGATTATTTGACTGGCAGACCACAGTATGTGCGCTTGCAGTGCTGTGCTTCGAACAGAGTGATCAGCAACACTGGGGCTCTGCAAGGAACTGTCCTTTCTCCTTTCCTTTTCACTCGCTACACCACTGATTTCAACTACTGCACAGAGACCTGCCACCTCCAGAAATTTTCTGATGACTCTGCAGTGGTTGGACGTATTACTGGTGGTGATGAGAGCGAGTACAGGACGGTAGTGGACAACTTTGTCACGTGGAGCAGGAAGAACCACCAACAGCTCAACATGATGAAGACGAAAGAACTGGTGGTTGATCTGAAGAGAATCAGGGCTCTGGTGAACCCTGTTAACATCCAAGGGGTCAGTGTGGACGTGGTGGAGGAATATAAGTACCTGGGGGTGTACTTGGATAATAAACTGGACTGGTCCAAAAACGTGGACACTGTATACAAAAAAGGCTAGAGCCGTCTCTATTTTCTGAGACGGCTGAGGTCCTTCAACATCTGCCAAACGATGCTGCGGATGTTCTATGAGTCTGTGGTGGCCAGCGCCATCCTGTACATTGTCGTCTGCTGGGGCAGCAGCTTGAAGGTGAAGGACACTAACGGACTCAATAAGATCATCAGGAAGGCCGGCCATGTTGTAGGCGTGGAACTGGACTCTCTGACAGTGGTGTTGGAGAAGAGGACACTGTCCAAAATAAAAACAATCTTAGACTGTCCTGATCCTCACAGATTTTATTTTTATTCTTTTTTCAGACAATTTTATCTTCTATTTTTAGACATGTTTACTTCTTCTCTGATTCAGGAGCTTGGAAGCAAATTTGAATTTCCCTCCGGGGATTAATAAAGTAATTCTGATTCTGATTTATCCAAAAGCTTCATGTGGAGGGTGCTCCGGTTTCCCCCACAGTCCAAAGACATGCAGGTTAGGTTAACTGGTTACTCTAAATTGACCGTAGGTGTGAATGTGAGTGTGAATGGTTGTCTGTGTCTATGTGTCAGCCCTGTGATGACCTGGCGACTTGTCCAGGGTGTACCCCGCCTTTCGCCCGTAGTCAGCTGGGATAGGCTCCAGCTTGCCTGCGACCCCGTAGAACAGGATAAAGCAGCTAGAGATAATGAGATGAGATGAGCTTCATGTGGAAGCCCCTGTTTAGCTTCTAAGAGTTTAAGCTGTACTACTTAAAGGTCATAGGCAACAGTCGGAGGCGAAACATAGAATATCATCTTTATTGTCTAGAAGAACAATCCAAAAAGCAAATTCAATCTTCCTAGTGTCTAATTTGCACCCTAAAATTGAATAAAATGGTTAAAATATACTGTTTTGCCCAATTTCCGAAGGTTTGTTTACATCTCACTTATGCGCACTTTCACCGCCAGGGGACCGTCGTCGGGACGTCATTTACCTGCGAACCAAGCACACGTGTATGGACTTTGGTCATGAGAGGTTGTGTAAAATGTCTGAAAGCGAGAGCGATTTTGAAGTAGGAACTCTCCAAATTGAATATCGAGAGGTGAAACCATATATGTATGAACCTATGGCCGTTGTGAAGCAATCGGTGAATGTGGCTCACTGGTTTGACTGTGCGGCCTTGGAATCGGACAGCGACTCGGCCGACTCTGATCGCGGTGACCCCGGACCTCAACAAGACTCGCGCCCAAACAATTTATCCTGGTAGTTATGACAAATTCCTACTTTCATCGTAATACTAAATAAGAGCCCTTTTGAAGAATAATTAAACCGCCCTCCCTAGTGGATATAGGGAACGATTACTGGACAGTGCGCCGGTAGGCCACATTAGCCTGCCATCCGCGGCATTATACTATTTATAGCCGACTCTAAGCGAGGAAATATCCCTTTGTCTCATTTCCACAATGATTGTACAGGATCCCTCAGGATTCTTGACTTGTCAATTGTAAGCAAAAGTAAAAATGTTTACCTCCAATCTTCTCCTTTTAGCTTGAGCGTTGCTGCTCCGTTTCTTCTTTGACTGATTGATTTTGTTTCACGCGCGCAATCCACTCTCTCTGCCTTGTCTCCTCTTTCGGAAAAAGCCAACCCACTCGATCTGCCTCTTCTACTTTTTCAGAAAAAGCCAACCCTCTCGCTCCGCCTCTTCTCCTTTTTCAGAAAAAGCCAACCCTCTCGCTCCGCCTCTTCTCCTCTTTTGGAAAAAGCCAATCCACTCGCTCCGCCTCTTCTCCTTTTTCGGAAAAAGCCAACCCACTCGCTCCGCCTCTTCTCCTCTTCCGGAAAAAGCCAATCCACTCTCTCCGCCTCTTCTCCTCTTCCGGAAAAAGCCAATCCTCTTGCTCCGCCTCGTCTCCTCTTTTGGAAAAAGCCAATCCACTCGATCCGCCTCTTCTCCTTTTTCGGAAAAAGCCAACCCACTCACTCCGCCTCTTCTCCTCTTTCGGAAAAAGCCAATCCACTCTCTCCGCCTCTTCTCCTCTTATGGAAAAAGCCAATCCACTCTCTCCGCCTCTTCTCCTCTTCCGGAAAAAGCCAATCCGCTCTCTCCGCCTCTTGTCCTCTCTCGGAAAAAGGTAAAAGCTTCTTCCTGAACCGGTCCCGTTGTTACAGTTCACTGCACAACAATAAGGCATGGGGGTTTTCTTTGGAAATTCTTGAACGCACATCTGCACTCAAGCCGAACGGTAATGTAAGTAAACGGAAGTGGACTCAACTCAAGCAGTTTGTTTGTCCTGAATGACGTCACGCGCCGAGTGGTCACGAAAATTGCCGAACAGAAATTCGCCGTGATCCGCGCTAACTTGTTTCAATTATTACTTATTAACAATACTTCTTGGGACCAGAAGAAAATTACAGAGGGTTTCTTAACATATAAAGTTTCAAATGTGCATAAAATTAAAACCGTTGCCTATGAGCTTTAAGTCCAAGCTTTATGTTTCTTCATAATGTCTTGATACACATCTCATGACAAAATAACGTGAAACCTAACAAGTTTTTCTTCCATTTTATCAGGAACTACTGAACTTGCAGGTGGAAGCTAAAGCTGTGAGAAGAAGTGAAGAAACATCGGACCATACGCGCTGGAGGATCAGTCTGAGGAATCATCTGAGGTGGTCACTTGGATTTGTCGCTTCTTTAGAGTCACTGAATTCAGAAAATCTGTTTAAATGTCACTAAAATCACACACTGCAGTTTTCAGGTGTATAAAGTGAAGAGTGGTGCAGAAGCAGCAGGAATCACTGAGTGACCTAGCGACATGGTTCCCTGATAACACACACACAGCTTCTGTTTCGGTGTTGGGTTTCACATGGAACAGCAGATTTTCTTACTCACAGGTCAGAGATCCGAATAGAATAGAACAGAATGCCTTTATTGTCACTGAACAAATGTACAACGAAATTTAGTTCATCATAGGAGCACTGCAAAAAAATGATGTCTTAGCAAGTGAAAATATTTTGAAAGTAGTTGAAACGATTTCGCATTTCCTATTCGAAGAATACAAGACACGAATTCTGAGATTATTAAACCTAGTTCTAGATTGTAACCAACTTATTCCAAGATGTCTTATCAAGTAAAAATATCCGTCCATACATCAAGATAATTTCACTAGTATTAAAGCTCATAGGCAATGGTTTTAATTTTATGCACATTTGAAACATTATATGTTAAAAAAACCCTCTGTAATTTTCTTCTGGTCCCAAGAAGTATTGTGTGGCAGCGGGGGCATGGTCAAGCGCCGGTCTGTGACAGGAGGGCAGAGTCAGTGGCAGAATCACTACACCTGACGGCAATTAACCTGTGTTTGTGTGTGTCTTCCCAGTGACCGCGCCCTATTTAGGGAGGGAGAGCGAGAGCAGAGGAGCTCATCCCCAAACTAGACGCCGGTTGTGTGTGTGTGTCTGTCTGTTTGGCGTTCAGATTGTTCACTGAAAAGTGTGGCAATAAAGCCTATTTTGAACCTGATCTCTGTCCTGCCGTCCTCTGTGCTCCACCCACGCATACTGAACTATCACAGTGGTGCTGAAACCTGGGAAAAATTGGAGCGCAGCAGCCGATCAGCCCCATGGAGTCCTCCCCGTTCACCGACCTGGTCCACGCCCTCACCACGGCCCAGCAAAGCCAGCACCAGGCGCTAGTCACCCTTCGAAAGGAACAAGAACAGCGCTTCGAGGCCCTGGTGCTGGCCCAGCAAGAAGATCGAGAGGTGTTCCGGCACCTCCTCGCATCGGCGGGGTCCACCAGCGCTCCCACCACGGCCCCGTCCCCCCTCACCCTAACCAAGATGGGTCTGCAGGACGACCCCGAGGCATTTATCACACTCTTCGAGCAAGTAGCAGAGGCCTCGGGGTGGCCGATGGAGCAGCGCACAGCGCGCCTCCTCCCCCTGCTAACGGGAGAGGCGCAGCTGGCCGCGCTACAGCTCCCCGCCGACCGCCGGCTGGCCTATGCAGACCTCCGCCGAGCCGTCCTCCAGCGTGTGGGGTGCACCCCGGAGTAGCAGCGCCAGCGCTTCCACGCTTTGCGCTTGGAGGAAGTCGGCCGGCCGTTCGCATTTGGCCAGCAACTCCGGGACGCCTGTTGGCGGTGGCTGAGGGCCGACAACTGCGACGCCGAGGGAATCGTCGACCAGGTGGTACTGGAGCAGTTCATCGCGCGCCTGCCAATAGGAACCGCGGAGTGGGTCCAGTGCCACCGCCCGGCGTCGCTGGATCGGGCCATCGAGCTGGCGGAGGACCATTTGCGACTGTTCCGGTGGCAGGACAGCAGACAGCCTCTTCTCTTCTCTCTCTCTCTCTCCCCCTCCTCCTGTGTCCCGTCCTCGCCCCATTCCCCCACCGCGGAGGCAGGGGCCGGCACCACCCCAGCCGGCCCGCCACACCCGCGGTGCCCTCCCGTTTCTCCCTTCTGTGTCTGTCTCTCCCCTCCCTCAGGTGAGTGAGCCCCAGAACACCGGTGCAAAGAGGAAGCCTGGGCCGGTTTGCTGGCACTGCGGGGAACCGGGCCACCTTCAACAGCAGTGCACGGCAATGGAGGTGGGCGCGGTGGTTCGGATCCCCAACGCGCCAGGAGCCGCCCTCGATCGAGCCGGAGCGTATCGTATACCGGTGAGTATTCAAGGGGATACATATCAGGCGTTGGTGGATTCTGGTTGTAATCAAACCTCAATTCACCAAAGCCTGGTTCAAAACGAGGCACTGGGGGGAGCACAGGGGGTGAAGGTGTTGTGTGTGCACGGGGACGTTCACAGCTACCCTTTGGTGTCGGTCCACATTTTTTTCTGAGGGGAAAAATTTATAGTGAAGGCGGCGGTTAATCCTCGCCTTACCCACTCTTTAATTTTGGGGACTGATTGGCCGGGATTTTGGGATTTAATGACACACTTAGTAAAGAGTGTGTCCTGCCATTTAACAGGTGGAGGTCCCGGTGTCGCTTTGGCGGGAGCAGCTGTCACAGAGCCGTCTACGTCATCTCCGCGTCAGAGTGAGGAGCCGGCGGCCCCTCCTCTCTCTGTTGGGGAATCCCTTGCAGATTTCCCATTAGAGCAGTCGTGAGACGAGACTCTGAGGCATGCATTTGACCAAGTGAGAGTAATCAATGGTCAAACGCTCCAGCCGAACGCCACCCCGTCCTTCCCCTACTTCGCAATTATGAAGGATAGGTTATACCGAGTGACGCAGGACACTCAAACCAAAGAGCGAGTCACACAACTTTTAATTCCGAAGAGCCACCGGGAATTGGTATTCCAGGCGGCTCACTTTAATCCCATGGCTGGATACTTGGGGCAGGAGAAGACACTAGCCCAAATAATGGCCCGATTCTATTGGCTGGGGATTCGCGGCGATGTTCGTAGGTGGTGTACGGCGTGCCTCGAATGGCAGTTAGTAAATCCAGCGGCCATTCCAAAAGCGCCTTTGCGCCCTCTACCATTAATCGAGACCCTGTTCGAAAGAATTGGGATGGATCTCGTCGGGCCATTAGATCGGTCAGCACGAGGGTACCGCTTTATATTAGTTCTGGTGGACTATGCAACGTGATACTCGGAAGCAGTGCCCCTGCGCAATATCTCAGCACGCAGTATTGCGGAGGCGCTCTTCCACGTTATCTCCCGAGTTGGAATCCTGAAAGAGATTGTGACTGATCAAGGCACCACGTTTATGTCACAGACACTGCGCGAACTGTATGGGTTATTGGGGATTAAGCCGATCCGCACCAGCGTGTATCACCCACAAACGGACGGTTTAGTGGAACGGTTCAATCGCATCCTCAAGAATATCATTAAAAAATTCGTAAGTGAGGACGCACGTAATTGGGATAAGTGGCTCGAGCCCTTGTTGTTTTCAGTGCGAGAGGTCCCCCAAGCCTCCACGGGGTTCTCCCCGTTCGAATTATTATATGGGCGTAAGCCGCGCGGCATTCTAGACGTGCTGCAGGAAAATTGGGAGGAGGGACCTTCACAAAGTAAAAATGAGATTCAATACGTTATGGACCTGTGCGCAAAACTCCACATGCTCACCCACCTAACCCAGGAGAATTTGCGGCAGGCCCAAGAACGGCAAGCCCGCCTGTACAACAAGGGTACACGCCTTAGAGAGTTCACACCGGGAGAGAAGGTACTCGTACTGTTGCCCACATCGAGCTCCAAATTGCTCGCCAAGTGGCAAGGACCCTTTGAGGTCACACGGCGAGTCGGGGATGTCGACTATGAGGTGAGGCGAACGGACAGGGGTGGGGTGCTACAGATTTACCACCTCAATCTGCTTAAACTCTGGAATGAGGAGGTCCCTGTGGCGTTGGTGTCGGTGGTTCCGGAGAAGGCGGAGCTGGGGCCAGAGGTTCAAAAAGGGGCATTGGCATCACGTACCTCTCCGGTCCCCTGTGGAGTCCACCTCTCCCCGACCCAACTCACGGAGGTCGCCCAGTTGCAGACCGAGTTTTCGGACGTGTTCTCGCCCCTGCCTGGTCGCACCGACCTCATAGAGCACCACATTGAGACGCCCCCAGGGCAGGGCTCGAAATTAACTTTTTTTCTTTGTGTCCCCCAGTGGTCCCGAATTCTGTGTTGTATTGTCCCGAATGGAAGCAATAGTGTCCCCATTTTTTTCCTCTCTGAAATAACCAGTGGTTAATATTATCATATGAAGTCTCATCTCATCTCATCTCATTATCTCTAGCCGCTTTATCCTGCCCTACAGGGTCGCAGGCAAGCTGGAGCCTATCCCAGCCGACCATGGGCGAAAGGCGGGGTACACCCTGGACAAGTCGCCAGGTCATCACAGGGCTGACACATAGACACAGACAACCATTCACACTCACATTCACACCTACGCTCAATTTAGAGTCACCAGTTAACCTAACCTGCATGTCTTTGGACTGTGGGGGAAACCGGAGCACCCGGAGGAAACCCACGCAGACACGGGGAGAACATGCAAACTCCACACAGAAGGGCCCTCGCCGGCCCCGGGGCTCGAACCCAGGACCTTCTTGCTGTGAGGCGACAGCGCTAACCACTACACCACCGTGCCGCCCATCATATGAAGTTACTATTATATTTGTAACTATGCGATTTTGAACCCTTTATATCATTTTTACAATAAGTCACAAGACACAAGCGACACATGTCCTATACATCATCTACTTCAAAATTACAGTTATTGCATTTTCAGTTTATTAAACTTTGGCGATCTCACTGTATGAATAGATACCCGTTTATTTAAAGGGGCCAACTAGCTCATTCAGAAAATGTTTCAACTCCCTACATCTGCAGTACACTTTAGTTGAAAATAAGACCCCTTTTATGTTCATTTCATCTACTTATACCTTGAATATCTGTTGGCACTTATAAGGCCAACTTATAATTTTCACCATTACCGTTATCCATTTTTATGAACTTTCCGTTATCCATTACTGTTATCCATTTTTATGAACTTTCCGTTATCCATTTTATGAACTTTCCGTTATCCATTTTATGAACTTTCGCTGCCGGGTGCAAATGTTAGCAACATCAGCATAGTGCCAGGTCCTAGCTTAGTTGTGCTGCTGACTGACTAAACTTTCTGAACTAGAAAGACACCAAGAAAACGCACTTATTCTGTTGAATGGTATCTTCCGTCAATATCATCCACATCATTCCTGTTGTATTTTATAACGTGTCTAACAGTGTTCATTAAGTTCATTCAGTTGCTAGCGTTGCCTGCAGACCAGGCGATGACACTTTGGATCCTGAAGGTCCCGGAGACGTTATGTCTGGACTTTCAGTTTCTTCCCCGCGGTCGGTCCGCTTCAACCACTTAAGCATTTTTGTTCTGGCAAGAGTCGGCGCAGCGTGTGCGGTAGCAATTCCATTCCGAGTCCATATAATGCGGACTCCGGCCGAAGATTCTAGAACAGAATGCGCTGCTCTGTAGCCTATGGATGCAGGTGCATCGAAAGTGTAGCTACTATGTATTTTTCGCTGTTAACGGTTTAAAATTAAAATTGACAAATTAGGTGAATGTCTATGTATGTGTTACGGCTTTGTAAATAATATTAATGTAGAACTTTTTTTCTAGATCTATTTTTTTCCATTGTCCCGGGATTGTCCCAGATATGATAATTTTGTGTCCCGATGACATTTTTTATGGTCCCCGGGACGTCGGGATACCGTTAGTTTCGAGCGCTGCCCCAGGGGTGGTAGTGCGTAGCCGCCCTTACAGGCTACCCAAACACAATAAAAAGTGGTTCGGGAAGAACTCGAGGCCATGCTCAAAATGGGCATCATCGAGGAGTCCCACAGTGACTGGAGCAGCCCGGTGGTCTTGGTACCCAAGGCCGACGGGTCGGTCCGGTTCTGTGTGGACTATAGAAAAGTCAACACGGTGTCTAAATTCGACACGTACCCAATGCCTCGTATTGATGAGTTGCTCGATCGACTCGGCACTGCTCGCTTTTATTCAACACTGGATTTGACGAAGGGATACTGGCAGATCCCCTTGACTCCATTATCCCGAGAAAAAACGGCCTTTTCCACACCGTTTGGTTTACACCAATTCGTCACACTTCCATTTGGGCTGTTTGGGGCGCCCGCTACGTTTCAGTGGCTGATGGACAGAGTCCTCCGCCCCCACGCCACTTATGCGGCTGCTTATCTAGATGATATCATTGTCCATAGTAATGACTGGCCGAGGCACCTCGAACATCTGAGGGCCGTCCTTAGGTCGCTGAGGCAAGCGGGGCTCACAGCCAACCCAAAGAAGTGTGCGATTGGGCGGGTGGAAGTACGGTATCTGGGCTTCCACTTGGGCAACGGGCAGGTGCGTCCCCAAATTAATAAGATGGCAGCAATTGCGGCCTGCCCGAGGCCCAAGACCAAAAAGGGGGTGAGACAGTTCCTGGGGCTGGCTGGCTATTACCGTAGGTTTATACCTAATTATTCAGACGTCACCAGCCCGCTGACTGATCTCACTAAAAAGGGGGCACCAGATCCGGTCCAGTGGACGGAGCAATGCCAGCGGGCTTTTTCTGAGGTAAAGGCTGCACTGTGTGGGGGGCCACTTTTACACTCCCCTGACTTTTCTCTCCCCTTTGTGTTGCAGACCGATGCGTCGGACAGAGGGCTGGGGGCGGTTTTGTCCCAGGAGGTGGAGGGGGAGGACCGCCCCATCCTGTACATCAGTAGGAAGCTGTCGGTGCGTGAGGGGCACTACAGCACCATAGAAAAAGAGTGTCTAGCGATCAAGTGGGCGGTCCTCGCCCTCCATTACTACCTGCTGGGGCGCCCTTTCACCCTCTGTTCGGACCACGCGCCCCTCCAGTGGCTCCACCACATGAAAGATGCCAACGCGCGGATCACCCGTTGGTATCTGGCACTCCAACCCTTCAATTTTAAGGTGGTCCACAGGCTGGGGGCGCAGATGGTCGTGGCGGACTTCCTCTCCCGTCAAGGGGAGGGGGGGAGTTGGCTGCAGGCTGGAAGGCCACCTGGCCTGAGTCGGGCGGTGGGGGTATGTGGCAGCGGGGGCGTGGTCAAGCGCCAGTCTGTGACAGGAGGGCGGAGTCAGGGAAGGTAAGTGGCAGAATCACTACACCTGACGGCAATTAACCTGTGTTTGTGTGTGTCTACCCAGTGACCACGCCCTATTTAAGGAGGGAGAGCGAGAGCAGAGGAGCTCATCCCTGAACTAGACGCCGGTTGTGTGTGTGTGTCTGTATGTTTGGCATTCAGATTGTTCACTGAAAAGTGTGTCAATAAAGCCTATTTTGAACCTGATCTCTGTCCTGCCATCCTCTGTGCTCCACCCACGCATACTGAACTGTCACATATTGTTAATAAGTAATAATTAAAATAAGTTAGCGCGGATCGCAGCGAATTTCTGTTCGGCGATTTTCGTGACCACTCGGCGCGTGACGTCATTCAAGACAAACAAACCGCTTGAGTTGAGTCCACTTCCGTTTACTTACATTGCTGTTCGGCTTGAGTGCAGATGTGCGTTCAGGAATTTCCAAAGAAAACCCCCATGCCTTATTGTTGTGCAGTGAACTGTAACAACGGGACCAGTTCAGGAAGAAGCTTTTACCTTTTTCCGAGAGAGGAGAAGAGGCGGAGAGAGTGGGTTGGCTTTTTTCTGAAAAAGGAGAAGAGGCGGATCGAGTGGGTTGGCTTTTTCCGAAAAAGGAGAAGAGGCGGAGCTAGAGGGTTGGCTTTTTCCGAAAGAGGAGAAGAGGCGGAGCGAGAGGGTTGGCTTTTTCTGAAAGAGGAGAAGAGGCGGATTGAGTGGGTTGGCTTTTTCCGAAAGAGGAGAAGAGGGGGAGCGAGAGGGTTAGCTTTTTCCGAAAGAGGAGAAGAGGCGGAGCAAGAGGGTTGGCTATTTCCGAAAGAGGAGAAGAGGCGGATCGAGTGGGTTGGCTTTTTCCGAAAGAGGAGAAGAGGCGGATCGAGTGGGTTGGCTTTTTCCGAAAAAGGAGAAGAGGCGGATCGAGTGGGTTGGCTTTTTCCGAAAGAGGAGAAGAGGCGGAGCGAGAGGGTTGGCTTTTTCCGAGAAAGGAGACAAGGCGGAAAGAGAGGGTTGGCTTTTTCTGAAAAAGGAGAAGAGGCGGATCGAGTGGGTTGGCTTTTTCCGAAAAAGGAGAAGAGGCGGAGCGAGAGGGTTGGCTTTTTCCGAAAAAGGAGACGAGGTGGAGCGAGAGGGTTGGCTTTTTCCAAAAAAGGAGAAGAGGCGGATCAAGTGGGTTGGCTTTTTCCGAAAAAGGAAAAGAGGCGGATTGAGTGGGTTGGCTTTTTCTGAAAGAGGAGAAGAGGCGGAGAGAGTGGATTGTGCGTGTGAAACAAAATCAAGCAGTCAAAGAAGAAACGGAGCAGCAACGCTCAAGCAAAAAGGAGAAGATTGGAGGTAAACATTTTTACTTTTGCGTACAATTGACAAGTCAAGAATCCTGAGGGATCCTGTACAATCATTGTGGAAATGAGACAAAGGGATATTTCCTCGCTTAGAGTCGGCTATAAATAGTATAATGCCGCGGACGGCAGGCTAATGTGGCCTACCGGCGCACTGTCCAGTAATCGTTCCCTATATCCACTAGGGAGGGCGGTTTAATTATTCTTCAAAAGGGCTCTTATTTAGTATTACGATGAAAGTAGGAATTTATCATAACTACCAGGATAAATCGTTTGGGCGCGAGTCATGTTGAGGTCCTGGGTCGCCGCAATCAGAGTCGGCCGAGTCGCTGTCCGATTCCGAGGCTGCACGGTCAAACCAGTGAGCCACATTCACCGATTGCTTCACAACGGCCATAGGTTCATACATATATGGTTTCACCTCTCGATATTTAATTTGGAGAGTTCCTACTTCAAAATCGCTCTCGCTTTCAGACATTTTACACAACCTCTCACGACCCAAGTCCGTACACGTGTGCTCGGTTTGCAAGTAAACAAAGAGCTGCTCCTGGTCTGTTTGGCTTGAATGACGTTACGACGACGGTCCCCTCGCGGTGAAAGTGCACATAAGTGAGATGTAAACAAACCTTCGGAAATTGGGCAAAACAGTATATTTTAACCGTTTTATTCAATTTTAGGGTGCAAATTAGACACTAGGAAGATTGAAATTGCTTTTTGGGTCGTTCTTCTAGACAATAAAGTTGATATTCTACATTTCACCTCTGACCATTGCCTCTGACCTTGAAGTAATTTTCTCCTCAAATTCAGTTTTCTGCAGTGAGAACAAAGCCACTGCGTACGTGCACACCGCCACTCTTGGGCACTTCAGCCCAAGGTCGTGCCACATTATCCTAACCTGCATGTCTTTGGACTGTGGGGGAAACCGGAGCACCTGGAGGAAACCCACGTGGACAAGGGGAGAACATGCAAACTCCGCACAGAAAGGCCCCCGTTGGCCGCGAACCCAGGACCTTCTTGCTGTGAGGCAACAGTGCTAACCATTACACCACCGTGCCGCCTCTATTCTACTCAGTCGGAGGACAGGAACGTGATGAGAGTCTGAGCTCAGGCTACACACACCCTGTTTATCTGATCAGGTTCAGTGTTATTCTATTGATCATGGGATGATGTTAAGCTCCGCCCTCAAACACATTAAATATGTTTATACTGAAGGATCAGTGACGTGGTGGTGTTCCTGGTAGAGGTTGTGTTTCACTCTGATGTACGTTTTGATTGTTCTTGTTCTTGCAGTTACAATAAAACTTAATAATTCTGGACTCATTTCAATTATCTCAAACAGTCAGGTTTGTCTGTTAGCTCCTCTTTTTTCACTCAGTTTTTATTTTCCAACGTCATATTAATGAGACATCATGAAACAGAGGAGACATTGGAGCAAATGCTGGACTCAAAGTCCCAGAATGAAACTCAGCTCTATGACTCGGCTACTTCAAGATGTACGACATGACGAGTGTCATGGTGTCGATGGTGGTATGAGCTTTAAAGCTGAAACTTTGGAAGCTGAGCTGTTTGAGCAGACTGTACAGACTAAAGCGCCGCTGCATCACTCTCTTTCAGCAGAGATGAAGTACGGACGAATCCCACTGCACCTCCATCAGAATGTCATTGTGGGTAATGCAGGAAAGTAAAGCGATAGACCAATAAGAGATGTTCAATCTGTATATATACATCTTGGGAGCTGTTAAAGATCGCATTAATGATAAAGATTAAAACTGACATTATTCTACTGAGGCCATGATGAAGATTTACAGCAGATTATTTTGTGTTAAAGACTTGGTTATCACACACACTATCACAATAACACTCACACACTATCACAAATGTTTTTTGTGATAGTATTATTGTGAAAGTGTGTGTGATAGTGTGTGTGATAGTGTTATTGTGATAGTGTTATTGTGATAGTGTGTGTGATAGTGTTATTGTGATAGTGTGTGATAGTATTATTGTGAAAGTGTGTGTGATAGTGTTATTGTGATAGTGTGTGTGATAGTGTTATTGTGATAGTGTTATTGTGATAGTGTGTGTGATAGTGTGTGATAGTGTGTGTGATAGTGTTATTGTTATAGTGTTATTGTGATAGTGTGTGTGATAGTGTTATTGTGATAGTGTGTGAGTGGTATTGTGATAGTGTTATTGTGATAGTGTGTGTGATAGTGGTATTGTGATAGTGTGTGTGATAGTGTGTGTGACAGTGGTATTGTGATAGTGTTATTGTGATAGTGTTATTGTGATAGTGTGTGTGATAGTGTTATTGTGAAAGTGTGTGTGATAGTGTGTGTGATAGTGTTATTGTGATAGTGTGTGATAGTGTGTGTGATAGTGTTATTGTGATAGTATTATTGTGATAGTGTGTGTGATAGTGTGTGTGATAGTGTTATTGTGATAGTATGTGATAGTATTATTGTGAAGGTGTGTGTGATAGTGTTATTGTGATAGTATTATTGTGATAGTGTGTGTGATAGTGTTATTGTGATAGTGTGTGATAGTGTTATTGTGATAGTGTGTGTGATAGTGTTATTGTGATAGTCTGTGATAGTGTTATTGTGATAGTGTGTGTGATAGTGTTATTGTGATAGTGTGTGTGATAGTGCTATTGTGATAGTGTGTGTGACAGTGTTATTGTGATAGTGTGATTGTGATACTGTGTGTGATAGTGTTATTGTGATAGTGTGTGATAGTGTTATTGTGAAAGTGTGTGTGATAGTGTTATTGTGATAGTATTATTGTGATAGTGTATGTGATAGTGTAATTGTGATAGTGTGTGTGATAGTGTTATTGTGATAGTGTTATTGTGATAGTGTGTGATAGTGTGTGTGATAGTGTTATTGTTATAGTGTTATTGTGATAGTGTGTGTGATAGTGTTATTGTGATAGTGTGTGTGATAGTGGTATTGTGATAGTGTTATTGTGATAGTGTGTGTGATAGTGGTATTGTGATAGTGTGTGTGACAGTGTGTGTGACAGTGGTATTGTGATAGTGTTATTGTGATAGTGTTATTGTGATAGTGTGTGTGATAGTGTTATTGTGAAAGTGTGTGTGATAGTGTGTGTGATAGTGTTATTGTGATAGTGTGTGATAGTGTGTGTGATAGTGTTATTGTGATAGTATTATTGTGATAGTGTGTGTGATAGTGTTATTGTGATAGTGTGTGTGATAGTGTGTGTGATAGTGTTATTGTGATAGTGTGTGATAGTATTATTGTGAAGGTGTGTGTGATAGTGTTATTGTGATAGTATTACTGTGATAGTGTGTGTGATAGTGTTATTGTGATAGTGTGTGTGATAGTGTTATTGTGATAGTGTGTGATAGTGTTATTGTGATAGTGTGTGTGATAGTGCTATTGTGATAGTGTGTGAGACAGTGTTATTGTGATAGTGTTATTGTGATAGTGTTTGTGATAGTGTTATTGTGATAGTGTGTGTGATAGTGTTATTGTGATAGTGTTATTGTGATAGTGTTTGTGATAGTGTTATTGTGATAGTGTGTGTGATAGTGTTATTGTGATAATGTGTGATAGTGTGTGTGATAGTGTTATTGTGATAATGTGTGATAGTGTGTGTGATAGTGTTATTGTGATAATGTGTGATAGTGTGTGTGACAGTGTGTGTGACAGTGGTATTGTGATAGTGCTATTGTGATAGTGTGTGTGATAGTATTATTGTGATAGTGTGTGTGATAGTGTTATCGTGATAGTATTATTGTGATAGTGTGTGTGATAGTGCTATTGTGATAGTTTTATTGTGATAGTGCGTGTGACAGTGTTATTGTGATAGTGTTATTGTGATAGTGTTTGTGATAGTATTATTGTGATAGTGTGTGATAGTGTTATTGTGATAGGGTTTGTGATAGTATTATTGTGATAGTGTGTGTGATAGTGTTATTGTGATAGTGTGTGTGATAGTGGTATTGTGATAATGTGTGATAGTGTGTGTGACAGTGGTATTGTGATAGTGTGTGTGATTGTGTGTGTGACAGTGGTACTGTGATAGTGTTATTGTGAAAGTGTTATTGTGATAGTGTGTGTGATAGTGTTATTGTGAAAGTGTGTGTGATAGTGTGTGTGATAGTGTTATTGTGATAGTATTATTGTGATAGTGTGTGTGATAGTGTTATTGTGATAGTATTATTGTGATAGTGTGTGTGATAGTGTTATTGTGATAGTGTGTGTGATAATGTTATTGTGATAGTGTGTGATAGTATTATTGTGAAGGTGTGTGTGATAGTGTTATTGTGATAGTATTATTGTGATAGTGTGTGTGATAGTGTGTGATAGTGTTATTGTGATAGTATTATTGTGATAGTGTGTGTGATAGTGTTATTGTGATAGTATTATTGTGATAGTGTGTGTGATAGTGTTATTGTGATAGTGTGTGTGATAGTGTGTGTGATAATGTTATTGTGATAGTATTATTGTGATAGTGTGTGTGATAGTGTTATTGTGATAGTATTATTGTGATAGTGTTATCGTGATAGTATTATTGTGATAGTGTGTGTGATAGTGCTATTGTGATAGTTTTATTGTGATAGTGTTATTGTGATAGTGTTTGTGATAGTATTATTGTGATAGTGTGTGATAGTGTTATTGTGATAGGGTTTGTGATAGTATTATTGTGATAGTGTGTGTGATAGTGTTATTGTGATAATGTGTGATAGTGTGTGTGACAGTGGTATTGTGATAGTGTGTGTGATTGTGTGTGTGACAGTGGTACTGTGATAGTGTTACTGTGATAGTGTTATTGTGATAGTGTGTCTGATAGTGTTATTGTGAAAGTGTGTGTGATAGTGTGTGTGATAGTGTTATTGTGATAGTGTGTGATAGTGTGTGTGATAGTGTTATTGTGATAGTATTATTATGATAGTGTGTGTGATAGTGTTATTGTGATAGTGTTATTGTGATAGTGTTATTGTGATAGTGTGTGTGATAGTGTTATTGTGAAAGTGTGTGTGATAGTGTGTGTGATAGTGTTATTGTGATAGTGTGTGATAGTGTGTGTGATAGTGTTATTGTGATAGTGTGTGATAGTGTTATTGTGATAGTGTTTGTGATAGTGTTATTGTGATAGTGTGTGTGATAGTGTTATTGTGATAGTGTGTGTGATAGTGTTATTGTGATAGTATTATTGTGATAGTGTGTGTGATAGTGTGTGATAGTGTTATTGTGATAGTATTATTGTGATAGTGTTATTGTGATAGTGTGTGATAGTGTGTGTGATAGTGTTATTGTGATAGTATTATTGTGATAGTGTGTGTGATAGTGTTATTGTGATAGTGTGTGTGATAGTGTGTGTGATAGTGTTATTGTGATAGTCTGTGATAGTGTTATTGTGATAGTGTGTGATAGTGTGTGTGATAGTGTTATTGTGATAGTGTGTGTAATAGTGCTATTGTGATAGTGTGTGTGACAGTGTTATTGTGATACTGTGTGTGATAGTGTTATTGTGATAGTGTTTGTGATAGTGTTATTGTGATAGTCTGTGATAGTGTTATTGTGATAGTGTGTGATAGTGTGTGTGATAGTGTTATTGTGATAGTGTGTGTGATAGTGTTATTGTGATAATGTGTGATAGTGTGTGTGACAGTGGTATTGTGATAGTGTGTGTGATAGTGTGTGTGACAGTGGTATTGTGATAGTGTGTGTGATAGTGTTATTGTGATAATGTGTGATAGTGTGTGTGACAGTGGTATTGTGATAGTGTGTGTGATAGTGTGTGTGACAGTGGTATTGTGATAGTGTGTGAGATAGTGTTATTGTGATAATGTGTGATAGTGTGTGTGACAGTGGTATTGTGATAGTGTGTGTGATAGTGTTATTGTGATAATGTGTGATAGTGTGTGTGACAGTGGTATTGTGATAGTGGTATTGTGATAGTGTGTGTGATAGTGTTATTGTGATAGTGTGTGTGATAGTGTGTGTGACAGTGGTATTGTGATAGTGTGTGCGATAGTGTTATTGTGATAGTGTTATTGTGATAGTCTGTGATAGTGTTATTGTGATAGTGTGTGATAGTGTGTGTGACAGTGGTATTGTGATAGTGTGTGTGATAGTGTTATTGTGATAATGTGTGATAGTGTGTGTGACAGTGGTATTGTGATAGTGTGTGTGACAGTGGTATTGTGATAGTGTGTGTGATAGTGTTATTGTGATAATGTGTGATAGTGTGTGTGACAGTGGTATTGTGATAGTGTGTGTGATAGTATGTGTGACAGTGGTATTGTGATAGTGGTATTGTGATAGTGTGTGTAATAGTGTTATTGTGATAGTGTGTGTGATAGTGTTATTGTGATAGTGTGTGTGATAGTGTTATTGTGATAGTGTGTGTGATAGTGTTATCGTGATAGTATTATTGTGATAGTGTGTGTGATAGTGCTATTGTGATAGTTTTATTGTGATAGTGCGTGTGACAGTGTTATTGTGACAGTGGTATTGTGATAGTGTTTGTGATAGTATTATTGTGATAGTGTGTGATAGTGTTATTGTGATAGGGTTTGTGATAGTATTATTGTGATAGTGTGTGTGATAGTGTTATTGTGATAGTGTGTGTGATAGTGTTATTGTGATAATGTGTGATAGTGTGTGTGACAGTGGTATTGTGATAGTGTGTGTGATTGTGTGTGTGACAGTGGTACTCTGATAGTGTTATTGTGATAGTGTTATTGTGATAGTGTTATTGTGATAGTGTTATTGTGATAGTGTGTGTGATAGTGTTATTGTGATAGTGTGTGTGATAGTGTTATTGTGATAGTATTATTGTGATAGTGTTATTGTGATAGTGTGTGTGATAGTGTTATTGTGATAGTGTTATTGTGATAGTGTGTGATAGTGTGTGTGATAGTATTATTGTGATAGTGTGTGTGATAGTGTTATTGTGATAGTGTGTGTGATAGTGTTATTGTGATAGTATTATTGTGATAGTGTTATTGTGATAGTGTGTGTGATAGTGGTATTGTGATAGTGTTATTGTGATAGTGTGTGATAGTGTGTGTGATAGTGTTATTGTGATAGTGTGTGTGATAGTGTGTGTGACAGTGGTATTGTGATAGTGTGTGTGATAGTGTGTGTGACAGTGGTATTGTGATAGTGTGTGTGATAGTGTTATTGTGATAGTGTGTGTGATAGTGGTATTGTGATAGTGTGTGTGATAGTGTGTGTGATAGTGTTATTGTGATAGTGTGTGTGATAGTGTGTGTGACAGTGGTATTGTGATAGTGTGTGTGATAGTGTGTGTGATAGTGTAATTGTGATAGTGTGTGTGATAGTGTTATTGTGATAGTGTGTGTGATAGTGGTATTGTGATAGTGTGTGTGATAGTGTGTGTGATAGTGTTATTGTGATAGTGTTATTTTGATAGTGTGTGTGATAGTGTTATTGTAATAGTGTGTGTGATAGTGGTATTGTGATAGTGTGTGTGATAGTGTGTGTGACAGTGGTATTGTGATAGTGTGTGTGATCGTGTTATTGTGATAGTGTGTGTGATAGTGTGTGTGATAGTGTTATTGTGATAGTGTGTGTGATAGTGTAATTGTGATAGTGTGTGTGATAGTGTAATTGTGATAGTGTGTGTGATAGTGTGTGTGATAGTGTTATTGTGATAGTGTGTGTGATAGTGTAATTGTGATAGTGTGTGTGATAGTGGTATTGTGATAGTGTGTGATAGTGTGTGTGATAGTGTTATTGTGATAGTGTTATTGTGATAGTGTGTGTAACAGTGGTATTGTGATAGTGTGTGTGATCGTGTTATTGTGATAGTGTGTGTGACAGTGTTATTGTGATAGTGTGTGTGATAGTGTAATTGTGATAGTGTGTGTGATAGTGTTATTGTGATAGTGTGTGTGACAGTGTTATTGTGATAGTGTGTGTGATAGTGTTATTGTGATAGTGTGTGTGATAGTGTAATTGTGATAGTGTGTGTGATAGTGGTATTGTGATAGTGTGTGATAGTGTGTGTGATAGTGTTATTGTGAAAGTGTTATTGTGATAGTGTGTGTGATAGTGTTATTGTGATAGTGTGTGTGATAGTGTAATTGTGATAGTGTGTGATAGTGTTATTGTGATAGTGTGTGTGATAGTGTAATTGTGATAGTGTGTGTGATAGTGTTATTGTGATAGTGTGTGTGATAGTGTAATTGTGATAGTGTGTGATAGTGTTATTGTGATAGTGTGTGTGATAGTGTAATTGTGATAGTGTGTGTGATAGTGTGTGTGATAGTGTTATTGTGATAGTGTGTGTGATAGTGGTATTGTGATAGTGGTATTGTAATAGTGTGTGTGATAGTGTTATTGTGATAGTGGTATTGTGATAGTGTTATTGTGATAGTGTGTGTGATAGTGTGTGTGATAGTGGTATTGTGATAGTGTTATTGTGATAGTGTGTGTGATAGTGTTATTGTGACAGTGTGTGTGATAGTGTTATTGTGATAGTGTGTGTGATAGTGTTATTGTGATAGTGGTATTGTGATAGTGTTATTGTGATAGTGTGTGTGATAGTGTTATTGTGATAGTGTGTGTGATAGTGTTATTGTGATAGTGTTATTGTGATAGTGTGTGTGATAGTGTTATTGTGATAGTGTTTGTGAGTGTTATTGTGATAGTGTGTGTGATAGTGTGTGTGATAGTGTGTGTGATAGTGTTATTGTGATAGTGTGTGTGATAGTGTTAGTGATAGTGTGTGTGTGACAGTGTTATTGTGATAGTGTGTGTGATAGTGTGTGTGATAGTGTGTGTGATAGTATTATTGTGATAGTGTTATTGTAATAGTGTGTGTGATAGTGTTATTGTAATAGTGTGTGTGATAGTGTTATTGTGATAGTGTTATTATAATAGTGTGTGATAATGTTATTGTGATAGTGTGTGTGATAGTGTTATTGTGATAGTGTTATTGTGATAGTGTGTGTGATAGTGTGTGTGATAGTGTGTGTGATAGTGTGTGTGACAGTGTTATTGTGATAGTGTGTGTGACAGTGTTATTGTGATAGTGTGTGAGATAGTGTGTGTGATAGTATTATTGTGATAGTGTTATTGTAATAGTGTGTGTGATAGTGTTATTGTGATAGTGTTATTATAATAGTGTGTGATAATGTTATTGTGATAGTCTGTGTGATAGTGTTATTGTAATAGTGTGTGTGATAGTGTTATTGTGATAGTGTTATTATAATAGTGTGTGATAATGTTATTGTGATAGTGTGTGTGATAGTGTTATTGTGATAGTGTTATTGTAATAGTGTGTGTGATAGTGTTATTGTGATCGTGTTATTATAATAGTGTGTGATAGTGGTATTGTGATAGTGTGTCTGATAGTGTTATTGTGATAGTGTGTGTGATAGTGTTATTGTGATAGTGTGTGTGATAGTGTTATTGTGATAGTGTTATTGTGATAGTGTTATTGTGATAGTGTGTGTGATAGTATTATTGTGATAGTGTTATTGTAATAGTGTGTGTGATAGTGTTATTGTAATAGTGTTATTGTGATAGGGTTTGTGATAGTATTATTGTGATAGTGTGTGTGATAGTGTTATTGTAATAGTGTGTGTGATAGTGTTATTGTGATAGTGTTATTGTGATAGTGTTATTGTGATAGTGTGTGTGATAGTATTATTGTGATAGTGTTATTGTAATAGTGTGTGTGATAGTGTTATTGTAATAGTGTTATTGTGATAGGGTTTGTGATAGTATTATTGTGATAGTGTGTGTGATAGTGTTATTGTGATAGTGTGTGTGATAGTGTTATTGTGATAGTGTTATTGTGATAGTGTTATTGTGATAGTGTGTGTGATAGTATTATTGTGATAGTGTGTGTGATAGTATTATTGTGAGTGTTATTGTGATAGTGTTATTGTGATAGTGTTATTGTGATAGTGTGTGTGATAGTATTATTGTGATAGTGTGTGTGATAGTATTATTGTGAGTGTTATTGTGATAGTGTTATTGTGATAGTGTTATTGTGATAGTGTTATTGTGATAGTGTGTGATAGTATTATTGTGATAGTGTGTGTGATAGTATTATTGTGAGTGTTATTGTGATAGTGTTATTGTGATAGTGTTATTGTGATAGTGTGTGTGATAGTATTATTGTGAGTGTTATTGTGATAGTGTTATTGTGATAGTGTTATTGTGATAGTGTGTGTGATAGTGTTATTGTGATAGTGTGTGTGACAGTGTTATTGTGATAGTGTTATTGTGATAGTGTTATTGTGATAGTGTGTGTGATAGTATTATTGTGATAGTGTTATTGTAATAGTGTGTGTGATAGTGTTATTGTGATAGTGTTATTGTGATAGTGTGTGTGATAGTATTATTGTGAGTGTTATTGTGATAGTGTTATTGTGATAGTGTGTGTGATAGTGTTATTGTGATAGTGTGTGTGATAGTGTTATTGTGATAGTGTTATTGTGATAGTGTTATTGTGATAGTGTGTGTGATAGTATTATTGTGATAGTGTTATTGTAATAGTGTGTGTGATAGTGTTATTGTGATAGTGTTATTGTGATAGGGTTTGTGATAGTATTATTGTGATAGTGTGTGTGATAGTGTTATTGTGATAGTGTTATTGTGATAGGGTTTGTGATAGTGTAATTGTGATAGTGTGTGTGATAGTGTTATTGTAATAGTGTGTGTGATAGTGTTATTGTGATAGTGTTATTATAATAGTGTGTGATAGTGTTATTGTGATAGTGTTATTGTGATAGTGTGTGATAGTGTGTGTGATAGTGGTATTGTGATAGTGTGTGTGATAGTGTGTGTGATAGTGTTATTGTGATAGTGTGTGTGATAGTGCTATTGTGATAGTGTGTGTGATAGTGGTATTGTGATAGTGTGTGTGATAGTGTTATTGTGATAGTGTGTGTGATAGTGGTATTGTGATTGTGGTATTGTGATAGTGTGTGTGATAGTGTTATTGTGATAGTGTTATTGTGATAGTGTGTGCGATAGTGTTATTGTGATAGTGTGTGTGATAGTGTTATTGTGATAGTGTTATTATAATAGTTTGTGATAGTGCTATTGTGATAGTGTGTGTGATAGTGTTATTGTGATAGTGTTATTGTAATAGTGTGTGTGATAGTGGTATTGTGATAGTGTTATTGTGATAGTGTTATTGTGATAGTGTGTGTGATAGTGGTATTGTGATAGTGGTATTGTGATAGTGTGTGTGATAGTGTTATTGTAATAGTGTGTGTGATAGTGTTATTGTAATAGTGTGTGAGATAGTGTTATTATAATAGTGTGTGATAGTGTTATTGTGATAGTGTGTGATAGTGTTATTGTAATAGTGTGTGTGATAGTGTTATTGTGATAGTGTGTGATAGTGTTATTGTAATAGTGTGTGTGATAGTGTTATTATAATAGTGTGTGATAGTGTTATTGTGATAGTGTTATTGTGATAGTGTGTGTGATAGTGTTATTGTGATAGTGTGTGATAGTGTTATTGTGATAGTGTGTGATAGTGTGTGTGATAGTGTTATTGTGATAGTGTGTGTGATAGTATTATTGTGATAGTGTTATTGTAATAGTGTGTGTGATAGTGTTATTGTGATAGTGTTATTGTAATAGTGTGTGTGATAGTGTTATTGTGATAGTGTGTGTGATAGTGTTATTGTGATAGTGTGTGTGATAGTGTTATTGTGATAGTGTGTGATAGTGTTATTGTGATAGTGTTATTGTAATAGTGTGTGTGATAGTGTTATTGTGATAGTGTGTGTGATAGTGTTATTGTGATAGTGTGTGTGATAGTGTTATTGTGATAGTGTGTGATAGTGTTATTGTGATAGTGTGTGATAGTGTTATTGTGATAGTGTGTGATAGTGTTATTGTGATAGTGTGTGATAGTGTTATTGTGATAGTGTGTGTGATAGTGTTATTGTGATAGTGTGTGTGACAGTGTTATTGTGATAGTGTGTGTGATAGTGTTATTGTGATAGTGTGTGTGATAGTGTTATTGTGATAGTGTGTGTGATAGTGTTATTGTGATAGTGTGTGTGAAGGTAGAGAGTAAATGTCAGAGAGATGATTCCTGAATGTGTGATGGTGTGGATCTGAGAGTCATGTTCAACAGAACCAAGAATTAATTTATTCATCATGAGTCAGTAATGAGCACAGGGCGCAGCGAGATGTGGAAATAAACACCATCAATAAATAAATAAATAAACAAACAAACTGATCCCACGTGTGCACAGAGACAGGCCGCGCGCGTCAAAAACAAGGCCGTTTACTGAGATATATTTTTTAAAAAAACAAAAAGAGAAAACCCTGTTTCTGCAGGAGAGAGGGACAGTGATGTAAAATAAAGCAATGTAAATAAACCTGGCTGTGTGTGTGTGTGTGTGCTGGGGATGAGGAGGAGACGGTAAGGAGGTCAGTGTGACATTAATCCCGGTGTGAGGAGTCTCACTGTTACACAACCTGGAGTGTGAAAGGTGCGCAGGCTGTGTGTTCAGATGATGATGATGATGATGGTGTGTGTTCAGATGATGATGATGATGCTGTGTGTGTTCAGATGATGATGATGATGATGGTGTGTGTTCAGATGATGATGATGATGATGATGGTGTGTGTTCAGATGATGATGATGATGATGGTGTGTGTTCAGATGATGATGATGATGATGATGCTGTGTGTGTTCAGATGATGATGATGATGATGGTGTGTGTTCAGATGATGATGATGATGCTGTGTGTGTTCAGATGATGATGATGATGATGGTGTGTGTTCAGATGATGATGATGATGATGATGGTGTGTGTTCAGATGATGATGATGATGATGGTGTGTGTGTGTTCAGATGATGATGATGATGCTGTGTGTTCAGATGATGATGATGGTGTGTGTTCAGATGATGATGATGATGCTGTGTGTTCAGATGATGATGATGGTGTGTGTTCAGATGATGATGATGTTGTGTGTGTTCAGATGATGATGATGATGGTGTGTGTGTTCAGATGATGATGATGATGATGGTGTGTGTGTGTTCAGATGATGATGATGATGCTGTGTGTTCAGATGATGATGATGATGATGGTGTGTGTGTGTGTGTGTGTGTGTGTGTGTGTGTGCGAGCTCTCACCCTCAGACAGCTCCAGGTCGAGCTCAGCCAGCTGCTCCCGGACCTCCGGCGGCAGAGCGCTCACATCCACGGGCCTCTCCGCCATCATCTCTCCGGGATCAAACCGCGGCTTCCCCGGAAACCGCACCGGACAAACAATAATCCGCTTCCGGCTGCTCTCGGTAAACGGCTCAGCAGCAGCGCGACAACAGCGAGCTCCATCCGGGAAGCGGCTCCGCCATGGGGGGGGAGGAGGGGGGAGAGACCCGGGACCGGTGGGGAGGGTCACGTGACACAGTCCGGGGCTCGCGCCTGTAGTGTCGGCGCTCCCTCTGCTGCTCAGACCCCGCCTACACGCAGCCGGGTATCCATGGAAACCGAGGTTTATTTATGCGGTTGCACCGTCATTTACCCGGAAAAGAGGCTTCAGTCACTGAAAACGGCTGCTTTCGGAAACTCCGGGCGAAGTGGGGATTTGTGAAACTCCGTTTTCATGCTGCGTGTAAACAGTGGAACCGGAGTTTCCGCACTGTGATCTGACGGCCCCTCCTCCCTGGCTTTCAGATCTCTGGTTGGCTTTCTATTTGTTTGACATGTTTCTGACAGCCCTCCCTGGCTGTTTTTGAGCATTGTGTAAACGGAATTATTTTCTAGTCCGGGGAGGAGAAGATACCCGTTTTCATAAATACCCGGCTGCGTGTAAACGGAGTAACAGAGTGGAGTCCGGAGAGCCGGCAATCTGAAGGCAGATTACAGACAGGACATCAGGAACAGAGTTCCATCTTCATCATCGGGGGGACGGACCAAAACACAAACACTAAAACACCAAACACTAAAACACCAAAACACAAACACTAAAACACCAAACACTAAAACACCAAAACACAAACACTAGAACACCAAAACACAAACACTAAAACACCAAACACTAAAACACCAAAACACAAACACTAGAACACCAAAACACAAACACTAAAGCACCAAACACTAAAACACCAAAACACAAACACCAAAACACAAACACTAAAACACCAAATGCTAAAACACCAAAAACTAAAACACAAACAATAAAACACCAAAACACAAACACCAAACACTAAAACACCAAACACTAAAACACCAAAACACAAACACTAAAACACCAAACACTAAAACACCAAAACACAAACACTAAAACACCAAAACACAAACACCAAAACACAAACATTAAAACACCAAACACTAAAACACCAAAACACAAACACTAAAACACCCAAACTAAAACACCAAACACTAAAACATCAAAACACAAACACTAGAACACCAAAACACAAACACTAAAGCACCAAACACCAAAACACAAACACTAAAACACCAAACACTAAAACACCAAAACACAAACACTAAAACACCAAAACACAAACAGTAAAACACCAAACACTAAAACACCAAAACACAAACACTAAAACACCAAAACACAAACGCCAAACACTAAAACACCAAACACTAAAACACCAAAACACAAACACTAAAACACCAAACACTAAAACACCAAAACACAAACACCAAAACACAAACATTAAAACACCAAACACTAAAACACCCAAACTAAAACACCAAACACTAAAACATCAAAACACAAACACTAGAACACCAAAACACAAACACTAAAGCACCAAACACCAAAACACAAACACTAAAACACCAAAACACAAACACTAAAACACCAAAACACAAACACCAAAACACAAACACTAAAACACGCAAACTAAAACACCAAACACTAAAACATCAAAACACAAACACTAGAACACCAAAACACAAACACTAAAGCACCAAACACTAGAACACCAAAACACAAACACTAAAGCACCAAAACACAAACACTAAAACACCCAAACTAAAACACCAAACACTAAAACATCAAAACACAAACACTAAAACACCAAACACAAACACTAAAACACCAAAACACAAACACCAAAATACTAGAACACCAAAACACAAACACTAAAGCACCAAACACTAAAACACAAACACTAAAACACCAAAACACAAACACTAGAACACCAAAACACAAACACTAAAACACCAAAACACAAACACAAACACCCAAACTAAAACACCAAACACTAAAACATCAAAACACAAACACTAAAACACTAAAGTACCAAACACTAAAACACCAAAACACAAACACCAAAACACAAACACTAAAACACCAAAACACAAACACTAAAGCACCAAACACTAAAACACAAACACTAAAACACCAAAACACAAACACTAGAACACCAAAACACAAACACTAAAACACCCAAACTAAAACACCAAACACTAAAACATCAAAACACAAACACTAAAACACCAAAACACAAACACCAAAACACAAACACCAAAACACAAACATTAAAACACCAAAACACAAACACTAAAACACCCAAACTAAAACACCAAACACTAAAACATCAAAACACAAACACTAGAACACCAAAACACAAACACTAAAGCACCAAACACCAAAACACAAACACTAAAACACAAACATTAAAACACCAAACACTAAAACACCAAAACACAAACACTAAAACACCCAAACTAAAACACCAAACACTAAAACATCAAAACACAAACACTAGAACACCAAAACACAAACACTAAAGCACCAAACACCAAAACACAAACACTAAAACACAAACACTAAAACACCAAACACTAAAACACCAAAACACAAACACCAAAACACAAACACTAAAACACAAACACTAGAACACCAAAACACAAACACTAAAGCACCAAACACTAAAACACCAAAACACAGACACTACAACACCAAACACTAAAACACCAAACACTAAAACACCAAAACACAAACACTAAAACAACAAACACTAAAACACCAAAACACAAACACTAAAACACCAAAACACAAACACTAAAACATCAAAACACAAACACTAAAACGCCAAACACAAACACTAAAGCACCAAACACTAAAACACCAAAACACAGACACTACAACACCAAACACTAAAACACCAAACACTAAAACACCAAAACACAAACACTAAAGCACCAAACACTAAAACACCAAACACTAGAACACCAAAACACAAACACTAAAGCACCAAACACTAAAACACCAAACACTAGAACACCAAAACACAAACACTAAAACATCAAAACACAAACACTAAAACACCAAACACAAACACTAAAGCACCAAACACTAAAACACCAAAACACACACTACAACACCAAACACTAAAACACCAAACACTAAAACACCAAAACACAAACACTAAAACACCAAAACACAAACACTAAAGCACCAAACACTAAAACACCAAACACTAAAACACCAAAACACAAATACTAAAGCACCAAACACTAAAACACCAAAACACAAACACTAAAACACCCAAACTAAAACACCAAACACTAAAACATCAAAACACAAACACTAGAACACCAAAACACAAACACTAAAGCACCAAACACCAAAACACAAACACTAAAACACAAACACTAAAACACCAAACACTAAAACACCAAAACACAAAAACCAAAACACAAACACTAAAACACAAACACTAGAACACCAAAACACAAACACTAAAGCACCAAACACTAAAACACCAAAACACAGACACTACAACACCAAACACTAAAACACCAAACACTAAAACACCAAAACACAAACACTAAAACACCAAAACACCAAAACACAAACACTAAAGCACCAAACACTAAAACACCAAACACTAAAACACCAAAACACAAATACTAAAGCACCAAACACTAAAACACCAAAACACAAACACTAATACACCAAAACACAAACACCAAAACACATACACCAAAACACAAACACTAAAACACCAAACACTAAAACACCAAAACACAAACACTAAAACAACACAAACACTAAAACACCAAAACACGAACACTAAAACACCAAACACCAAAACACAAACACTAAAACACCAAAACACAAACACTAAAGCACCAAACACTAAAACACCAAAACACAAACACCAAAACACAAACACCAAAACACTAACATTAAAACACCAAACACTAAAACACCAAAACACAAACACTAAAACACCCAAACTAAAACACCAAACACTAAAACATCAAAACACAAACACTAGAACACCAAAACTCAAACACTAAAACACCAAAACACAAACACCAAAACACAAACACTAAAACAACAAACACTAAAACACCAAAACACAAACACTAAAACACCAAAACACAAACACTAAAACATCAAAACACAAACACTAAAACACCAAACACTAAAGCACCAAACACTAAAACACCAAAACACAGACACTACAACACCAAACACTAAAACACCAAACACTAAAACACCAAACACTAAAACACCAAAACACAAACACTAAAACACCAAAACACAAACACTAAAGCACCAAACACTAAAACACCAAACACTAAAACACCAAAACACAAATACTAAAGCACCAAACACTAAAACACCAAAACACAAACACTAATACACCAAAACACAAACACCAAAACACATACACCAAAACACAAACACTAAAACACCAAACACTAAAACACCAAAACACAAACACTAAAACAACACAAACACTAAAACACCAAAACACGAACACTAAAACACCAAACACCAAAACACAAACACTAAAACACCAAAACACAAACACTAAAGCACCAAACACTAAAACACCAAACACTAAAACACCAAAACACAAATACTAAAGCACCAAACACTAAAACACCAAAACACAAACACTAATACACCAAAACACAAACACCAAAACACATACACCAAAACACAAACACTAAAACACCAAACACTAAAACACCAAAACACAAACACTAAAACAACACAAACACTAAAGCACCAAACACTAAAACACCAAAACACAGACACTACAACACCAAACACTAAAACACCAAACACTAAAACACCAAAACACAAACACTAAAGCACCAAACACTAAAACACCAAACACTAGAACACCAAAACACAAACACTAAAGCACCAAACACTAAAACACCAAACACTAGAACACCAAAACACAAACACTAAAACATCAAAACACAAACACTAAAACACCAAACACAAACACTAAAGCACCAAACACTAAAACACCAAAACACAGACACTACAACACCAAACACTAAAACACCAAACACTAAAACACCAAAACACAAACACTAAAGCACCAAACACTAAAACACCAAACACTAGAACACCAAAACACAAACACTAAAACACCAAAACACAAACACTAAAGCACCAAACATTAAAACACTAAAACACCAAAACACTAAAACACCAAACACTAAAACACCAAAACACAAGCACTAAAATACCAAACACTAAAACACAAACACTAAAACACCAAACACTAAAACACCAAAACACAAACACTAGAACACCAAAACACAAACACTAAAGCACCAAACACAAACACCAAACACTAGAACACCAAAACACAAACACTAAAACACCAAAACACTAAAACACCAAAACACAAACACCAAAACACAAACACTAAAACACCAAAACACAAACACCAAAACACAAACACTAAAACACAAACACTAAAACACCAAACACCAAAACACAAACACTAAAACACCAAACACTAAAACACCAAACACTAAAACACCAAACACCAAAACACAAACACTAAAACACCAAAACACAAATAATAAAACACCAAAACACTAAAACACCAAAAGAAACATCAAAAACAAAGACCCAAGCAAACACCAACAATGGTCAGTTTTGTGTATGGTGCTCGGAAACTGACAAAAATGACTGAATATGAATTTTGAAGGTTATAACTGAACTATATCCCACATCTCTAAAACAGGTAAAGAAACAGAAATAAATTACATTCAAGAAAAAATATATATATTCAGTACCAATCAAAAGTTTGGACACAGAGTTTTTTCTTTATTTTATTCATTAAAAATCACTTCATGTCTTAGTCATGATGGATGTTGTTTCTCTTGATGTAATTGTTCAGTTCTTGACATGATCTGGGTTACTAAAGCTGTGGAGCACCATGAGTTGGCCAAGTGTTTAGCATGTCCACCTCTCCACCGGGAGATCGTGAATTCTCCTTGTGCTTGGGTCATACCAAAGACCATCATAAAAATGGTACCTACTGCCATCTGCCAAGGCGCTACAATACACATGTGAGTAGGGAATCAAACCCTTGCAGCTCCCAGAGGACCCCACACACACACACACACACACACACACACACTGTAACCCTAGCTATGCAATAGGCGAGAGACCAAGGGCCACTGAAACAGAGACCACCTGATGTGGCATGGGAAGAACTTTGATTTGACAGTTGTGGAACAGGGCTATTTACTGTCTTTTTATTATTTACTGTTTGATCTCAAACTCATTGAGAAGGCAATATATTTCCCCCAAATTCCACATAAAAAATATTGTCACTTAGAGCATTTAATTGCAGAAAATGACAACTGATCAAAATAACAAAAAGATGAAGTATTTTCAGACCTTGAATAATTCAAAGAAATCAAGATCACGTTCCATTTTAAACAACACAATACTAATATTTGAACTTAGGACGAGTTCAGAAATCAATATTTGGTGGAATAACTCTGACATTTAATCACAGCTTTCCTGCATCTTGCCATGCTTTGCACCAGTCTTTCACGTTGCTCTTGGGTGACTTTATGCCACTTCTGGTGCAAAAATTCAATCACCTCAACTTTGTTTGATAGCTTGTGATCATCCATCTTCCTCGTGATCACATTCCAGAGGTTTTCAGTGGGGCTCAGGTCTGGAGATTGGGCTGGCCATGACAGGGTCTTGATCATGTGGTCCTCTATCCACACCTTGATTGGCCTGGCTGTGTGGCATGGAGCATTTTCCTGCCAGAAAACCCAATCCTCAGAGTTAGGGAACATTGTCACAGCAGAAGGAAGCAAGTTTTCTTCCAGGATAACCTTGTACATGGTCTGATTCATGTGTCCTTCACAAACAAAAATTTGCACCTCAGTCTTCAATCACTGTAGAGGACTTCGTGGTCTTTTTTTGAGGAAAAGATCATGGCTATCCACAACTCCTTCACCACTCCTGCCTCCTCCTCCAACAACTCCAGCTTCCCCCCTGCTCTCTGCTTTTTCCCCCTCTTTCCACTTCTGATGTCTCCCAGCTCCTGCTCTCTCACAGTCCGACTACCTGTGTCCTTGACCTTACCCCCTCATCTCTCCTCCAGTCTATCACTCCTGACATCCTCCCATTTATCGTCTCCCTTGTAAACTCCTCCTTGTCTTCTGGATACTTTTCCTCCAGCTTCAAACGGGCCCACACCACCCCTCTGATAAAAAAAACCCACCCTAGATCTCTCTGTCATCTAGAACTACTGCCCTGTTTCTGTCGTCCCCTTCCTGTTAAAGATGCTTGAATGTGCTGTTGTTAACCAACTCTCCTCTTTTCTCTCACAGAACAATCTCCTGGATCCTCACCAGTTCGGCTTCCGAGCTGGACACTCAACCGAGACCACGCTTCTCTCTGTCAGTGAGGCATTTCATGCAGAATGTGCTGCCTCCCTCTCCTCTGTCCTGATTCTCCTTGACCTTTCTGCTGCATTTGACACTGTTGATCACCCCATCTTCCTATCATCCCTGTCAGCTCTGGGGATCTGTGGGACAGCCCTAGACTGGTTCAAGTCCTACCTCTCTGGTCACTCCTTCCAGTTTACCTGGTCTAGTACTGTATCAGCACCATACCCACTTACCACTGGTGTTCCTCAATGTTCAGTCGTTGGTCCATTTCTCTTCTTCCTCTACACCCAGTCTCTTGGCCCAATTATCTCTGCTCATGGTCTATCCTACCACTGCTATGCTGATGACACCCAACTGTTTCTCTCTTTTCCTCCTTCAGACACACAGATCTCCGGTTGCATCTCTGCTTGCCTGCATGACATCCAGAGCTGGATGGACAACCATCACCTGAAGCTCAGCTCAGGCAAGACAGAGGTCATCTACATTCCTGCTCCATCCTCTCCACTCCTGGTCATTGTCCTTTCCATAGGGGACATCTCTAGGTCTCCTTCATCCAGCGCAAAGAACCTAGGAGTTGTGTTTGACGATAGACCCTTCTCCTCAGCAAACATCACTGCAGTGACCCGGACATATAGATTCCTCCTCTATAACATCCGAAGGATCTGCCCATTCCTCACCACCTACTCTATTCAGCTCCTGGTTCAAGCACTGATCCTTTCCCACTTGGACCACTGCAACTCTCTCCTTGCTGGCCTTCCAGCTTCTGCCATCAGATCCCTGCAGCTCATCCAGAATGCTGTGGCTCGCCTGGTCTACAACCTCCCTTGTTCTTCCCATGTCACCCCTCTGCTTGCTGACCTGCACTGGCTACCTGTTGCAGCTTGCATCAAATTTAAGACATTGGTGCTAGCTTACCAGGCTCTCAAGGGATTAGGACCAGCATACCTCCAGAGTCTGATCTGTCTCTACATGCCATCCAGATCCCTACACTCTGTTACTATTGGTCGCCTGGCCCCTCCTCCTCTCTGCTCCTGCCCAGCCCACCCGAGGTTGCTATCTGTCCTGGTTCCACGTTAGTAGAATGACTTTCCGATTGAGGTCAGAACTGCCAACTCCTTGCCCACCTTCAAGTGCAGACTGAAGACTCACCTCTTCAGGCTGCACCTCTCCCCTTCTTCCCTACCCACTGTGTAACTGCATTTCGGTATAGACCAACCCAGGCTGTGTGATGTCTAGCCTGGGGTTAGCTGCTGGAGGTTTTTTTTTCTCTTTGTCAGTTCATTTGTATGGTTGCTTGGTTTCCTTGGCTGTTTGTTAAGTATTGGTATTTCAACAGAATATTACACTAAGTGTTATTCTGTCACTTGTTCAGTTGGCACTAGAACTTTCTTGTCTAGAAGTTCAGCACTTCTTGTCCCTGACTTTTCCACTTGTATGTCGCTCTGGATAAGAGCATCTGCTAAATGCCTGTAATGTAATGCAATTCCAGCCTTGCTGAAACACCCCCAGATCATCACTGAGCCACCACCACATTTCACAACAGGTGTGACACACTGTGGCTTTTGGGCCTCTCCAGGTCTCCATCTAACCATTAGATGACCACATGATGGGAAAACCTGAAAATTGGACTCATCAGAGAAGATGACCTTACTTCAGTCCTCTACGGTCCAATCCTTATGGTTTTTAGCAAACCTCAGCCTGACTTTTCTTTGTTTCTCACTGATGAAGGGCTTTTAAAAAATAGATTTGCAGGACTTCAACCCTGCCCAGAGGAGCCAGTTTCAAACTGTCCTTATTGTACACTTAACCCCAGCTGCCGTTTGCCATTCTTTTTGTTGGTCACTTGATGTCATCCTACGGTTGTTGAGTGACATTAAAAGGAGTTGATGATCATCCCGGTCAATGGAGAGTCATTTTCACCCTCTGCCAGTCTGTAACTTTGTCCCCAACATCTGCTGCTTGACCTTATGAACTGCCGTCTTTGTAATTTTGAGGATGGAAGGAACCTGATGCTCACTGTATCTCTTGGTCACTAAAGCCAGAACTGAACCCTTCTTTTTCTCACTCAAAACTTTTCTTTTTAACTCCTTTGAATAGATATTTTTGTATTCCAATTAAATTTAAGGTACGACTAGCACTGTTTTTTCCATCCAAACTGGTCCTGTTGCAAGAGGATAGTGATGACCACAGCTGTGTTTTTTATACTTTTCCTCGTTAAATAAGATTTGGTTCAGGTGACATCTAATCAGTACCTCATTAAGTAAAATGAGGTGTGCTTGTGTTGGAATTCCAGCACAGACACTGAAATAAAACGGCTGCCAGACATAGAGATGCTGATTTAAGAAAAAATTGAAGTGGTCTCTTAATTTTTTCCAGAGCTGTGTATATATGAAATGTAGGGTAGATAGATAGATCCTGAAGGAAATCCAGTAATCTGATATGACACAGGTTGAACTTCCAGTAGCAAAGATTTCCTTTTTAAAATATTGTCGCAAGCGTTCTAGGTGGGTGGGGCACAGAAGCACAGCAGGCCAGAACTGAGTTCTCAAAACTCTTATTTTAGCTTTTCAGCTTTTATATTCACTTTCTCACATACATGCACACAAGCGTCCAGGTTGGGGGAGAGCTCCCTTCCTCTGCTCTCCCTCTCCTCTTTATAGGGCGCGGTCACTGGGGAAGACACACAAACACAGGTTAATTCCCATCAGGTGTAGTGATTCTGCCACTTACCTTCCCTAACTCCGCCCTCCATTCACAGACTGACACTTGACCACTCCCCCGCTGCCACAAATATATAAATCATAACTATGGTTTTGAGACTTTAACAAATCAGAACCAACAGAACCAGTGCCGGCTCGTCCACAGGGTCAATTGCTTCAGATCCCCGTTGCTTTATATCAGCCATTCAACATATTTAATCTTTAAATTCATTTTAAATACTAATCACCTCCTTTTAGTGACCCACAATTTCCAAAACGGAAAATAAGGAAGTTTGTTATGCCGCCCTGGTTCGACGAAGAAGTACTTCACACGCTTCACAAAAAGAATACAGCAAGGAAAAAGGCCATTCGCAAGGACAGCTTGAGCCTGTGGGATAAATTTCGCTCGTTACGCAAAGACCTTAAATATCTAGTATGGGTTAAACGTGCATCTTAGAAAGATATCTTGGACTCGTGTTTTTCTCAGCCTAAGCATTTTTGGAGTTATTTCAGTCGTCTATTGTTGGTAACCTGCCAGCGCCCCCTATAACGGTCCCACAATTCCTTGCGCACTCCACCCGGATGTGACGTAAAGTGGAACTGCTTTAACTGTATCGAGAGCGCCTCGATTCGTCCTCTCATGTTCTGGCTACTGGAGTGGTCAGACGGACTGTTGGCACACTCGCCTACAGTGTTGAGACTAACCGCTATTGTCTGAGAACAGCCTGTTCAAATTAGTTTCGGCCGAACTTTTGAATGACCCGCTAAGTTTCAGTGATATAGTGGTTTTGATTCTAAACCTTTGCAAAGTTTAACTACAGTTAAGTAGTTTTCCACGCTAAGAGGCATTTGCGGACAGCTTCGCTCCTCTCAGCCTTTTTCTCGTCGACGCATCACCGGAGGTTTCTCCCGAAGCACCGTGGGCCAGCTAGGCCTCCATCTCCCTGCTTCGTTAGCCGCGGTTGGATGCAACTCGCCGCTAACCTCCTCTCCTCGGACCGCGACCCTCAGCGCGGACATCGGAGAACGAACTTCCATCGCATTGAGTAGGCACTTGGGCAAATTTTAATTTGTAGCTTATTCAGATGGTTGTTAGGGTCATGTTTAAGCTTTGAGCTGTTTAGCATACCCGCTCAGACACGGAAGGTGTTTGGTTTTTTTTATTGTTTGTTTTGGTTCTGTTTTTTTCTTTGAACTTGTTAGACAGGGTATCTTGCATGATATCTTTCCTTAACTCCATTGCTAGCTTCCCTATCTGATTAGCAGCGCAGCGACAAGTTTGTTATTTTAAGCTCCGAGGCTGGACCGCTACAAGGCCTAGTTCTCTCCATCCAACACCTATTTTACACACACACACACACACTCTCTCTCTCTCTCTCGCATTGAGTTCTTTGCCTAGATAGTCTGTTGGAAATTGTTGTTAAGTACAGTGTTTGGATCCAGCTGTAACGTGGTCAGATTCTCCTTAGCAACTTATTGCTAGCTACCTCAGGGTGATACGCTAGCTGGTAGGCTTGTGTTCTCGACTAGACCTGCAGGCGCCATATTTCCCGACACCATTTTGGTACCTCCCTCATTGAGTTACCTGTGATACGACACCTAGGCACTGACCGCCATTTTGTTTAAGCATTGCCAGAGTGGCTAGTCGTTAGCATCTGCCCACAGATACATACACACCTACACACACACGCACGCATCGGCTTGCCCTAGTCTCTCTCTCACACACACACCCCTACACACGCACACACAAGGGATTCTCTTTTCCTATCTCTTTCTCTCTCTCTCTTTCCCTCAAATTTATGGCCCAGGTGTAATTGTTCCATTGTTTTGTCTTGTTATTACCTTTGCCCGACATTGAATGTATTTTGTGAGATTATTATTAGTGAGTAGTAGACAAATAAAAGCTAATCAAATTGAATTACATTTTACTTGTTCCTGTTGTTTATTCACAAGGTCAACTATTTAGAACTCCTTTTTCCTTCAAAAATTTAGCTTTTGTATACAACTGGGTTTCCCATCTAATGCAGAGCTACCATTAATCTTGAATGTAACCATTCACGGTGAGTATTAAGATTAATAATTTAAGATTTTATGAGACTGATCTTTATTTATAAATTGATTAATTCAATTATCAATTACATAATTTATAATTTAATTAATCCCAATTCCACCTACATTAAAGTGGTGGCCCGTGTGAGGAATAGTTTAATGACCTTGTGAATTTCTCAACAATAACTTGTAAACTGCTGTATACCCAAAATCAACTGCCAAGGTATAACACAGGTGACTTTAATGGTGAATCATTAACAGTGTGTTAATCACAGAACTGAAATTCAGCTGTCAACCACAGTTAGCTGATAAACTGGTTTAATTGATTAGTACATTAGAGTAATATCTAATCCAAGTACTTAATTAATATTATTAATAATAATCATTATTGTTAACTAATATTAATTGAGCTAATTAATACAAGTGAAACATTAGTGAAAAACAAAGTAGCTAAGAAACCACAAATCAATTATTTAGCAACTTGGATTAAATTAAATTCTAACCTAATCAACACCTAGTATTAATATCCTTTAAGTTAATTAATACATTTCGAACAAAATGTCGCATTCCCCATCAAGTGAGTCAGAAGGGCCCCTCCTCTCTCTCTTCGACGTTGTAGGCGATTTAAGCCAAGTCCCGGAGGATAGGAGAAATTACTTCTGTGATCTGGACCAAAAGGCTCGCTTTGATGAAATACACATAGCCATTAGGGAACTTAAGGAGCGTGCTATGACTCTCCCAGAAGGGCTACCCAAATTGTTCATGATCTACTATAAGGAAATGGAACATGTGTGTATGACCCTCGAACAAGAGAAAAGAACACTAAAACGACAACTGGCCGAAGCTCAAAGGAGAGCAGAAAGTGCGGAGAGTAGCCTCGTGGGCCTGAGAGCCACACAAGTTGAACTAAAGCGCGAAATAGAATGCCTCAGAGAAGAAGTGACGCAAGCACGTCGCTCAGATGAGGGATCGGCCAAACCCTCCCAAGAACAGAGTTCCGCTCTGGAGGAGGAAGAACCTGAGCTTAGAACGGTAGATCAGACACCGCACTCAAGCTCAACTCGCGTGAAAGCCGCGCGATCGCCACCTCGTGGCGCTGGGAGTTTTTACTTTACTCCCCACTACACCCCCTCGTGCTTCAATATCGCTGCAGCCTCTAGCCTGCAGAAAACGCCGCGCTACGTACCCTCAGACTCCTCTGACGGAGAGGCCGCCTACAAGTCGAAACGCAGACATAGGCGATATGAGAGCAGCTCAAGTAGCGAAGACAGCGAGGACCCCTACGGGTCAAAATCAAAACGCCTCGTCGCAGAACGCAAAACTAGGATCCGCCAAATCGACGTCCTTGCGAAAGACATAGAGCGTTTTGAGCTGGAAAATCATAGACACCGAAGCGTTAATGATTATTTCCGGGAAATCGAACGTAGCCTCCTGGACCTGCCAGAGGCTACGTCGCATGAAAAGGCCAGACTAGTCTGGAAAACTTTAGGTAGTGGCGTACGAGCATTCGTTGAGACCCTACCGCAGTCAGTCCTCGACAACTACAAGAAAATACGTAAGTACTTGAAAGAGGAATACTCGTTGTACGAGGACAAGACTGCTGTGACGATGGGTGCCATTCTAATCAGACAGACACGAAGCGAACACCCTCGCGAGTACTATCGTCGGCTCCGCGCGGTATACTTTCAGGGCAGAAGCGAGCCCGGGCTAGAGGGAGATCGCAACTTCAAGTCCCTCTTCCTCCATAACCTTCACCCGTGCATCCGTAACCAAGTAACACTCGCGTGTCGCCAGCGCCCCCATACTATGAGAGAAATGCGTTGCACTGCACAACTAACGTGGGAGACGTTCGTCCGACCCACGAACCGCCACGAGGACGATCCCAGAGTCCTCAGCCTATATGAGCAGGGAGGTCAGTCCTTAGGCCTAGAAGGGGGTGAAGCCCCAAACCGCGGACCCCCTTGGGCGAACCCAAACCCCGGCCACCAGACGTCGAGTCAACCCAAAGGTAACTGGAAAGTTCGACAAGCTGGAGCCAAGGGGGAACAGGGCCCCAACGCCAAAGGGCAAGGTAACCGCAAACCTGGCAGTCACGGCCCTAAATCTCAGAATAGCGGACAGTCAAGGCCCCATCGCAACTCCTCTCGAAGGGAGCAGAGCCCTAAGCTAGCTACCGCTAAACAAGCCAACCAAGAGCCACTTGGGATGGCAGAACTGAGGGCCGAACTAGCACGGATTAAACAAGCCAACCAAGAGCCGCTTGGGATGGCAGAACTGAGGACCGAACTAGCACGTATTAAACAACTGCTGAGCAATAAGAACAGGAAGGGTAAGCCGAGCAAGGACAGGGACGAACCGTCAGCATGACTAGGCCGGGACCCATCCCCACCACCACGTGTCTACCTCGTGGGGTGGGGAAAGGACCCCTGCCCAATAGGCAGCGATGAGTTGAAACCACCCCCCCCCCCCCCGGTAGTGAAGCCTGACCCGCAGGATGCACCCCTGACGCAGTTTCTTGGAGATTTGGTTAGGAAAGGCAACGCCAAGCGTATCTATACCCCAGTGGTGGTAGAAGGCAACGTTTCCCTCCAAGCTCTCTTGGATACCGGGTCGGAAATCACCCTGATGTGTTCCAAAGTCTTCGCAGAGGTTTCTGATGCGCGGCGTGCGCAAGGTAGACCCATCAGAACCGAACGTTGTGACGTCAACTTGGTTAGCTTCACCCAGAATCAAGCCCCAGTAACAACCATTGCATGGTTAGAACTCACGTTCCAGGGCATGTCCATCACTCACCCCACTTACATCTGCTCTGTTGGGGTAGAACCGTTCCTCATTGGCCAAGACCTACTAGATAGGCTAGCGCCCCTCATTGACTGTCGTCGTGGGCAACTGTGGGCCTAGGTCGCGTCCCCACAGACCCCAGATCCTCGTCGTCATGATCGAGCCCGTTGTGATGAAGTTAGCGTGGATGCTACTCCACTGATAGCTGAGTCAGGGCAGGTCCCTGAGAACCTCGAGACCACTCCGCTCCACCCTGAGCCGAGTCAAGAAGCACCAAACTCAACCGACACTCTTCTCAACCGCAACGCGCTTGATGGCCACCCGTCTTTCCTTTGCTTTCTTAGCGAATCTGCCCCAACCAGGTACTACCCCTGGATATCTGGCAACATTACTGTAAACAGCATCACGGCACCGGGCGTCAGGTTAGCGCTTTGGTCAGAGAAGTCAGCCATCAGCCAAACGTGGTTCGACATAGTGCGTCAGAGCACTCCTTCCCCTGTCTTTGTGCAGAAGAGCCACCGGCTACTGTCAGCCGAACAACCACAGAGCCCCACCAAAGCCACGGGCGTCTGCGCCATGTCGCTCACCATCGGTCAGAGAGAATTTCTTCATTTCTTGAGTGTCGTCCCCGGACTTCCTGACTCACTGGTCATCGGGGCAGACATCTTGGTCAGACTGGGAGCCCAACTGGACCTAGTCAACCGGGTCATCTGGACCCAAGCTGACACCGCTAAGCACCCGTTCCAAGCTGACCCGGAACAAATGCGGTCAGGACAAACGATTCCCCAAGCCTGCCATGTCGCTAGCGAATTCGACGTTGTCATTCCCGCTAGGACTGCTGGTTCCCCTCTTAAGCTGGTCATCATGAAAGACCAACAGTTTCGTAGCTCCCAGGCATTCTTCCAGCCTCTCAGATTCTTCATGGAGCTCGACTTAGCCGTGTGTGGGACTCTGCTGCTTGAAGTGAGTCATCGTTCCGCTTACCTCCTGGTTCAAAACTCCACGCGGGATGCCATCACGATCCCCGCCCGTCGGCCTTTAGGCCTTCTGATAGACCAGGCATTCCATGACTTTGAACTCACCATTCCAGTCATCGGTGAGCTGCCAACGCCGGACACTCATTCTGATCCAGTGGAACCTCTCTGGGTTACTCTTCCTTTCAAAATGATCCGCGTCGAACCTCACGACATGCTTCGCGACAAGCGCATAGTCATGACCAAAACTGACACCCCGAAACACATGCTGGTGTATGCTCTTGCCACACAATCGAGCAACGTCACCCCTGCAACTGAGGTCGTTGATTCAGCTTTAGGTGAACCGTACCCAGGCTTCGAACGAGAAGTTCAACAACAGCTGGTGAAAGCTGACAGCCTGACCACGGACGCCCAGAGACGACAGCTCCGTGAACTGTTCTATGACTTCAAGGCGATCTGGGCGCGAGATTCCAATGATTGCGGAGTCACAGACATCCACACCGTCCGAATCCCAACAGATCCGAACGCTCCACTGACGTTCGTGCGGCAATACAAAATCCCATTAGCCGCACACGACTCGATACAAGAAACACTGGACACTCTGCTGGAAAAGCAGATCATTCGCGAGTGTAACTCGACTTACAACTCCCCCTTGTGGCCGGTGCTGAAACCGAACGGCAAGTGGCGTCTCACCATTGACTATAGGCAGCTGAACAAGCAAGTGCCCTTGTCAAGATGGCCCATGATCCATCTGGATCAAGAACTTGCCAAGGTGAAGGGTGCAAAGTTCTTCTCCACCGCCGACGTGGCAAGCGGATTCTGGACCATGCGCGTGGATCCAGCTGACCAGCTCAAGCTGGCCTTTTCCTTTGGGAACCGCCAGCTAACTTTCAACCGATGTCCGTTCGGCTACGCGAACTCCCCCGCTGAATTCAACATCTTCTTGCATAAGGCAATGAGCGATGCCGCAGCTCGTGGCAACTTGATCTATGTCGATGACATCCTCATTAGGTCACAGACTTTTGATGCACACCTCGAAGAGATACGCCATGTTCTGTCTCAGCTGTCCAGAGCAGGAGCGAAGCTCTCTGTCACCAAAGGGCAGTGGTGTCGCACCAAAGTCGAATACGTTGGACTGTGCGTCAGGCCAGATGGCATTGAACCCCAGTCGGGGAGGGTGCGGGCTATCCAAGACATCAAAGCCCCATCCAACGTAACCGAACTCAGGAGCTTCTTAGGGGTCTGCAACTACTCCCGACAGTTCATCGAGGACTACGCGGAGATAGCACGACCGCTCACCGAGCTCCTCCGAAAAGATAAACCCTTCCAGTGGAGTGACCCTCAAGAACTCGCGTTCAAGAGCATGAAGCAGAAGCTCTGCTCCGCTCCCTGCCTCGCATATCCCGACAAAGACAAACCGTTCTTCTTGGAGGCTAGTTTCTCCACCCACTGCCTGAGCGCCGCACTGTCACAGCAGCATGACAAAGATCGCCGTGTCGTAGCATACGCCAGTCGGCCCCTCAGTGCTGTGGAGTTGAAATTTTCAGACTGCGAAAAAGCCCTGCTGGCCACGGTCTGGGCCGTTGAACACTTTCGCAGTTACATTGGTGGCCAGAAGGTGGTGATAGAGACCAATCATCAACCGGTCTCGTTCTTGAACAGCCAGAGGCTGAGAGAGGGAAGAGTTTTGAACAGTCGCATCGCAGCTTGGATGATGGCATTACAGGGCTACGATGTCGAGGTGAAGTACGCCCAGAACCACAAGATGGCGCTTGGCCGAGGCCTGGCGGAATGCCAGCATTGCGACTGCGAGAATAGTCCGGATCAAACCGAACTAACAACCGTACCTGCTCTCCCCTCCGACCACCACTACTATGACGAGAACGTCTGCAAAGACCTCCCCACCGCTTACATAGATGGATGCTCATTCCATCATGAACGCAAAGTCCAAGCCGGTGTCGGTATCGTATGGGCGAACGGCCCTATACTAGGGAAATACCAACATCGACTCGGGGCTAAGACTAGCCAATATGCGGAGGTAGCAGCCGTGCTCATCGTCCTACAACAAGCTGCCCGTGCGAACATCAAGCGGTTAGTTCTCTGCTCTGATTCAAACTATGCCAGGCATAGCTTCGTCTCACACTTTCCCTCGTGGAAGGTGAAGGACATGAAAAACGCAAGGGGCAAGGAAGTGAAACACTCCGAACTTTTCCTAGTATGCGATCGACTCGTAACCGAACAGGGAATGTGCGTCTACTGGAAGAAGGTGAAGGGACATTCTCAAGTCCCAGGACCTGACAAAGTCGGTAACGATGAGGCAGATGGCCTCACCAAAGCGGGAGCCGTAGACGGCCCCCTTTGGGAATTCCAGCCGTCATGGCTTCCCGAGATGCCACGCCATAACGTAACCGCGATTACTCGCCGACAGGCTAGAGCAGGTCAAACTGACGCAGTACCCCAAGCAGGAACAGTGCAACTCGGCCGACTGCCCCAGGATGCCGACCTGGTGTCTATGCAGGAAAGGGATCCTGTAATCCACCAAATCCGTAAGTTCCTTGCGGACCCCGTGGCGTTCCCAATTTCCCCACAAGAGTTGCAACAGTCCCGAGACTTAAATCACCTTCACAATCTCAAAAACGGCTTAAAACTCGAGAAAGGACTCCTGGTGTACACACCACGCAACCAGGGACCTCCCCGGTGGGTCGTGCCCACAGATCATAGGGGGGTCATGTTGCAGTACGCTCACGACAGCCCGTGCGGGAGCCATAGGAACGCTCAGGCGACCTACCAGACACTCCAAAAGATTGTCTATTGGCCCTTCATGATTCAGGATGTTACCGAGTATGTCAAAGGGTGCTTGATTTGCTGCCAATTCCGACCAGCCCAACCGTTGAACCGTGCCCCACTGCAAAGCAAAGGCATCTCATTCCCCTGGTCTAATCTCCAGATAGATTGGGTCGGACCGGTGCCGAAATCGGCTCGAGGTAATAAGTACCTCCTGACCGTCACTTGCGCGTTCACGAAGTGGGTGGAATGCTTGCCTGCCCCGAACGAAACCGCAGAGACCACCGCTCTCCTCCTTATGAACCATGTGTTCAGCCGTTGGGGCTTGCCCCTATCCATTGATTCCGACCGAGGTACTCATTTCACCGCAGAGGTCATGAGAGTGTTGTGGGAGATGCTCGGAGTCGAGGCAAAATTCCACATCGCGTATCATCCTCAGTCTTCCGGTCAGGTCGAACGTGCCAACCAAACCATCGTGAGCATGCTTTGCAAGTATGTCAGCCACCATGGCAAAGATTGGGACATCAAACTCCCTCTGGTGCTGATGGCCATTAGGTCCACTCCTCACCGCACCACCGGAGTCACCCCGTTCGAAATGATGACTGGCCGTGAAATGGTTCTTCCCTTACACCTCCCTCTACCGACCAGAGGACCTAAGCGTTGCCACTGCGTAAACCGCACACCAGTACATCACCGACTTGCAACGCCACTTGCAGGCCACATTTGTGTGGGCCCAGGAACACCTCGAAAAGAGTGCAAAAGGCCAGAAAGCTTACTACGACAGAAAGGCGACACACCGTGAGTACGAAGTAGGTGACAGAGTCCTATACTTCAATTTCACCAAACCGGTAGGAGTAGCCAGAAAATTCTTACCCCGTTGGTCCGGTCCTTTCAAAATCGTCGGTAAATTGTCCCCCGTCGCCTACCGCAACAAAACTTCGAAGCCCAGCCAGGCGCCTTCGTATAGATGGGTCCATAGCAACTAAATAAAGCTCTTTGAGCAGTCCACACTCCATAGGGGGGTGGACAAACAATAAGTTATAGCCTGCCCAACTTAGTTGCATGCCTCTCAATCCATAAGCGTGCATCTATAAGTAACCACCCTTGTTACCACTCAAATCGGAATAACAAACTCCTGTATGTTGCAGAATGGCCCCTCTCTGGATCCTCGGCATCTTCCTAGTCCTGCAGACCACATTGGCCGGTAACATAGTGGAACCAGGTCCGCCGAGCGGCATCGTTCTCCAAGATGCCCCAGGACTGCTCCTCACCAATTGCCGCGTCCACACCCAGCGCGTGTACACCCGCCTTGATCCTTGGGACGTGTATCGTAAGCATTTTAGGTCACCCACACAAACAAACCTCGAAACCGGGCCTGACTCCGAGATTGGGTCCAACATCGAACACGCCAAGCGTACCACAGCTCACATGCTCAAACAGTTACAGAAGTTCATAGTCACTGAGGAGGAACTCAGTGGCAAAACACGCCCTAAACGGTTCCTCGGAGGACTACTTACTGCTGCATCTGCCATCGGCTCTCTGTTCTCAATGGGCCTCTCTGCCGTTAACACCGTTAGCCTGACCGCAGTCAAACGAGAAATGAACATTCTTAAGGAAGAAATGCCAGAAATCCAGGGTAGACTACTAACTCAACAGGAGGAGCTGCAGGGCCTAGGCAAAACCCTGCAGGGAACCATACTAACCGTTAACATGCATTCTACATTAATCAAGAACACAGTACATGCCGTAGACAGGCTAGCGACAATCATGAGAAGCGAAGTCAAGTATGTCCGAGTAATCCGAGACCTAATGCAGGACCTGATGAGAGAAGTAAGTAGCTCTCTCAGCACCCTGAGTGGAGGTAAAATCCCACCATATTTGATACCCCTCAGCATGGTTGACAGCATACTCCGATCTACTACCACGACTAACGTTTACTCATCACAGATTCATCTGGCTTATAGTCTTGGCAGTGCTATTCCCATTTTTGTGAACCCTCAAAACCTAGAAATAGGCTTCATCCTCAATCTCCCCGTTATTGAACGGCAAAACATATACAGAATCAAATCTGTCCTTAATGTAGGTTTCTGGAACAATGACGTACACGTACGTTTGCAGACACCTCCCACCATAGCCTATCACGATGACAACCCCTCTATCTACCTCATCCCTAACTTAGACATGTGCACCTCTACCAAAGATATCCACTGGGTCTGCCCCAGCAATCCCTTTATCCGAGACACCACAGACCGTCTCTGTGGATTGACAAAAGTCCCCGATCAGAAGTGTGCAGGCAAATTGTCTATTAAAGATGAAGGAATAGGAACTAGAGTAGAAAGAGCTGGTAATCGGTGGCTAATCAACACTCCCCAAACTGAGATTCTGATATCCTATGATCAACATAACACTGCCACTAGAATGAAGATCCCTAACGAAACCTCTCTCCTAAGTGTCCCACTAGGAGCCACTGTTCACGTGGGTGACATCACCCTCCATCACCTTAGCGCTGACCAGTATGAGACCGTGATAGAAATGCCCGATGCCTTCCCAGGTCACGAACTTGAGATAAACACCACCCTCCAAGCACAACTACTGCTGGAAGGGACCAAAACCGTGCAATTCAATCTTAAGCCCACTGGCATCGCTACCACTTTCTTGAATAACTGCGCAAACCCCTCGTCCGAACAAGGATCTTTAATAAGCCGAATTGCGCTGGGATTTCTAGCTAGCGGTTGGGTTATCACAGTCTTCATAGCCATCACTCTACATAGATACATACTGACACTACACCGCAAACTGGACAAAACGATTTACGCACCTGAGAAATTAGATCGTGGCATTGTCCAATTCTCCATCAGGCCTAAGGCCTCCACTAACTTTCTTGAAGAGTAGGCTTGCTAACACGCTAACTAACCCCTCTTTTCCATTTTCTTTTATGGAGTTTTGATTATTTTTTGTTTTGTTTTGTTTGCTGTGTGAAATGTTGTATGTAGAAAGTAGTTAAGTAGCCATAGTGTAATTGTTTTCATGTCCAAGTGCCTATGCTTTCATGCCCAAGAGCCTATGCATCTTATGGACTGTATGAAATGAATTGAACTGTTGAACTGTGTCTGAAAGACTTTTCACAGAAAGGACCCTTGGAACTACCTCATTGTGGAACTACCTCTTTGTGGAACTACCTCTTTGTGGAACTACCAGGGACCGTGGGTCGCGGACTAAGCACCATGTGCCCATAGGATATCACTCCTTTCAGCACCTATGGCCAAGGGGGGGAATGTTGGTAACTTGCCAGTGCCCCCTATAACGATCCCACAATTCCTTGCGCGCTCCACCCGGATGTGACGTAAAGTGGAACTGCTTTAACTGTATCGAGAGCGCCTCGATTCGTCCTCTCATGTTCTGGCTACTGGAGTGGTCAGACAGACTGTTGGCACACTCGCCTACAGTGTTGAGACTAACCGCTATTGTCTGAGAACAGCCTGTTCAAATTAGTTTCGGTCGAACTTTTGAACGACCCACTAAGTTTCAGTGATATAGTGGTTTTGATTCTAAACCTTTGCAAAGTTTAACTACAGTTAAGTAGTTTTCCACGCTAAGAGGCATTTGCGGACAGCTTCGCTCCTCTCAGCCTTTTTCTCGTCGACGCATCACCGGAGGTTTCTCCCGAAGCACCGTGGGCCAGCTAGGCCTCCATCTCCCTGCTTCGTTAGTCGCGGTTGGACGCAACTCGCCGCTAACCTCCTCTCCTCGGACCACGACCCTCAGCGCGGACATCGGAGAACGAACTTCCATCGCATTGAGTAGGCACTTGGGCAAATTTTAATTTGTAGCTTATTCAGATGGTTGTTAGGGTCATGTTTAAGCTTTGAGCTGTTTAGCATACCCGCTCAGACACGGAAGGTGTTTTTTTTTTTTTTATTGTTTGTTTTGGTTCTGTTTTTTTCTTTGAACTTGTTAGACAGGGTATCTTGCATGATATCTTTCCTTAACTCCATTGCTAGCTTCCCTATCTGATTAGCAGCGCAGCGACAAGTTTGTTATTTTAAACTCCGAGGCTGGACCGCTACAAGGCCTAGTTCTCTCCATCCAACACCTATTACACACACACTCTCTCTCTCTCTCTCTCTCTCGCGTTGAGTTCTTTGCCTAGATAGTCTGTTGGAAATTGTTGTTAAGTACAGTGTTTGGATCCAGCTGTAACGTGGTCAGATTCTCCTTAGCAACTTATTGCTAGCTACCTCAGGGTGATACGCTAGCTGGTAGGCTTGTGTTCTCGACTAGGCCTGCAGGCGCCATATTTCCCGACGCCATTTTGGTACCTCCCTCATTGAGTTACCTGTGATACGACACCTAGGCACTGACCGCCATTTTGTTTAAGCATTGCCAGAGTGGCTAGTCGTTAGCATCTGCCCACAGATACATACACACCTACACACACGCATGCATCGGCTTGCCCTAGTCTCTCACACATACACACATACACACACACACCTACACACACGCACACACAAGGGATTCTCTTTTCCTATCTCTTTCTCTCTCTCTCTCTTTCCCTCAAATTTATGGCCCAGGTGTAATTGTTCCATTGTTTTGTCTTGTTATTACCTTTGCCCGACATTGAATGTATTTTGTGAGATTATTATTAGTGAGTAGTAGACAAATAAAAGCTAATCAAATTGAATTACATTTTACTTGTTCCTGTTGTTTATTCACAAGGTCAACTATTTAGAACTCCTTTTTCCTTCAAAATTTAGCTTTTGTATACAACTGGGTTTCCCATCTAATGCAGAGCTACCATTAATCTTGAATGTAACCATTCACGGTGAGTATTAAGATTAATAATTTAAGATTTTATGAGACTGATCTTTATTTATAAATTGATTAATTCAATTATCAATTACATAATTTATAATTTAATTAATCCCAATTCCACCTACACTATCTAAAAGTTCTTCGATACTGGAAACAGTCAACCTGAATGGGTGTTCATTCACCGAAGGTAAAGAGAAGGCAAATGCTTTCAATAATTACTTCTCGTCCGTGTTCAATGACGATTTTTCTATCCCCAACAATCTGCCGTCAACGCCTTTCACGGATTTACGTTTGGAGTCCATTATTCTATCTGAGGAAGACGTACTGTCAGCACTTAATCGCCTTGATCCATTTAAGACTCCTGGACCAGACAATATCCATCCCAAGATCTTAAAGGAGTGTTCTTGCGAGCTCGCGCCTTCACTTTGTATGCTCTTCAACCAGTCACTAAGCTCTGCAAGGTTACCTTGCAAGTGGAAGTGTGCTCACATCTGTCCTCTATACAAAAAAAGTGACAAAGCAGACATTTCGAACTATAGGCAGATCTCCCTTTTGTCCATCATTAGTAAGCTCTGTGAACGTTGCGTTTTATGCAAATTGGTCCCAGAGCTTATTGATCTGTTATCGTTGCTGCAACATGGTTTTATTGAAGGAAGATCTTGTGTAACACAGCTTCTTGGGGTCTTGCACGAATTAGGGACGGCGTTGGATGCTGGACAGGAAATCGATCTGCTCTATCTCGATTTCAGTAAAGCATTCGACTCAGTCCCTCACAGTCGCCTTCTTCACAAACTTTCCTTGTTTGGTATCACGGGCTCTCTACATAGCTGGTTTGCGGACTACCTTGGTTGTAGAATTCAGCGTGTTCTCTTGGATGGGGCTTTTTCACCATGGGCGAGAGTTACCTCTGGGGTTCCTCAAGGCAGCCTGCTAGCACCGTTCTTGTTTCTTCTTTATATAAATGATCTCCCTGAAGTGATAAGCACCAACACCAAAATGGCTCTTTATGCTGATGATGCCAAGTGCTACAGGGTTGTAAGGACAGCTAACGACTGTGAATTGTTGCAGCATGACCTGTGTTTTATGTTTAAATGGACTGAGCTCTGGGGGGTCTCATTTAATGTAGATAAGTGCGAATGTCTTAGAATTTCAAGAAAACGCAAAAGCAACTGTGGCAGCGGGGGCGTGGTCAAGCGCCGGTTTGTGACAGGAGGGCGGAGCCAGGGAAGGTGAGTGGCAGAATCACTACACCTGACGGTAATTAACCTGTGTTTGTGTGTCTTCCCAGTAACCGTGCCCTATTTAAGGAGGCAGAGGGAGAGCAGAGGAGAGCTCTTCCCAGGACAAGAACACAGCGTGTGTGTGTTTATGAAAATAACGCTTTTGTTATACTGAAAAGTCTGGCAATAAAAGCCTATTTCGTACCTGAAGCTTTGTCCTGCCGTCCTCTGTGCTCCACCCACACCTCAGAGAGCTTACAGTGGTGCCGAACCCCAGGAAAAAAGTGGAGCACCAACCCCGCAGCCCCATGGAATCCTCCCCATTCACGGACCTGGTCCACGCCCTTGCCACAGCTCAGCAAAGCCAGCACTAGGCACTCGTCATGCTCCAAAAGGAGCAAGAGCGGCGCTTCGAAGCCCTGGTGCTGGCCCAGCAGGAAGATCGCGAGGCGTTCCGGCATCTCCTCGCGTCGGCGGGGTCCACCAGCGCCCCGGCCGTGGGCCCGTCTCCCCTCACCGTGACCAAGATGGGCCCGCAGGATGACCCCGAGGAGTTCCTCACATTGTTCGAACAGGTCACCGAAGCCTCGGGGTGGCCGATGGAGCAGCGCGCGGCGCGCCTCCTCCCCCTCCTGACGGGAGAGGCACAGCTGGCCGTGCTACAGCTCCCCGCCGACCGCCGGCTGGCCTACGCAGACCTTCGCCAGGCCGTCCTCCAGCGCATGGGGCGCACACCAGAACAACAGCGCCAGCACTTCCGCGCGCTGCGGTTGGAGGAAGTCGGCCGGCTGTTCGCGTTCGGCCAGCAGCTCCGGGACGCCTGCTGGCGGTGGCTGAGGGCCGACGATCGCGACGCCGAGGGAATCATTGATCAGGTGGTGCTGGAGCAGTTCATTGCATGCTTACCAGCCGGAACCGCGGAGTGGGTCCAGTGCCACCACCCGGTGTCGCTGGATCAGGCAGTAGGACTGGCGGAGGATCATTTGGCAGCTGTTCCGGCAGCAGGACAACCGACGACGTCTTCTCTTCTCCCCTCCCTTCTGTGTCCCATCCTCGCCCCATTACCCCACCACGGAGGCGGGGGCCGGCTCCACCCCAGCTGGCCCGCCGCACCCGTGGTGCCCTCCTGTTTCTCCCTTCTGTGTCTGTCTCTCCCCCGCCTCAGGTGAGTGAGCCCCAGAGCACAGGTGCAGAGGGAAAGCCCGGGCCAGTTTGATGGCGCTGCGGGGAGCCGGGCCACCTGCAATAACAGTGCGCAGCAATGGAGGTGGGCGCGGTGGTACGGATCCCCGACGCGCCAGAAGCTGCCCTCGATCGGGCCGGAGTGTATCGCATACCGGTGAGTGTCCAAGGGGCTACATATCAGGCGTTGGTGGATTCTGGTTGCAATCAGACCTCGATCCGCCAAAGCCTGGTGCAAGACGAGGCATTGGGGGGAGCACAGGGGGTGAAGGTGTTGTGTGTGCACGGGGATGTTCACAGCTACCCTTTGGTGTCAGTCCACATATATTTCAGAGGGGAAAAATCTATAGTGAAGGCGGCGGTTAATCCTCGCCTTACCCACTCTTTAATTTTGGGGACTGATTGGCCGGGATTTCGGGGTTTAATGACACGCCTAGTAAAGAGTGGGTCCTGCCATTTGACAGGGGGAGGTCCCGGTGTCGTTTTGGCTGGAGCTGCTGTCGCAGAGCCGTCTATGTCATCTCCGCAACAGAGTGAGGAGCCGCCGGCTCCTCCTCTTTCTGTTGGGGAATCCCTCGCGGATTTCCCATTAGAACAATCGCGAGACGAGACTCTGCGACATGCGTTTGACCAAGTGAGAGTAATTGATAGTCAAACGCTCCAGCCGAACGCCACCCCGTCCTTCCCCTATTTTTCTATTATCAAGGATAGATTATACCGAGTGACGCAGGACACTCAGACGAAAGAGCGAGTCACACAGCTGTTAATTCCAAAGAGCCGCTGGGAATTGGTATTTCAGGCGGCTTACTTTAATCCCATGGCTGGACACCTAGGGCAGGATAAGACACTAGCCCGGATAATGGCCCGATTCTATTGGCCGGGGATTCGCGGCGATGTCCATAAGTGGTGTACGGCATGCCGCGAATGCCAGTTAGTAAATCCAGCGGCCATTCCAAAAGCACCTTTGCGCCCCCTACCATTAATCGAGACCCCATTCGAAAGAATTGGGATGGATCTCGTCGGGCCATTAGATCGGTCAACACGAGGGTACCGCTTTATATTGGTTCTGGTGGACTATGCAACGCGATACCCGGAAGCGGTGCCTCTTCGCAATATCTCAGCACGCAGTATTGCGGAGGCCCTCTTCCACGTCATCTCCCGGGTTGGAATCCCGAAAGAGATTCTGACTGACCAAGGCACCTCGTTTATGTCACGAACACTGAGCGAACTGTATGGGCTATTAGGTATTAAGCCGATCCGCACCAGTGTTTATCACCCACAAACGGACGGTTTAGTCGAACGGTTCAATCGCACCCTCAAGAATATAATTTAAAAATTCGTAAGTGAGGACGCACGTAACTGGGATAAATGGCTCGAACCCTTGTTGTTTGCAGTGCGAGAGGTCCCCCAAGCCTCCACGGGGTTCTCCCCGTTTGAATTGTTATACGGGCGTAAGCCGCACGGCATTTTAGATGTGCTACGTGAAAATTGGAAGGAGGGACCTTCACAAAGTAAAAACAAAATTCAGTACGTTATGGACCTGCGCGCAAAACTCCACACGCTCACACACCTAACTCAGGAGAATTTGCGGCAGGCCCAGGAACGGCAAGCCCGCCTGTACAACAAGGGCATGCGCCTTAGAGAGTTCACTCCGGGAGAGAAGGTACTCGTACTGTTGCCCACGTCGAGCTCCAAATTAATCGCCAAGTGGCAAGGACCCTTTGAGGTCACAAGGCAAGTCGGGGACGTCGACTATGAGGTAAGGCAAATGGACAGGGAGGGGGCGCTACAGATCTACCACTTCAATCTGCTTAAACTCTGGAACTAGGAGGTCCCCGTGGCATTGGTGTCGGTAGTTCCGGAGAAGGCGGAGCTGGGGCCGGAGGTTCAAAAAGGGACATTGGCATCACGTACCTCTCCGGTTCCCTGTGGAAACCACCTCTCCCCGACCCAACTCACGGAGGTCGCCCAGTTGCAGGCCAAGTTTTCGGATGTGTTCTCGCCCCTGCCCGGTCGCACTAACCTCATAGAACACCACATAGAGACGCCCCCGGGGGTGGTAGTGCGTAGCCGCCCTTACAGGTTACCCGAACACAAGAAAAAGGTGGTTCAGGAAGAACTCGAGGCCATGCTCGAAATGGGCATCATCGAGGAGTCCCACAGTGACTGGAGCAGCCCGGTGGTCTTGGTACCCAAGGCCGACGGGTCGGTCCAGTTCTGTGTGGACTATAGAAAAGTCAACGCGGTGTCTAAATTCGACGCGTACCCAATGCCTCGTATTGACGAGCTGCTCGATTGACTAGGCACGGCTCGCTTTTACTCGACACTGGATTTGACGAAGGGATATTGGCAGATCCCCTTGACTCCATTATCCCGGGAAAAAACGGCCTTTTCCACACCGTTCGGCTTACACCAATTTGTCACGCTTCCTTTTGGGCTGTTTGGGGCGCCCGCTACGCCACCTATGCGGCCGCATATCTTGATGACATTATTATTTATAGTAACGACTGGCAGCGGCACCTGCAACACCTGAGGGCCGTCCTTAGTTCGCTGAGGCGGGCAGGTCTCACTGCCAACCCGAAGAAGTGTGCGATTGGGCGGGTGGAAGTACGGTATCTGGGATTCCACTTGGGCAACGGGCAGGTGCGTCCCCAAATTAATAAGACAGCAGCGATTGTGGCCTGCCCGAGGCCCAAGACCAAAAAGGGGGTGAGACAGTTCCTGGGGCTGGCTGGCTACTATCGTAGGTTTATACCTAATTATTCGGACGTCACCAGCCCGCTGACTGACCTCACTAAAAAGGGGGCGCCAGATCCGGTCCAGTGGACGGAGCAGTGCCAGCGGGCTTTCTCTGAGGTAAAGGCTGCACTGTGTGGGGGGCCACTATTACACTCCCCTGACTTCTCTCTCCCTTTTGTGTTGCAGACCGACGCGTTGGACAGAGGTCTGGGGGCGGTGTTGTCCCAGGAGGTGGAGGGGGAGGACCGCCCCATCCTGTACATTAACAGGAAGCTGTCAGTGCGTGAGGGGCGCTACAGCACTATTGAGAAAGAATGCCTGGCGATCAAGTGGGCGGTCCTCGCCCTCCGTTACTACCTGCTGGGGCGCCCTTTCACCCTCTGTTCGGACCACGCGCCCCTCCAGTGGCTCCACCGCATGAAAGATGCCAACGCGCGGATCACCCGTTGGTATCTGGCACTCCAACCATTCAATTTCAAGGTGGTCCACAGGCCGGGGGCGCAGATGGTCGTGGCGGACTTCCTCTCCCGTCAAGGGGGGGGGGGGGTGTCGGCTGCGGGCCGGACGGGCGCCCGGCCTGAGTCGGGCGGTGGGGGTATGTGGCAGCGGGGGCGTGGTCAAGCACCGGTTTGTGACAGGAGGGCGGAGCCAGGGAAGGTGAGTGGCAGAATCACTACACCTGGCAGTAATTAACCTGTGTTTGTGTGTCTTCCCAGTAACCGCGCCCTATTTAAGGAGGCAGAGGGAGAGCAGAGGAGAGCTCATCCCAGGACAAGAACACAGCGTGTGTGTGTGTTTATGAGAATAACGCTTTTTGTTATACTGAAAAGTCTGGCAATAAAAGCCTATTTCGTACCTGAAGCTTTGTCCTGCCATCCTCTGTGGTCCACCCACACCTCAGAGAGCTTACAGCAACATTCCGTCTATTGCGGCCAGTCCCTATACCCTGGGAGGTCACGTCTTGACAGTTGTGCCTTCCCAGAAGGACCTTGGGGTCACAATCTCATGCAAGCTTACTTGGAGCTTGCACATTTCCATCATTGTCACAAAGGCTAATCGCGTGCTTGGTTTTTTGCATCGTCATTGTAATAGTTTTATAGGGGCTGACCGCAAGAAACTGCTCTACCTGTGTTTTGTGCGTAGTAATCTTGGCTATGCTAGCAAAGTCTGGGTGCCCCAGTCATCTATTACTAATCTTAAGTTACTGGAGAGCATCCAGAGGCGCGCAACCCGCTTCATCCTGGGGTGCCATCCCTACCATCAATTAAGGCCGGATTATGAAACGCGCTTACTTAAACTGAATATGCTGCCAATTTCTTACTGGTTAGAATGCAGAGATCTTAGTTTTTTCTTTAAATGTCTAAACAATCTAGTGAGTTTTCATCATAATAACCATTTTCTCTTATCAAGCGGCCGAACCAGAAGTGCATCTACAAATTTAAATCTCAAGTCTATGCCTTTTCGCACCTCACTGTTTAGAGATTCCTATTTTAACAGGATTGTACCAATCTGGAATAATCTCCCTCTCCCAATTAGACAATCTGGAAGCTATCTTCTTTTTAAAGACCGTGTTAGAGTTCACTATCTTGAAAAATTAAAATCTGTTTTTCACCCCCAGCATGTACGCTCCTGGAAAACCATATGCCCGTACTGCAGATCAACACAGAGAATGAATTGCTGCGCGTGAGTCACGCTGTTATGTTGTATTTTTTGTAGTGTATATAATTTTTGGTTTTTTTGGGGGGGGTTTTGTAAATGGGGCTTACCTTATGGGACCTTGAGTCTGTTAGTTCGCCCCTCATCTATGCGCATATTTAAGTTTTGTTAGTTATTTATTGTATGTCTCTGTCTTTTGTTTTTATTATTGTACTGTGTAAAGTGAGTAGATGAAATCCAATAAAAAATTTTTTTTATATGTTGGTATTTGACAGATACAAGTGATGCTGGAGTTTCTATATCTCACTCCTGCTGAGGAGCACCCCATATGTACAAATCACTACGGTAACTTTAGGACTGCAGTCATCATGAACAGTTTTACACTCAAGTCTCCATCAATGAACAGTTTATAAGCAACAAAACAGACTTCCTGTTAAACTATAATGAATTTCCTGGTTCCACAGCTGTACTCTGTGACTCTATAGGATAGTTACAGAAGCGAGTCATTTATAATCACGCTATCTGTTATCACCCAGATGAGGATGGGTTCCCTTTTGAGTCTGGTTCCTCTCAAGGTTTCTTCCTTGTGTTGTCTGAGGGAGTTTTTCCTCACCACTGTCGCCACAGGCTTCATCATTAGAGATAAATTGATTAATTCATGTGTTTGAAATCTCATCTCATCTCATTATCTGTAGCCACTTTATCCTTCTACAGGGTCGCAGGCAAGCTGGAGCCTATCCCAGCTGCCTACGGGCGAAAGGCGGGGTACACCCTGGACAAGTCGCCAGGTCATCACAGGGCTGACACATAGACACAGACAACCATTCACATTCACATTCACACCTACGCTCAATTTAGAGTCACCAGTTAACCTAACCTGCATGTCTTTGGACTGTGGGGGAAACCGGAGCACCCGGAGGAAACCCACGCGGACACGGGGAGAACATGCAAACTCCGCACAGAAAGGCCCTCGCCGGCCACGGGGCTCGAACCCAGGACCTTCTTGCTGTGAGGCGACAGCGCTAACCACTACACCACCGTGCTGCCCTGTTTGAAATCTATAATTTTAAATTTATAAATTTCTGTAAAGCTGCCTTGTGACAATGTCTATTGCTAAAACTGTTATAAAGTAAAATTTAATTCAGGGTTGTGTTTTTTTACTCACCTTTCTGGATGTCGTGTAAGCTTAGCGCAGTCTGCTGACTGCCTCCTTCATGTCCACTGATTTATTACTGCCCCCAGTGGTCAAAATGAGAACTGGTAAAATGTTACACACTATTTTACCAAAAAGGAACGAAACATCACATAACTCACAAATAAATTCCAATAGATTTAAGAATTCTTTTGTCAGTAGACTAATTTTTAAGTATAAATTGTAAACAGGATATTTTTAGGGTTTTTTTTGCATTTTGTCTATATTTTAAATGTTTTTAGCTGTTTAATGTTTATAACTTAAGATAGGTGTGTCTTTAGCTTAAGAAATAAAGATGATGGTGATTATTATTATAACTGCAACAATCAGGTGCGAATACTGACCCACTGGGGCGGGACTCCTGCTGCCCCATGTTCAGAGGAGGAGCACCGGACAGGACAGTTAACAACAGGGTTGCTAGATTATTTTTTTTAAATGCCAAATTGGGCTAGTTACTACAAGAAACCAAAATCTTGTTTTAATAATAAATGAGAATTAAATCATATAAATTCACACAACACAAAAGTGTAAATGCAGTGTATGATGAGAACCATGTCTATTGTTCGATATAGAGTTCTGACAATTCTGACTGGGTATTTCAAAATTAGAACTAATATTTCAAAATTCTGATTTAAATCACATCATTATGGTGATTATTGCTGTCTGTGAGTAAAGAACAGTGCTGCAAAGTGAAAACCATCAACTCTTGAGTTCCATCGAATGTTTATTTATTACAATATATCTTCAGGACCATTTCATTTAGTTCATATACAGACAGCGATGCTGCGACACTTATTTTATTATATATACCCACTGATATTTACAGCTCCGTAAAGAGTTCAGCTGAAGAGCAACACTTTCACACGCTCAGTTAGTGATACACACAGAGGATACACTCTTCATTCATATTCATAAAGCACAACACACACACACACACCTGGATATGAGGGCGGAGCAGAACAGGGCAGGGCCTCACAGACTCCAGACCTAATAAATATTGAATATGAGGATATGGTTTCTCGTGTGTGTGTGTGTGTGTGTGTGTGTGTGTGTGTGTGTGTGTGTGTGTGTGTGTGAGATTAGTACAGACAAGAACTTTCCAATGTTGCAGCAATACGGTAAAAACAAGTTCTGATTTTTTAACTTTAGACTTTCCTGAAGGTTTTGTGGTATCACTACGCCAGAACAAAAGCAGTTCCGTCTCTGAAAGGAGCGATTCGACACATTTACAGCTTCATTTATTTACAAAAATACCTTTACCTGAAGACTTTATCGAAGTGTGATGAATACGTTTGGCGTCTGCTCCTTACACTTCCGCTCTGAGTGAGATTTCATTCTCGACTGTACTGTAATCACACCTACACATTTAAAGCGCGTCACTGTGATGAACTGCTGAAACACAGCACTTCGGTGAACAAAAACCAGTTCAATAGCAATTCATGCTAGTTTTAATGATTAGCATGATTTTTGGCTGCATGATAATCCGACAATGCGCACGAGTATAAAACCAGCTGTGACAAATTAAAAGCACTGCTGCATATATACTGTGTGTGCATATATATATATATGCGCATCAAGTGCACGTGTGTGTGTGTGTGTGTGTCCTGAGATTCTAAAATGACTTTGAAACCTGTACATCACACAAATGACAGGAGTGGATATATTGGCTAAATGAACATGATCACGTGACTGGTTTATTCTCACCGTGTGTACACACACACACACACACACACACTGATATTAACACTCAGATATAAAAGTACACGGCTGTTTCTCTGTGGAACGACTTCACTGTCACTATTCAGAGTTTTTCAGACAATAGGAAGGAAGTGTAAAGAGAGGAGAGGCGGAGTCTCAGAGGCGGAGCCAATGTCTAAACCTACATTAACACTAGCGAGTGACAAAGCAACAGGTCTGTTTTACCGCGTATGGAGATTTCAGCAACATCTCTCTCAATAATTCTATGGAATTACGCACGATGCTGTAAATTAATGAGCTTGAACGCGTCCTCAATCCAATCCTGAGGCACACTTTCGCTCCTACCTGCAGGAGAAATGCGTTTAATGTCGTTTCATCTCCTCCTGTCATATATGACTTTGCACTAAGTGTGACAGAGATATTAAGAAGTAAAATAAAACTTGGAAGGAAGTAGCAGAGAGCTTTGGTATCTCTGGTGAGTGTATATGTACATTGCTAATACAGTGAGCTCGCTTTGCTAATCTAATCCGAGAACGAATCCGAGCGCGTAACATGTGAATCACACAACCGTTTCGATTTTCACACTGATCAGTGGGTTATTTAATGTGTGTCTAAAATATGCTACTACTGTTTCTCATTGGAATGCAGGACCGGCCACGCCCACTAGTGACATGAGCGAGTTGTCGCCCACTAGTGACATGAGCGAGTTGTTGCCTGCGAGTGTGAGCCGGTCTGAATGAATCATGCAGTCACGAACACCAAGGAGAGCAGGGTTATTCAAACACAACCTAAGAAAGTACATGATATAAGCTCTGTGTGTGTGTTTTCTCATGCAGTGCGTCCGAGTCTGTATAGTCTGCCAGCGACATCACGTGACACGTCACACACTTAAAAGTCCGGAGAAAACGTGAGAGTGAATAGCGGGGAGTGGTTTAAACAGTTCAACAATGTGCTCCTCCCATCGAGACACGCCCACCTCCCATTGGCTTCAGCGCATGGTCATCATCTGGAGGTGGGCTGTGACTGAGTAGGCGTGTCTCCACCTGCTCCCGCGCCGCTCCACTGGCCCGACCCCATCCCTGCCAACACAGCTACGGCCTCCGCTGCTCGCACACTCAGTCCGTTAACGGAGACCGGAGCCGGAACCGAGACGGGCAGAACCAGCGCCGACACCGAGCTCTCATCCACACCTGCAGCTTCACACACAGACAGAGCAAAGGCCTAGCACAGAACCCGGTCTAGAACCAGACATGCAGAACCAAAACACGGGGTGTGTGTGTCAGGGATGTGGGGCAGAGTCTAACACACTCAGAATTTAAACTAAAGGTTTCAAGTATTTACTCATTCTGGAATTCTAATTAATTAGGTGAGATTAATTATGAAACTTTTTTTTTTTTTAAATCAGTGAAGCATTTAATTTCATTAGTTAATATAACCAATTCACTAATTAGTTAGATTGCATAAATTCCAAGACCAAATTATTTAATTAATTGTGTGATTAAAGATTGATTAAAATCAAAATTTAAAAAATTAATTAATTGCCTCTAATAACAGATAAAAGCCCATTAAGAAAAATCACAGAACCCAATCTAGAACCGTTCCTGCAGCACCAAAACGCAGAGGGTGACTTCAGGAACAGAGGGCAGCGCCACTCCATCGCCATGACACCTAACCCCGCCCCTTTCCCCCAGAATATTCTGCTGATTCTGATGAGACATTTTCTAATTTTATTTTTTTTCCCCGTTTTATTTCAGATTACACGTCTCAGCTCAGAAATCAAAGTAATTTATACATCAATTATTAATTATAAGCAGACAGAGTAACTGTTCCTGTGGGACCCAAAACAGGGGGGAGGTGACATCAGGGACATGGGGGCGGAGTCTAACTAACAAACTAACTAATCAACCAACCACCTGCACACTTTAATTTCATTATGGAACACTAATTTCTTAATTAATTAATGCATTAATTAAATTATTTCCTATTTCTCTGCATCTTCTCCGGTTACACATTTCAGCCTGTAATTATGGACCCAAGCTCCTTTTTCTTCTTCTTTACTTCTACGTTATAGTCCAGGGGATCCCACAGGACACGTGAGAGACCGTGACCGAGGACAGAGGACCGTCTCAACGACAAAACAGTTTGGGTTTATGGTCCAAAAGTTTCTGCCATAGTGGATTTTCCACCATTCTGAATGAACAAAATCTGTCTTTTTGCTTCTTCTTGTCAACAATTTGTCCAAATCATCATCATCATCATCATCATCATCACGAAATTCGGATCGCAGCATCAGAAGACCAGCCAGATCAGTCTTTACTCTGATTGTTGACATGAGAGACAGTTCTTCCAGAATGCACAAAGACGCATGACGAGTTTTTCAGTAAACAGGAATTAACTTGTCCAATATGTGAAACAGAAATCAGGACTCAAAAACAGGAAGTGTGGCAATATCTCCGCCTTCAGATGTAGAACATTTCCTCAGAAATGCGCACAGATGGATAAAGTGCTTGGCCCCGACATGGCTGCTTGCAGCTCCCTTTCTAATTATAATTATTTATTTAATTTGGATCTTTTCTATAGTTTAGGTCTTGGCCAGGTCCCACCCGCCACTCAGCTCTCCCTGTCACATGACTCCCCGGAGTTACATTAATGCGCGTTTCCTCTGAGCCGCCAAACGCATCTTTCTGATCTGCTGCATCAGGGGGCGCCATAACACACGAGGAGGAACGCGCTATCTGCTCTCTTTCTCAGACATGAGCACACAGATACACAGGATTGGCTCGTGTCTTTATGATTGACAGGAACGTGAACATCTGCCATCCCTTCCTTCCTGAGAGCACGGCAAATTTTGCTGTCCTGGACTTTTGGGTGTGGCATGGGTGGGACAGGAACTCTGAATTGCCAGACAACGGGACCAATGTCTTTCTGAGGCACCATGTGGGAAGCAGAAACTGTATTTATTGTGGTGTTCTGACAGGTAAATACATCAGCGCTTACCCAGGTAGGCTTTTTTCTGCATGGCAGTAACAGGACAGTCTTTATGGGCCAGCAGGAGCTCCTTCAGGCGCGTCACCTCACCTCTGAGCAGAGACACTTCGTTCTGTCTCACACACACACAATTAAAGACATTCCCCATGCATGGGGCTATACTCTCTCATCCACCTGTGTGTGTGTGTGTGTGTGTGTGTGTGTGTGTGTGTGTGTGTGTGTGTGTGTTACCGTGAGTGTGACGTTAGCAGTAGCAAGTTCCTCTGCACGCTTTTCCAGGGCGTTGACCCACACTTTCCTTTTCTGTCTGCAGCGATATGCAGCTGCTCGGTTCCGCTCCAGAAAACGCCGTCTACGCTCGTCAGGCTCGATCTCCGCCCCACGACGCCGACGCCCACCTCTCGGAGCTGCAGGAGACACCTACAGAGAGAACATGAAAGACAGGAAGAGACAGAGAGACGTGTGTTAACACAAATTACACCATAGTGTGACGAGAGAATGACTGTTTATAGCTGCTATAACACAGGAACAGGAAATAACACGTCAGTGGAACTATAAAACGACAGTACGAGGTCATGCTTTAATAAAAACACTGTAATCACTGGCAAACTGCTGTGGTATAAGAGGAATAAAATGACCAAATAAGTGAGTGTGGGAGCAGCACCTCCGCTTTCTGTTGATTATTTTATGAGTACAGGTGTGGTCACAGGTGTGCCTGTGCAGATGTGCCTGTGCAGGTGTGCAGATGTGCATGCGCAGGTGTGCCTGTGGCTGGGCAGGTGTACAGATATGCATGTGTGCAGATGTGCCTGTGCAGGTGTGCCTGTGGCTGTGCAGATGTGCCTGTGCAGGTGTACAGGTGTGCCTGTGGCTGCGCAGATGTGCCTGTGGCTGTGCAGGTGTACAGGTGTGCCTGTGGCTGTGCAGATGTGCCTGTGGCTGTGCAGGTGTACAGGTGTGCCTGTGGCTGTGCAGATGTGCCTGTGCAGGTGTACAGGTGTGCCTGTGGCTGAGCAGATGTACCTGTGGCTGTGCAGGTGAAAGAGTCTCACTGGGTTCAGGTTTCTGGCTTGGTGTTGGTCCACTAACACACTGCGGTGACAGTGCAGCTTTCAGCCTCTAGAAGTGGACACGCACACACCCCAATGTATGTATCTTATATTACAATACATTATATATACTCTATCAATATTTGTGTGCATATGTGTTGTTCTCCCTGGGTCGCCACCTTGCTGTGGTGGAGAGCCTTGTGTGTTCCGATGAACCTGAGGCCAAAGCCGTCTGGAGCCTAAGCTCCTGGTAGGAGCTGATTCAGTCGTATGGCAGCAAGGTCAAAGGGGAGGTTCCAGACGAAGAGCGACCCAAACAAGTCCTTCAACAGCAGAGTGGGCGGAGGAAGGTGGCAGAAGTGCACCACAACGGTCACAAAGGCGGAAGAAGGCTGCAGCAAAGAGAGGCCACCAATCGTCTTGATCTTCATGCCATTGGAGTCTGGCTCTCTCTCTGCCAAGAACAGTGTGGTGGCTGCCAGTGCACCAGTCTCCCCACTCTAAACGATTCCACGCACAGGTGTTCTCCTGACCCCCCCCTTCAAGTCCTATGGCGATCAGGAAATGGTAACGGGAGCAGGACAGTGAAGTCTGGGAGCTCCTAGTCATGCACTGGCACATAGGCGGTGGGTGTCTGATTCAGTCGTTTTGCTCTTGGACTGAGGCAGAGAGAGCATCTCGGTAGCAGCACTCACGTCTGAGCAGCCCTATTAAGGATCTGCTCTGCTCACCCCACAATGGAGAAGGGGCTAGAAAAGGTGCCCTAAAAATAGCCTGCCTCTCAAACCTGGCTGGAATACCGCACCCAGTGGGTTCACCTCATAGCGGTTGAAAACAAAAAAACAATGAACATTGGAGCCTGGAATGTGAGGACTCTTATGGACAGGGCCCCCAACGATCGCCCCGAAAAAAGATCTGCAATAATTGCTAGGGAGCTGAAAAGGTTTAACATCGACATTGCTGCCCTGTCTGAAACCTGCCTGGCCGATGAGGGGCAACTGAAGGAGGAGAAAGGTGGATACACCTTCTTCTGGAAGGGAAAGCCAGCTGATGAAGCCAGAATCCACAGAGTGGGATTCGCCATCAAGAACCGCCTCATCTCCCAACTCTTTGAATCTCCAGTAGGCATCAATGAATGTCTCATGACACTGCGCCTGAGGCTCTCAAACAACCAGATGGCCACCACTGCGAGTGCCTACGCACCAACCTTGGACTCACAGGATGAAGACAAGGAGGCCTTCTATGCATCCCTTGACCAGGTCCTATCGAACATCCTGAAGGAAGACAAGATCCTCCTACTCGGGGATTTCAATGCCAGGGTTGGCAAGGATCACAAGCTCTGAAAAGGCACCCTAGGCAAAGAGGGTGTTGGAAATATCAACTCCAATGGAACCCTCCTACTGTCAAAGTGTGCTGAACATGAGCTGGTCATAACAAACACCCTTTTCCGCCAGAGAAACAGGTTCAAAACCTCCTGGATGCACCCTTGATCAAAGTGCTGGCATCTCAATGACTATGTGATTGTCAGGGCGAGAGATCGCAAGGATGTTAACATCACCAGGGCCATGACCTGTGCGGATGATTGTTGGACAGACCATTGCCTAACCCGCTCCACAATGAACATCCAGCTACATCAGAAAAGGAGGACCCAAAGGAAGCAAACACGTCCTAAATTCAACATCGACAGCTTGGGGGATACAGAAAGAGTGCAACAACTTCAGAAGACCCTACTTGAACGACTCCCTGAAGAATATCCTGAGGATGTGGAAGAACACTGGAAGACCCTTAAGACCATCTTACTCGAGACCTGCATGGACACCCTTGGCTACAAGAACAGGAAACATCAAGACTGGTTTGACGACAATGACACCGAAATAGGACAGCTAATTGATGCCAAAAGGAAAGCCTTTTGTTCCTGGCAGAATGACATCAATTGTAAGGCTAAAAGACAGGCCCACTCCAAGGCAAAGGCACTTGTCCAGCGCAGGGTGCGAGAGTTAAAGAACCAGTGGTGGACAGAGAAGGCCTTGGAGATCCAGAGGCTTGCTGACTCGGGTGACACCAGGGGCTTCTTCAATGCCACCAAAGCTGTGTATGGCCCAAGTTATCGAGGCCTCAATCCCCCTCCGCTCCAAAGATGGGCAAACCCTGCTGAAGGACGAGGAAGGGATCAGCTCCAGATGGGAAGAACACTTCCGGGAGCTCCTGAACCGAAACACCACAGTTGACTCAGAAACCATCAACCAAATTCCTCAGCAGCCCATCATGGAGCATTTGGATGACCCTCCCACTGAAAGTGAGGTCTTGGGTGCCATCAGGAGATTGAGTAACAACAAGGCCTCTGGACCAGATGAGATTCCAGCAGAAATCCTCAAGCAAGGCCGGCCCAAACTCCTCAGTCACATCCACAGCCTCCTTTCTAAGATCTGGGAGGAGGAGAAAATCCCTGCCGAACTCCGGGACACCCTGATTGTCACCATATTCAAGAAGGGAGATAAAGCAGACTGTGGCAACTACAGGGGCATCTCCCTCCTATCCACCACAGGCAAAGTACTGGCCCGTATTTTGGCCAACCGACTACTGCCACTGTCAGAAGTGATCCTCCCAGAGTCACAGTGTGGCTTCCGCCCCGCCAGAGGAACCTCCGACATGATTTTCACAGCTTGCAAGCTGCAGGAGAAATGTCGAGAGCAACACCTACCCCTGTACATGGCATTCATCGATCTTACAAAGGCCTTTGATTCCGTGAACAGACCTGCCCTCTGGTGTGTTCTATCCAAGATCGGATGCCCAGACAAGTATCTGAAGATCTTGCGCCTACTACATGATGACATGACCGCAACCGTAGTTGGAAATGGTGGCTGTGAAACAGCCCCTTTCAAAGTGCACACCGGTGTCAAGCAGGGCTGCATCATTGCACCAACCCTCTTCTCCATCTTCATTGCCACCATCCTCCACCTCACCAGCCAAAACCTACCTGAGGGTCTCAAGTTCATATACAGGACAGACAGCAGGCTCTTCAACATCAACAGGTTCAGGGCAAAAAGCAAGGTGCTCACATCCTCCATCATGGAGCTCCAATATGCTGACGATAACGCCCTAGTGGCTCTTTCTGAAGCGGACCTCCAGAGCATCATGGACGCCTTTGCCAGAGCCTACCAACTCCTGGGACTTGATATTAACATCAGGAAAACTCAGATACTGTACCAACCAGCCCCTGACACACCCTCCATGGCCCCAGCAATCCATGTGGACGACACCACCCTGGAAAATGTGGACCGATTCATGTATCTTGGCAGTCTTCTATCCACAAGAGCTGACATTGATGCAGAAATCCACCACCGCATAGGGTGTGCCAGCGCAGCTTTTGCTAGGCTGAGAGACAGGGTCTTTGACAACTGCGAAATCCTGACCAAAACCAAACTCCTGGTCTATCAAGCCGTCATTCTTCCCACCCTGCTCTATGGAGCTGATAGCTGGACTACCTACAGTAGACATCTGAAAGCCCTGGAGCAGTATCACCAGCGATGCCTACGCAAGATTCTCAGGATCAGCTGGGAAGATAGACGGACTAATATCAGTGTCTTAAAGGAAGCCAACCATCGCCAGCATCACCTCAACTATCACTAGGCACCAGCTACGGTGGACAGGTCATGTAGTACGCATGCCCAATTACCACCTTCCAAAACAGATTCTATATGGCCAACTAAAGGGGGGCAGAAGAAGCGGTACAAAGACATGATCAAAGTACACCTCAGAAAGTGTCACTTCAATCTCAATAAATGGGAGGAGGCTGCCCTCAAAAGAGATGAGTGGAGAAGGATGGTCCATGAGGGTGCAGCACACCAAGAAGAGGACCTCCACCGTGCCACAGAAACTAAAAGGCAACTGAGGAAGGAGAGAACCACCACCAAAACGGCTCCCCAAACCCAAACTACCACCTCCAGGACAACAATCTACATATGCCCCCATTGCAATAGAGACCGTGGATCGAGGATTGGCCTCAACCGCCACCTGACGACCCACAAGTGACCAGACCCACCGTCAGGAGGACAATCATACTCGTTACGAGTGATCGCTGATGATGATGTGTGTGTTGCTCACCATCTTGGTATCATTATGTGAGTTGTATCCAGATGGAGAGGAGGAGCCACTGCTGCTTCCACCAATGGGAGGACCAGGAATTCCTGGAATATTGGGCACTGGATTTGATGACCTGGCCACCTACACACACACACACACACACACACACACACACACACACACACACACAGATTCAAAACACACAGGTAGGCAAAAAATAAAAACCCCAGGTGTGTGTGAGACGCACCGATATTACAGATGTTTGCCCGGGACTGGGGAGCAGAGGGACGGTCTGACCGTTAGGAAGTTGCATCATCATGGGAAAGGAAGCCGAGGGAGAACTGCAGAGAGAAGCACCTCGTGGTAATTACCATATTTCTAAATGAATAATAAATGCTCATGAGATGTTAAATGAGTGTGTAGCGTACCTGAGTCTGTTGGAAGGCGGAGTCCGGGTGATGACGGATGTGGGTGATGGCTGAGTGGGGTTTATAGCATCGTATCCTAAATGCAGAGGGAGTGACCCAGGGCGTACAATGGTGGGTGTGGGCGTGGCACTTGCTGCTGCTGTCCTTGGGGGCACTTCCTGTTTACAAGAAAGAAGAAAAAAAAATTATTTAACTTCTAAAAGGAGAGTTTAGCTTCACTGGTCTACAACAGCAGCAAATGAAGAATGTTCTTCCATGATTTATGAGCAAGAACTGAACTGATTATACTTTTATTCAACACAAAAGATTTATTTAATTAAATATTAAACTGTCACACCCACACGATGTGACGTGGGTTTAGTATAGAGGTGCTATTTGGGGAATACGGCAGTGCCCAGGAGAACACATGGAGAACACGTCACACCCCTCACCTGTGGATATCCCCGCCTCTCAGCCTCACCTTGTTCTTCCTGATGGGAACAGGCTCCTTCACCAGCGTCTCCGAGTCCTTGGAGTCGGTCATGCTGGAGGCAGAGGAAGGACTGTCCGGAGGAGAAGAGTCGATCTCCAGAGGGCCGTCTCTTTCCTTCATCTCAGAGGGAGGAGCAGTAGAAAGCTGGATGAGAACAAAGAACGACAACGCTGACCCGTAAGAGTGAAGATCAATCCCACAATTCAGTCCGATCAAACATTTGAAGGATCAGAAACACGCTTCAGCATGGAATCACGCTCAAGCTCCGCCCCAAAACGAATAAATTAATACAATCAGGATTTAAAAAGCATCTTGTGCAGGATTATGACTAATAATAAACTTACAACGCTGATCAAAGTGCTGTACACCAACAAAGAACCAGGGTTTTTTTTATGTTTATTTTCTTAAATATTATTTAAATTTTTTTCTGTAAACTTCACCTTAAACAGGGATATATAAAGGTTAAAATTGTGTTAATATAATTTTAATGATTTAAAAACATTTTATATAAAATTTATTAAACAAGGAGAGTCATGTGACAGATGAGTGAAGACTTTTATACTTTATACGGTGCTGTGCATAAGTTTTCACCTCCACTGGACTTTTCGCCATTTTGTCATATTACAGCACGGAACTGAAACTGGGATTGTGATTTCTAACGAACCACCTTTGTCTGTATTCCAGCTGCAGGTCTTCTGAGATGCATCTCCATCAGCTTTGCACACCTGGATGCCGATTTTTGTGTGTCCATCCTGCTAGTAAAATTGACTGAGCTCTGTTGGTGCTAAACAGTAACGTGAAAGTCTTACAGCAGATTCTGAATCAGATCAGACCTCGGAGCTTTGATCTGAACACATTCAGGGTTCTTGGAGTAGAAGCTCTGCCCCCAGTCTCTGGAATAGATTTTCCCCCCTATAAGTGTCCTGTCTGCGTCTCCACCCCTTTCCCAGATGATGAAAAGCATCTCCACATCACGATGCTCCCACCACCTTCCTTCACAGTGGGAATGACAGACCTTCACCTCCATCACTCCGTTTCAGTTCCAGGTTGTAACATGAGAACAATGTGAAGAACTTCACAACAGGGCGAATACTAATGCACAGCACCACATCTCACCGTGCTTTTGGTTCTCCGCTGCTCCTCTTCCTCCTGGGATTTACGGAGCTCATGTTCGAAGGAGCCATCGAGCTCACTGAATAAGCCCACCTCCTCACAGTTCTTCAGGAAACGGGTGGGAGTCGGGGTCTGATCTGTAACACACACACACACACAAGCTGGATTTCCTCCTGGGTTGCTCATGGAGCTGGGCGTGGTGTGTTAAATAAAGTCACGACACATGAATCATCACACACCTGCAATAATCACCGTGTCCGTTCGAGTCTGTCCAAACTTTAGCGTCATCTCATGTTTGTGCTTATGTACCGCCAGGTGATCTTCATTTGTAAACCGCTAACACACAAACACACAACAGGAAGCTGTTCAGGAACCAGCAACAGAGATAAGAACCTGTGGGAGATGTGTGTCCCTGATGGCGTAAGAACACAAAACCTTCAGGAAGGTATAAAGATACCAGAACTACTTCCTCGTGTAGTTGTGTGGCTCAAGTGGTGGAGGAACACCTTCAGGGAAACATAGTGACCAGGACTACCTTCTCAGGAGGAACAATTCCTAGTTTTATGTTCATGCAATTTAAACGCTTATCCACACAACAACATCTGTCCTGCTGTCCAGAGTACACCTTTATGAAAGGTCTCACCTGTCCACATCCGGGGGCGGAGCACACGAAAGGTCGATCGTCGCCCATTTTACGTCTCACGGCTCCCGAGTTCACTTCAGCACCACCATCCAGAAGGTGAAGAGGTTACAACAAACTGAAACGAACTCAAACACTTCAGGAGTTTCTGCACACACACACGGGAAATATATTATTATTATTAAAATCATATCTCAGACAAGTCTTTCTCAGAGCTTCATTTATTTCAAAAACGCTTTCACACTGATCGATCTGGTTTTCTAATCTGAATCAGAGTTAAATTTGATTCATTGTACATCCACGGGAAGACTGAGTCCTTTAAAAAATCATGTGTTTCAGGTGGAAAGTGTCGTGCATGTAAATTAAATATTACAGATACGGGGCTTTACAGTGGGAGCTCCGTGTTGAACGAAGAAAGCAAACTGCTCCCTGAATCACTATCGATCGTTCCCTTTCATGTTATTTGTAAACTGTTCAATTCAGCACCGTGTTGTAGAGGTCTGCGCGGGTCGGATTTTTCAGTCCCGCTCCCGCGCGTGCACGCATTGTGCAGTCCCGCTCCCGCCCGCAAAGAATTATGATTTTGTCCCGCTCCCGCCCGCAAATCCCGCATGATGCAGACGTTCGCGTTATTTCTCAGGAAAGTTCTTGTCTTGACACAGCGTGATGGTGCCCCGCCCCCTACTTTGAGTGGATTTGAGCATAAATATCTACAGCTCACGTTCACGTTTGTTATTATTTACCTTTTTTCTGAATTCAGCATGTAGTGTCTCTAATAATAATAATAATAATTAGTGCTGTCAAGTCATTAAAATATTTAATCGCGAATCGCACATTTTTATCACATGAGAAACCATTGTAATTCTCTGATCAGCATAAAAAAGTGAATGGGCTTGCTTTGTACCAATGGTGTTTTTTTTTTTTTATTTTTTATTGCAAAGCAGAGCTAGTAAGAGAAGTGAATTGATTTACTGCTTGAGTTAGTCTACAACTCTAATCAGAGAGACAGGTTACACAGTGACGGTAGGCTTGACTCAATGCTATCCCAGAAATCCTTCCTGTAATATGCAAATTTGGCCGCCTCTGATTGGACAGCCAAATTTGCATATTACAGGAAGGATTTCTGGGATAGCATTGAGTCAAGCCTACCGTCACTGTGTAACCTGTCTCTCTGATTAGAGTTGTAGACTAATGCAAGCAGTAAATCACTTCACTCATGGTTCTCTTGCTAGCTGGGTGTGAACTGCGAGTCATTAGAGTGATCAAAGGATTTCCCGTTAGGGTGATCAATGGCAAATTTAAGATGCCATTCCTCACTCAATCTGGCAATCTGACTCTCTCTGCAAATTTAGGCATCTTAAAATGTTTTTATTAATGCCAAATAAAATATCCAGCACAAATTATATATGATAGACATAAATTAATAATTTATAAATTTTATTTCAAACATGTTTTTAGTTAGCGGGACTGCAGCTTATCACCGCTCCCGCCCGCGCCGCATATGTGCACTCCCGCTCGCGCGCGCATATGTGCACTTCCGATCCCGCCCGCGCCCGCAATGAGCTTTCAAAATTTGTCCCGCGCCGCACTGCTTTGCGGCGGGTCCCGCAGGACTCTACCGTGTTGTAAGCCTGCCCCGAGTAACTCGGT